>NW_022103902.1:14683961-14687011 GCF_000313985.2 Echinops telfairi
GGCCTGGTGGGCCAGGATGTGCACCAGTCTCTCCTCCCCTGTGGGTTTCTAAGACTATAACTCTTCATGGGAGTAGAAAGCTCTGTCTTTCTTCTGCTGAGCTGGCTCATGGTTTCGAACTGCTGTCCTTGCAGTGAGCTGCACTTAAAACCAAAGTCCCCCACACCTCACCCCCTCCTTGTTAATTACACCTTGAAAGCTAAATGGATAGATTTCAATGCTGGTGAGCACCACAGAATATCAACCATGATTTCCAGTTGAGAAGAGAGGCCCTAGGGACACCCCCAACTCATTTCATTTGAGGACCCCCTCAGAGCCCTGGTGGTGTAAAGGTGACGTGCTGGGCTGCCAACCACAAGGTCAGCAATTCAAAACCACTCGCTGCTCTGTGGGAGAAAGAGGCTATTTGCTACTCCAAAATGAGTTTCAGTCGTAATTGGACATCCCCTCACAGAAGGGTCACAAGGAAGAGAAGATCCAGTCAGGGTGCAGTATAGCACCGATGAAACATACAACATTCCTCTAATTCTTTCATGCTTCCTGCCCCCCACTATCATGACCCCAATTCTACCTTACAAATCTGGCTAGACCAGAGCATGTACATGGTTACAGATAAGAGCTCAAATCCCAGGGAATCCAGGACAGATTAAACCCCTCAGGACCATTAATGAGAGTAGCCATACCAGGAGGGGAAGGGGAAGGTGGGGGGAGAAAGAGGGAACTAATCATAATGATCTACATATAACCCCTTCCCAGGGGGACGGACAACAGAAAAGTGAGTGAAGGGAGACACCAGTTGGTGTAAGACATAAAAATATATATATAAATTATCAAAGGTTCAGGAGGGAGAGCGGGAGGGGGAAATGAGCTGATTTCAAGGGCTCAAGTAGAGAGAAAATGTTTTGAAATTAATGATGGCAACATATGTACACATGTGCTTGGCACAATGGATGGATATGTAGATTGTGATAAGAGCTGTAAGAGCCCCCAGTAAAATGATTTGAAAAAAGTAGAGTTTCAGTCTCAGAAACCCGGGGGTCGGAAGCCCCCAGGGACAGTTTGTGCCCTGGCCTGTAAGGCTGTCATGAATCGGAATTCGCTTGTGGGCAGGGCTTGTTGCATGTGTTCTCCCCAGCATCCACTGCATGCTTACTCTGGTTGAAGTTTACATAGTAAAACAGGGGTCCCTGATTTAAATAAGTAGCAATTACCGCAAAGAGTCTGGGTGAAGTATATTTTTGCAGCTTTTAACCAGCGATGGTGTGCTCTGCCTAGCTTGCTGCTGCTGGCTTTGTTGAACGTGGCACTGTTTGTGAAGCTGTCCAAGATAGAATATGCTGCCCAGTCCTTGTACCGCCTCCACCTCCCAGAAGACAAGTCTCGAAAGTAAGTCGTCTTCCCCCACCTGCCTTCTCCACGTGAATCCAGGAATTCTTTAGCCGGAGGGTCTTATTCCCAATTTCAGACACTTGGATCTACTTCATAGGCATGAACGGCTTGCTCTTGCTTGCTGCTTTGTGTGACTGCGTTTGGCTTGTGAATGTGATGGGAGCACAGAAGACTTCTGGAAAGCAGAAAAGCCGAGAACGGTTCTCCTGTTTGGAAGGTGGTGCTGCTCTTGCCAGGAGCCTTGGTGGCGCCGTGGTTAAGTGCCCGGCTGCTGCCTGCAAGTCGGGCGGGGAGCACCCACCAGCTGCTCCTCGGGTCCTGTGGCGCTCGGGTTCCCCCGAGGGTTATAGCCCCGGAAGCCCCGTGGGACCTTGCTACTCTGCCCGCGAGGGTCGCCTTGGGTTGGACTTGACGTGATGGCGATGGGTGTGGTTTTGGGAGGTGTCTGTGTTGTCCTTGCAGTTTGGCCTCCGCTATGGCGTCGAGAGCAGAAAATCCGCAAAGGAGCAAAGATCAGGCTGGTCGTCTAAAGGGCGTGCTCCGAGAATCCATCGTGATGCTGGAACAGGTAAGCAGTCCTGCCCCCCCCTCCGCCCTCCCTCCTTGGTACCTTCAAACCAGCATGAACAGCTGTTCTTTGAAGAAAGTCCTGCCCCACCCCCACCACGCCTCCTAGAGGAAACCAGCCTTGCCTGTGTGTGTCTTATGCACATAATGTCACTTGTAGCTGTCTGTCAAGTCTGTTTCTAGCAAAAACAAGGGAGCATATTCTACACATTTTGGTTGACCCTTTTGAATGAGTAGTATATTTGGAGGATTTTAGAGATCAGTGTGAGAGAGAGAGAGAGAGAGAGAGAGAGAGAGTGTGTGTGTGTGTGTGTGTGTGTGTGTGTGTGTGTGTGTCTGTGTGTGTGTGCACCTCATTCCCAGGTCAGTGTCACAGGTGCACCTGAACTTAGCCACAGGGAATGGCAACCCCCTCCACCACGCCCCCTCAGGTAATGTAGGAGGGGAGAAAAGCAAGGCCCAAGGGCAGTCGGTCTCTCCAGAGATAGCCTGTACTTTCTTTTTTTTTTTAATTTGACAATCAGTGTTTTCTTTTTAATCGTTTTATTGGAGGCTCATACAACTCTTATCACAATCCATACATAGATCAATTGTGTAAAGCACATTTTTTTTTCAAAGAAATAAAAGATGAGTTTAGCGCACATACAAAAACCAAAGCCACACTTTCATTGTTATATTAAGTGAGTATTGGTAATAAATGTAATACAAAATGCAAGAAATAACAAAAACCAGTTCCCAACATCAAATATTGTAGTTCACTGGGAAAGGACATGTTTCAGAGTATCTGAACATGAAAAACTTTTTACTCATATAGACCATGAAATATTAAAAACAAAGCAGAGCAAAACAAAACAAAAAAACAGGAATATATTTTGATTCAGAAATAATGTAAATTTTCAATTTGCCAAACAATAGCATTTCTTTTTTCCCCTGTTATCTTTTAATTTCATTTTTACATGAACTTTTTCTTATTTTCTTATTTATTTATCTATTTATTTATAATCATTTTATTAGGGACTCATACAACTCTTATCACAATCCATACATACATCAATTGTGTAAAGCACATTTGTACATTCATTGCCCTCATCATT
>NW_022103902.1:14687989-14710411 GCF_000313985.2 Echinops telfairi
TGTCTTCAGCGGTTGTGTCGGGAAGGTGAGCATCATAGAATGCCAATTTAATAGAAGAAAGTATTCTTGCATTGAGGGAGTACTTGAGTGGAGGCCGTGTAAAGCACATTTGTACATTCATTGGCCTCATCATTCTCAAAACATTTAGCCTCTACTTTCTGAGACTGTGTATACCTGAAACTTCCCTTTCCCTCCTAAAAGTTCCTTTTAGGATCTGCAAAAGGCCTTCCGTGTGTGAATACTTTCAGTGTGGAGGGGCTGGGACCAAGGTAGTAAACCACACCAGAAACCAAACCGTTTCAAAGTGCAGGCCAAGCTGATGGCTCCCAGTTACATGAGCCCTTCTGATTTGGGCTCCTTCCCTCACTCCCGTCCAGAGATTCCTGACTCCCAGTCTCCGGGGCATTTGAAGCTGCTTTAGTGTAAAATGCCCTCCCCTGTTCTTGCTGTGCACTTAAGACTCTGCTTTTCCTTGTCTGTTCCTCCCGCATCTGCTGGCCTGTGTCTCAGACTGTGCTGCCTGCGGGGAGCCCCCTTGTCTGCTCTCCCACCCGTTGGGCTGGTCATGTGCTTTGAAAACAGTCCATCAGGCTCTCTGTCCATTCGGTCTCTCCCCAGCTCACCTACCTGGCATTTCTCCCCACACAACTCCACTGAGAGTGCTCTGAGAGGCCCACTGATTGCTGCTTATACAGGGAATGTGCCTTTTAAAGTTCTCATCTGACAGACTCAGCATTTGATAGAGCTAGCTGACCACTCCCTGCTGAAATGCTATCTAATCTTGCCTTCTTAAAACCATTAAAAAAAAAGAGGCTTTACTGTGATATAACTCACATACTCTAAAAATCGCCCTTTTAAAAGGGGTATGATTCAGTGGTTTTTAATATATTCCCAGGGTTGTACAGTCAGCAGACACCACCACTATCTATTTCTAGAATATTTCCTGTGCCCCAAAAGGAATCTCTTACCCCTTAGCACTTATTCCCCCTGCCCCCAGCCCCTGGCAACCATGACTTCATTTTCTGTTTCTATGGATTTATCTCTTTCTGGCTATTTCTTATGTGACCCTCTGTGGCTGGCTTCCCTCATTCAGCATCATGTAACACTATTCTTGGCTGATTACAACTATCTCCTCTACCCGACCTCTTCCTGGACCCTGTGTAAGATTCTCCTCCTCTCTCTTCTCTCCCCAGGTAATCTCATCCACTCCCATAGCTTTACAGAGCACACGTGCCATTGCTCCTAAATCCCCGCCTCTCACCTGGCTTCCTCCCTGAGTTCTACACCCATGGTCAGTTGCTTCTCTGGCATGTTAGCCTGTTAAGGATGCTATTGAGCATCTGGATCAGCTCACGGCCACAAGAGAATCCAGTTTCCCTCCCACAGAAACACTTACGTCTCCTCTACTCATCTTCCCTTGATATTACCAGCTTCTAGTTTTCTCAAGCCAAACACTCACTGAGATGTGTGGAGTATGTGTATGCATGTGATTATTCATTTGGTTCTGAATCTTACACTAGTTCTGTAAACTCCATGAAGGCAAGGGAGAACACCTCATTCGGTTCGCTGTGGTACTATATCCCCTGCTTTACACAGGGCCCACATATGCGAGGTAGCAAAAAATATTTGTTGAATGACTACAAACAGGAATAAGATGTTGATTCTTGCCCTCAATTTGCCTATCATTTTATTAGGGAAACCAGATGTCCTTGTTCGTTGCTAGACTATAGGAAGTACCAAATCAGGGGTCAACATTCATCCTAAGGGCAATGTTTTAGGAGTTGAGGCAGGGTGATTAGGAAAATGACTGTTGACAGTGGGGGGTGGTAAATGTTAAAAAGGCCCACTCTCTCATTCTCTTACTGCTGACTCACTGTGACCTGACAGGACAGGGTGAGACTGGCCCTGTGAGTCTGTTTCCCAGACTGTCACTTTTTACAGGATTAGAGAGCCAGTCTTTCTCCTGCAAAACAGCTGGTGGGTTAGCAGCGCAATGAGCAACCAATGAGCAACCGCTGTGCCATCAGGGCTCCTTTAGAAAGGAACAGAGGCGCATAAGAGACGCAAAGGACCAGAAGTACAGCTTGATTTGTTTGGAGGACCATGAGACCACGGCAACACCAGAAGGCTGTTTAAGCCAACAGCCCTTTCACTCGAGATAGTTTGGCGAGTGGGCCTCTTGGCAGGCAGAAGGTACCACAGCACAGTGTAGGAGGATGTGTGCAGGGCCGGCTAATGGGCAGAATGCTGTAGCAATCATCACAACCGGCCTCTTGAGGAATCAGGGGTTTTACATTCCATCTGATATTTGGGCATCAGTATAAACACAGTTCGGTTACGTGTAAATGTAAGCTTTGGGGCATACAATTATCAGGGAATTTAAGCTGTCTGATTTTGCACATTGATTTTGTTTGCAGTTGAAGAGCTCACTTGTTATGCTTCAGAAAACCTTTGATCTCCTAAATAAGAACAAGACTGGCATGGCTGTCAAGAGCTAGCGATCTGCGGACTCATACCACGGAGAGACCCTGCATCTCTAAGGAAACCTCTGGGAGAAGACCAAACAATGAAGGATTTTAATTGTCATAGGGACATTTCCATGCTTTTTCATTATTGGCATTTCTTTTATTAACGTTCTTCAATAACATTTATTTGATCATTAGCCCTACCTGGCCTTAAGAAACATGTACTTTCACTTCTTATTCATCCCTCTAAGCTGTGAATGGCCTCAGTGAAGGAGCCCTACAGCCGGGTTGAATTTCTGCGATATGAGAAGAAAATAAGGCACCTGCGTTGGTAAACCCTCATTTCGGCTTGAGGTTTGAAGGTTTGCTGCTTTGTTTTCAGTTAGTGCAGAGTCCGTCGAGTACTGGCCCACAGACTGCTCTGACAATTGAGACCTGTTCCAAGAGGCTGCAGAGGCCAGGCCATGTAAGAAGAAACCTCTAGGTATAAGAAGGAAACCTTCCAAAACCTAATTTTGGAGGATCGTGAAAATTCAGTAGTGAAACCTTGGGAGTTCACCCGCTGGTGTATGAGGTTTCGTGCCACGGATTCGTTGGCAGTGAGAGTGCATCCTAAAGGTAGCGGAAGGATTCTTCACAGACTTTATGGAAGAGGCGGTTGCTTTTTCTTAAGGTCACCAGGAGAGGTGAGGTTATCTTGCTTCTTAATACATCATTAGCAGAAGAGCCAATTTAGGAAAAGGGGTATATGTAGGATATTAACCCTCAAGATGAAGAGTCACGCTCAGTACTTTAGGAAGATTAGAGGATTGTTAAAATCTGGGCTCTTAGGTACAAAATAATGGATACTTGAACTAAACTTGGCTTGAGCTTTGCCGTTGGTGAAAGTGAGACATGTGGGTTGATAATTATTACTTTTCAGTAGCCAAACCTGGCTTCATTTGGTGTGTGTGTATGTGTATGTGTAGCTCAGTTGAGGAAACAGACACAAGCTTTAGCTCTTCAATAAGACTTTTGTAGTAGGTTTGTTCCAATCCAAATGCACTGACTCTGAAGTCGTAAGGCAGGCGTGAGCCTTGGCTCTTTCGTAAAATGTTCTAAGTCCTAGGCCTCAGTAGAAGGGTCCCTGAACAGAAGGCCTTTGTGAACTGTCTTGCAATCAGACTTCTTTTCCGGGTGTTTTCATTCAGGAAGTGTCCTCTGGAACATGAGGAAGGTGGTGTGGAATAATCAGTGAAATGCTTGCCTTTAGCAAAGCGTTCCCTAATTTCCCAGAGTCCCCAAAGCCACGTGGGCTTGCTGCGGTTCTCTGAGATATTGGTCAAGGGTGAAGGCTTGACTGGGTGAGAGGGATGGAGTTTCCCTGAGGGAAGCTCACTGCACGTTCTTTTATGCCGATTTTAAAAGTGGCTGGCCGTGAGAGCCACAGAGACTGGGCTGTGAACTTGAAGCCTTGTTTTCTGTTAAGTTCACACAAACGACCACCGATGAACTATTTTTGTGATGCTTCCTTGAGACGAGACAATACTTCATAAATACCTCAAAGAAAAGGACCAAAGTAAGTTACTTCATAAGATTAAATGTGCGTGCAGAATTCAGCAAAAATTTCAACCCGTTGTGCAAACTGTCAATAAAAATTTTTTTAATGCCCGAGTTATATTTATTTTTCTCTGTTATAGCTTAAGGCGGCTAAAACCCAGCAAGGCCGCTGTGGGGATACATGTCCGTAGGCAAGCCACTCTTTAAATGTTTTGTGCAAAAAAACTCCAGAGGACTGTGGTTGTGCTGGAATTAAAGTCCGAGACAGCCCTGCTGGTCCAAGTGGGATCGGTTCACAGTTTAGGAAGCTGTGCGAGCGTTCGGAAGGAGGCTGGCGAAACTGGGGGAAGACCCGCGGGGACACTGCGGTGACATCCCCCCCACGCCTGTTGCAACAAAGGTGTGTAGGTGGCGGCACCTCTTGGGTTTTATGGGCGGGGCCTCGCGGCGGGTTCCCGGGCTGCGAGCGGTGCACGTGCGGTGGGCGGGGCGCGGTGGGCGGGGCGGGGCACCCGGAAGCGCGCAGAGTCCCCGCCCCCAGCCCAGCCAGCCGGGGCCGCGGGCACGGCCGCGGAAGGTGCCCGCGCCGTGCGGACCACCCGGGGCTGAGCTCACAGGTGGGCCGCGACGAGGGCGCGGCCGAGCAGAGTCCAGGTGTCGGGACTCCAGGTGCCACGTCCAGCGTTCCCGGAACGGAGACAGGTCCGCGCCGCCGGAGGAGCCACCCTCCACTTGGGTGTCTCCGGCAGGTAACTTCCCTCCCAAGGTCATTCGCGGTCCCCGTCCTCGGGATTGGCAGGGGCGGAGAGTGGGCTGGACGGCGACTCGGCACGCTGCCCGGAGGCCGGGTGTCCTCAGAGTCGGGGCGCCGCCGCCAACAGCGGGCGCACGCCCGGTTCCCCTGCGCAGCCCGGAAGGGCGAGGGCCCACCTGCCCAGGCTTCGGGCGGCGCCCGCTGGCCCACTACAGCCGCCGCCCGCGCCCGGCTGTCCCGGCCGCGTGGTCGGCTGTTGCCATGGGAACGTCGGTACCCAGACGGCGCCTGCCCTGGTGGTGAGGGCGGGGAAGGCAGCTCTGAGCCCTGCGAGGCTGGATCTCGGTACCTGGGTAAGCCGAGGGAGCCGCAAAATCGACAGCGAACGGCCCCTCCAGAAAGCTGTTTTACTGTTTAAGCCTCGGGCTTTGGTGGTTAATCAGAGAGGCGTGGATGTGTTTACGAGATGTAACTTGTGTCCTTTGCAGCTTAACCTTCAGAGGACTGCTTACACCTGGAGGTGGCAGGTGAGAATCATGACACAGAAAGGCAGTATGAAGCCTGCGAAGAAAAAGAAGACCGAAGAGCCTGAACTGGAGCCCCTCTGCTGCTGCGAGTACATAGATCAGGACGGGGAGAAGAACCACGTGGCTGCCTGTTTGTGTGACTGCCAAGACCTCGATGAAGGGTGTGAAAGGTAAGAGCCGCGTGTGTCTTGGTGCCAATCCGTAGTTCCATTTGGGAACCCAAAAGTCTAGAATTTGCTCCAGCTTCCCTTTCCCAGGCTCTACAGTGGAAAGTTGTCTTGTGTGTCCAGTGCGAGGATTTTATGAAGACGAATTACTCAGTGGTGCACAGTTATCTGCAGCTCACTTTTCTGGGATATGATTTTTCATGTCGAAGAGAGAAAAAGAGAGAGGGAGGCAGAAATGGGGGCAGGTGAGTCTAGAGAGCAAGCTAGCAGATTGTCAGTAAAACAGGCACATTGCTTCTAGAAAGTTTCAATGGTCTCGGGGGTCTCAGCTATTAGCACCTAGGGGGTACCTGGCCACAAGGGCCTTTGGAAGCTCATTTTCCTGTCATGGGGATTGGTCTTGCCCCTTGCTTGTGGGGACAAATCTCAGCTAGAAGCCATAGCAGAGCCCCCCAGGAGTGGTTGAGTTCTGTGTGGACTGGATCAGTCCTATTGAATTTGGCTTTTATTTGCATCACTATCCTCAGCAATGGGAATCATTCTCCAGAAAACCATGTTCAACATCTCTGAAAATATTTTGTGCCCAAGACTCATAGCCTGGATTTTCCTCCTTTTAAAAAATTTTTGTAATTTTTAGGTTGTCATACAAAAGGGTTGGAAACGTGCCTTTTCCCATTAATACTTCCAGTTTAAAAAGTCACAGTGGCTGCTAATTGCCGACTTGGAGCTTGGGGGCATTCATCTAGCTATTACACACACACACACTGTCGAGGGACTGCTCCATCCAGGCTGGTAACCAGCCTTGACTCTTGAAGACCCTGTAACTCTTTCTCCGTCGTTCTTCCTTGACAGCGCAGTGCCCTTTGGGAAGTCTTTCCTAAAGGTGCTTTCGGGTTGGCAGTCTGAAACCCACATTAAGAGGATGGAGCACTTCGCACACATGAACGGAGAGATGCTGCTGCTTTCACAGCCTCCATCCATCAAGACCGCAGCTCTTCCATTAACCTTGCTAACGCTGCGTGCCTCCATGCTCCTGGGACCTGGGCTTCACCCCCCACCCCCTCCCCTCTCCCCGGGGCTCCTCCTTCTGGGAGACCTTGCTCAGTGTGTCTACTCCCTGCAGCTCTGTGTGGCTCCTGTACAGTTAGATCCTGCTCACTCTTCAGTTCTTTACCAGTTGCCCATCTAAAACCAAAGTTTTGTTCCTTGCTAAGTCGAAATTAAAAAACCCAATGCCGCTCATGCGATTCCACCTCGTAGCAACCCTGTCTAGGGTTTCTGAGGCCCGGTCTTGATCGGTGCAGACAGCTTCCTCTTCCTCCTCAGGAAAGTCTGCTGACCTGTGCCTCACTTATTACGTTCATAGGAGTCTGATCCTCACCCTTCCTATCCAGTCCCCTATACCTGAAGGGTGTGCCATCTATACCATTCCCCCATTGACCCTGCCAGATAGGAGTGCCTGCCGGCTAGTGGTTACGCATTGGGCAGCTAACTCGTAAGGCCAGCAGTTCGAAACCGCCAGCTGCTCTGGGGCAGGAGAAAGATGGGGCTTTCTACTCCTGTCAAGGGTTACAGCCTCGGAAACCTCCAGGGGCCGTTCTCCCCTGCCCTACAGGGTCGCCAGGAGTCAGCACGGACTCAGTGGCCGTGAGTTAGGTTAGAGTTTTGGTGTGGTGCCTGCAGCCCCAGACCCAGGACCTTTCTCTCCACTGGCCCGCCAGCTGCTCTTCCCCTGCACCCTGGCAAGTGCCAGCCAGCCCGCAGGTGGAGCACTGGTCTCCTCCACACCCCACTCCCCTTGTGTTCACTTCCCTCTGAGCAGGCCTGATTCTCTTTCCAGAATAGCTCACTGGGTGTTTTATTGCTGCTCTGCCATTTATCAAATATTTCCTAAATTTTCATTGCTGGATTATAAAAGTTTTTGAGGTTCTTTTTTAATTATTATTAAAAGATCATTTTATTGGGGGCTCTTACAGCAATAATACATACATCAGTTGTATTAAGCATATTTGTACATATGTTGCCATTTTCTAAACATTTAGCCCTTGGTATCAGCTCCTCTTTTTTTCCCTCCCTCCCTCTCCCGCCTTTTTGAGGGGTTTTGTGTGTTTTTTTTTTCTCCGGAGGTGTTTTATAACTGTGCTGGCCTAGGTCTAAACAGAATCGTACAGCATATAGAGCACATGAATCATCACAGCGGTTAAGCATTCATGGGTTAATCTTCAGCGCTGCTAATGGAGAGAGGTGGAGTTCACCAGCTGTGCCTCGGGCACAGGCTAGGGCTGCCTGCTCCCACCAAGACTGATGGTCTCGGGCGTCCCACGGAGCAGTCCCCCGTCCTGAGGGCTGCTCTGAGTTGGAATCTACTGGATAGCAGTGGGCCGTTCATTTAGAGGCGTCATCATTTTGACTGTCACATTTCTAAACATTATCTTCTTAATTTAAAAATGACAAAGGAAGCCAGAAAGCTTGTGGTTTTACTCTCAAGGAAGTGGAGTTCTTGGCCTTGGACCATTTCACTCACTGACCCGTTACCGGGTTTCGCATTCAGCAAGCCCACACGCAGTGCCACCTCTTTGTGCTCTCTCTCGACAGATGGATCACGTGCAAATCCATACGGCCAGAGACTTGCGAGCGAATCGTGGATACGATTTCCGATCGCCTCCGAATTCCTTGGCTCAGGGGAGCCAGAAAGGTTAACATTACCATCATCCCCCCCCTCATCCTCCTGCCCGGCTTCCTCCACGTGGCCTCCTGGCATTTCCTGCTGGGGGTGGTGGTGCTGACCGCCCTTCCTGTGCTGGCACTGTGGTACTACTACCTCACTCACAGACGGAAAGAACAGACTCTGTTCTTCCTGAGCCTCGGACTGTTCTCACTGGGCTACATGTACTATGTGTTCCTTCACGAAGTGGTCCCCAGAGGGCGTGTGGGGCCCACCCGCCTGGCCATCCTTACCTGCGGGTTATTTCTGATACTCCTAGCCTTGTACCGAGCCAAGAAGAATCCAGGCTACCTCCGGGACCCAGAGGGCGGCGATCGTTTGTTCAGTAAGAGCCAGACAGAAGCACTGGACAGGAAGGGGCAGGAGAAGACCCAGGGGTTCTCGGCCGCAGACGTGGCAGGAAGTCTCAGCATTCGAACCGGGAAGGATGAGCTTAAGGACGCCGCCAAGCTGGCAGCTGGCAGCACCGCCAAGGTGAAGGAGGACTGGTGTGCCCAGTGCCAGCTGGTGAGGCCGGCCCGGGCGTGGCACTGCCGCCTGTGCGGTGTCTGTGTGAGGCGAATGGATCACCATTGCGTCTGGTAGGTTGGCACGTGGGGAGGCGTGGAACATCTCCCAATCCCCAGAGAACTCTCTGGACGCCTTCGTCATCCCGATGGAGCTCTCCTTCCTACTCTTAGACCTTGTAGATGGATGTGGGCTGTTAAGATGTTCCCACTTAGTCATCAGGTTTTGGTTTTTTTTTTTCAAATTTCACAAATTTAGTTCTCCCAGTTATTTCCTGAGGGGCAATAGCAGAAACTTAAAAAAAATTTCTTTTTGCTAGTCTCTTGACTTGCCCCTGACGTTCTGTCCTCATGCCCGTGTAGCAGGACCTGCACCTGAAGCGTGCGTCTGTACGGATGTTAGAATTTGTCAGACCACTATCGGCTAATGTCCCTGTGCTTGTCGTTCGGGACACAGGAAAGAAAGGCAGTACTACTATTTCTAGGAGACTCTGTCTTCTCGCCATTCATTGTTAATCATGTTGATGCTGCTGGTAATTTCCACTCACTGGTAAGTTGAGGCCCTACTGGGTACCTCCCTTTTCAGACCGTTTGTAGAGATGGGCGCCTTTTGTGCCCCGGACCTCCTGGCTGGCCAGTAACAAGTGAAGACCTTTAAAGCCCCAAAGGAAAACTAAATGTGCGATTTGTAAGACCGAAGGCTGCCGCTCTACTGAGTCAGGCTAAACAAAGCTGGTGTGAGGGATTCAGGGCTGGCGCTGTCAGCAGCAAGCTTGCAGCTGTATCCCTCTTAAGCCTGTTGTAAACAGACCACACTTTTCACGCGTAGGATTCCATAGGTAGCATGCTTCCCCCTCACAGACTAAGAAGGTGAAGGGATAGGAAGGCCAGGAGGGTGCTGGACTGGGTGAGTAAGGGGCAGCCCTTGCCTGGGGCTCTGTATTAAGGAGTCGGGGTGTTTTTATTCATGTTTTAGATTTTATACACCCCGGTGGCATGGTGGTTACTTATTGGACTGCTAACCTCACCGTCCACAGTTCAAAACCAACAGCTGCTACTCGGGAGAGTAGGCTTTCTACTCCTGTAAAGAGTTAGTCTCAGAAACCCTGAGAGGGGCAGTTTGCCTCTGCCCTGTAGTGTTGCCACGAGTCAGAATTGACTTGGTGGCAGTGAGCTGAGTTACACTCAGAGACCACGAACTGCTCGTGTGTGTGCACGAGCGCGAGCGTGCCCATTTACAGATGTAGTGGGTCTGATTGCTTTGTCTTAAAGACAACCTCGTGTGCCCACTTGAGCATCCTTGTGTGCAGTGGGGAGAGGGACCTGCTGCTCAGAGGGTCCTACCGTCATGTGTTTACCTGACAAGTGGCCGCGGCTTTTTGCATTCTTCTCTACCCTTCATTCGGCTCCTAACCGCTTTGAATTTTTAAAAAATTCTTCTTGAGCATCTGTTTTCCCCATCCTGTAACACTTATGATTTGTACGTTTCCACAGCTGATAGTATCTCTTCTTCTCCCTGTTGTGACGACGAAGCTATAGCTCTCGACATTTTGGGGAGTAGGTTTCATCTAGTCCTCAGAAGAATGGGCCAGCCAGGCTCTCCTTTGTCCTCCGTGCTGTCTTTAAGCTCGTGATGTGCGAGAAGCAGAGGATGAAAGGCTCTCAACAGGCCAGTATTTATCCCGAGATTTGAACTGTGAGAACGTCCCAGTGATTGGAATGGGCACGATTCCTATTTTAAAGAGCGTTCGTCTTTAACAAGTGAGTTCCATAGAGAGATTGTAAAAGTCTTATTTGCTTTTTTCCCCTCCTGCTGTTTTGAGGATAAATAGCTGTGTTGGCGAGTCAAACCATCAAGCATTCATACTTGCCCTTTTGATCTTCTTGCTCACGTCGGTGTACGGGATCACGCTCACCTTGGACACCATCTGCAGGGACAGGAGTGTCTTCACCGCGCTCTTCTATTGTCCGGGAGTTTACACCACTTACAGGTGAGGCGCGCTGACGGGAGCACCACTAGAGGAACTCAGTGGAAACAGCAGTGGGTGTTGCCATTAATAGGGGGGGGAACCACTATTTGCTCTGGAGCCCCGGTGGCATAGAGGATACACATTGGGTCACTAACCGCAGGGACAGCAGTTCAAAGCCACCAGCCGGCTCCTCAGGAGCAAGACGAGACTTTCTACTCCCTTAAAGAGTTACTGTCTCGGAAACTCACAGGGGCAGTTCTGCCCTACCCTGTAGGGTCAGTGTGAGTCAGAATTGACTTGATGACAGTGGGTTTGTTTTTTGTGTGTATTTGCTCCTAGGTTAGGCCTTTTCAACTCCAAACATAGGGCGTACTGTGGAGATGTTGGGATTCCCTGAATTCCCTGCCAACAAAATTGTGCAGTGGACATGTGTGTGTATTTCTGTCGTGACGTCACAAGGGTCCTTGGCTGGTAAAAGTAGGACCAGACTTTATTTTTTGGACGGGGGGGTGTTTCTGGAATCACGTGGCCACGTGCAGGCTCCACATTCAGTCAGCAGACTTGAAGCCGCAGCACTAAGCAAACTGCTTGGAGGCCCGGGTGTGACCGCGAAACCCTTTCTCTCGTCGCACCTGTCAGGGAACGCCTCCTGCTTGCTCGCTGTTTCAGGCTCCTGCGTCTTTGGAGAACTGTACACCATCCGTAACCTTTCCTGTGTGACTGTCCGTTCCCTTTTTTTATCACCTCTCAGGAGGACTGCAGTATCTAGGGCAGAATTTCCTTATGCACCGTGACATGGGTATTAGGAAGATTTCACACGGTGGCAAAAGGTGGGGTTTCTCAGCATTGGCCCCAGCCCCACTCCTCCCAACTCCCTCCCCTCCCTGACAGGCAGCAGATGAGGTCTCTCTGGTTGCTTGTCTCAGGTGGGGCAGCTCTGCCCACGGGCCTGCCCGCTTTCTCTGCGGGGGCTTCTGGTCAGAGCAAGCCTGGGCCCCTCTGCAGGCTTTGTTGTTCTTGCTCCCGGAACACCCCGCCCCCATTGTCACGGTAAATGTAGCTGTCTGTGGGCATTGTTAGAATAGAGTGGTTCTCGGGATAGGCTTCCGTCTTCTCTCTGCTGAGAGCCACCAGTAGCCCATCTGCGACCACCGTCCTGGAGTGGGTGGAGCCTGTCTGTGGCACTAGGCAGGGCTTTGCAGACTGGGTGCCAGACTGGAATGGAATGAGCAGCCCGGGCCTGGTGCCGTTTCTCATTCCATTCAGGCCGTTCTTCATCACCTCCCCTGTGTGGGCCTCGGGCTTTCCTCCTTTGGGGGAGGCCCTTAATCATCTGCAGACTTGTGGGCCTTCAAAATTATTCCAAAATGGGATTATTTCCAGCTAATTCTCCTGTTAGCAAATGTGGATGAAAATCACCAAATGGACCATGGCTCTGCGGGTCCTCCTCGCCGTCTCAGCAGGGGTCGAGCGGTCCTGCAGTGTTTGTTTGGCTTTAGGAAGCTGGCATGTCAAGGCGGTGGTCCTCTTGCACATGCACCCAGAAACTCGGCACTTCCCGTAGCTGCCTTGCGTGGTCTGCACTGGACGGAGGAGGATGGAGACAGGCGGTTTGGGCACTGGCCTGGTCCAGCTTCTCCAGGATGTTGGCCGCCATTGTCACGGTGCCTTCGTTTGCTCAGGAGCGAGGCCCAACTTAGAAATCGTTCACTCAGCCAACTGATGCTGCCTGCGCGTGAGGCAGTGTCGTAGTTGTGTCTGAGGCTGGAAAATAGACATTTTTAAAAGTCCTTAACAGACATAACAGAAGAGGTACCTGTTATTATTTTACAGACACGTTAGTGGTCACAGCTTGAGCAGCTCCTCAGCAGTGGGTGGGCGGGACACTGAAGAGGGTGACAACTTTGTGAGTGTTGTTGTGACCGAGTGGCAGTGCAGCCTGACAGTCCTCTCCCCCGCCAGCTCGGCGCTGTCCTTCACCTGCGTGTGGTACTCTGCCATCGTCACGGCGGGCATGGCCTACATCCTGCTGATCCAGCTGATCAACATCAGCTACAACGTGACCGAGAGGGAAGTCCAGCAGGCCCTACGACAGAAGACAGGGCGCCGGCTCCTCTGCGGGCTCATCGTGGACACAGGCCAGTACAGTCGGGGCTTCCTGCGCAACTGGCACCAGTTCTCCACCCTGGGCACCCGCGCTGCCCACCACCCCGCCGAGGACATTGTCTGACGTGCCTTCCGATGGGCCCAGGGGGCACTTCCGCCTCCGCAGGATGCTCCTTTTCACCCCTGGTCTCAGTTTAAAGGCTTTCTAGGGGCCACGCTCAGGTGTAGACTGGACTGGAGTGTCCGACTTCCCGACGGAAGAGGTTTTTTGTATCAAAGCTGTAAAAGAGCCATTTCTCTCCGGTCACCTGAGTAGTCAACTTGGTGGCCAGGAGTCGAAGAGGAAGGGGTGCGCAAAAGCACAGACAGCTGCAGTGCCCACCCCACCCTCCATGTAGGAGGGGTGGGGCTAGGGAGTGGGACCAGGTCCCAGTCCCTCTGAAGTCTTATAGCCATGCGAACTTTCAACTCTTCCTGGGTCTCAGGGTCACCTGCAAGGCGGGGTTCTGATGCCTTCCTCAGTGTCCTCACAGACGGTGGGGAGCGCCACGGGTGGGCTGAGGCCTGGGGATAGCAGCGGAAGCCCCTCAGGTGTGCAGTGTTGTTAGGAACAATCCTAAGACTGAAGAGAATGTGGGGATGTCAGAATACTGAAGCCAGTATTAGGGTTCTTAGCAGTGCAGTGAAAGCACCCATATTGTACCATGTTGTGCAGTGACATGCTTCTTTTCGGAGTATGAGATGTTCACTACTCAAGGAGGGCAGGCAGAGCCCCGATGGAGTCACAAGACAATGCATCTGGTCTTGAAAGGATAGTATGGTGATAACCACAGCGGCGATTACGGTTAGTGTCCAGTGAAGTCCAGGTGACGAGATAGTTGGTATTTCTCTAGTCTTACATGTCTTATCTGCTGTGCTCTGGGTTACTTATAAAGGACTCCAGGAAGGATTAATGTTTTCTTCCCTCTTTCCGTGTCTCACCTGGTCAGGTGCTAGCAGCCTCGTGGCGATGGTTGGAAGAGGCAAATGGACAGTCCCATGGGACCACTTTGCTCTTGCTCCTGGGTAGGATGGCTGATGACTGTACCAAGGGCTTGCTTTCCGCTCGTGGAAGCATTTCAGACCCCCATCACCGGCAGCGCCACATTGCACAGCGTGGCCTCTGGCATTATTTGGGCTGCTGCGCTCCAGGGAGAGTTGGTTTCGTCCGCTTCACCTGCTCACTCACCGTGCTCCCTCGCAGCTCCTCCGAGGCCAAGTATCTCACTCGGGGGCAGGGGCAGGGTGGTGGTCATGGTTCCCACTGATTCAGGGATTGTCGTTCTTCCTGTGCTGCTCCCCAAACAGGTGATTCCTTTCATTGTGTCTCCCACGACCCAGAGTGACGAGGAGAGGATTTGGGACTTCCCAGAAATGCACTCTTCTTCCGAGGATAACTCTGGTGTCCTCAAATTTGCGCGGGGCCGTAGCTTCGTATTGGGACTGCCTGCCGGTGCTTCCCTCCTCCTGTGCATGTGCGCTGCTTTAGTAAGAGGTTCGTGCACATGGTTAGGGAACATCGCTCCTCCCTGCAGCCAGCCCCAGCCCCACTGGCCGGGACTCGGGCTGGCCCCAGGTCAGTCACCATGTGCTGGGTTGTGTAAGGGGCAGTCGGACTCGGCCTTCTGCGGCAGAGCCAGAGCATGGGTGGTGGGGGTGTTGGTGGAGGTGTGCTTTCCGCTGCAACACCCTCACCCTGGCCCTGAGTGAAGTGATTCATCTGGGAAGAAAGCGGGGTGTGGTCTGACTGATGGCTTAAGGCCTAGGTTTTGGGTAGGAGAGATGATGTCAAGAGCAGAAAGCATAGCCACATCGTCTCTTCAGGGTCAGGGGCCGCCAATGCTGAGTCTCTGGCAGGGCTTAGAGAAAACCCTGACAACCTGAGTAGAGTCAGGCAGTTCAACCTCTTGCCAAATATTTAACAATAATCAAAATGCAACGCGATGGAGATGATCATTTTCACAGCATACCTCCCATGGCAATACGGGGGACTCGGGTAGGGACTGGCTTGGCTTATTTGGAATTAAGATGCTGGTTGAAGTTCCCCTGTTGGTTCACAGGAGAAATGGGAAAGCTGTGGAAGCCTGTGCTGTTGGGGCGCGTGCACCCACAGAGGAACAGAAACAGGTGGCCAGGCACGGCGCATTGTGGGCTCCGGGACATGGGGGTCGCTACCCTAGACCATAGCTTCCCAGACTTACTGGGCCTACCTTTACCTTTGCAGAAAAAGAGGTAGCGAGTGCCCCGTAGCAATGAAAAACTTTTGTCCTACCCATCATCCAGGGTAAAGTGTAGGTATTTGTTTTTTGCAGCCCCCTAGATTAGTCCTGTGCACGCGTGCGCCTCTCCCCCTCCCCAGGGATGGTGTTAGCCACTTTGGGAACACGGGGCTAGGCTGTGAGCCTTTCATGGTCTGGAACTTCGCTTGTGTGGGATTTTTGTTAGTGACTTCCGCTCTTGCCAGAAGGCAGACGGATGTACTGTGGACCGATTTGAGGACAAGGCCTCTGGGAGGGAGAAGCATTGGGCGAGGGGGCTGCTTGCCTTGTGGACTGCCAAGCCAGCCCCGGAATATGACTGTCTGTCTGCTCTCCTCCTGTGACCACAGCTTTGCTCACCGACCCCTGAGAGCCCACAGCCTACTGGCCTGAGGGAAGAGAAATGCAGCTTCACTTGGGAGATTCCGTTAAGGACAGGATTACATGAAAGGAGGAAGTCTTTTTGATATTTAAAACATTCCTTATGAGTCTAAGGTGACCAGATTTAAAGCGGGACACCATTGATGTGTGTGTGTGGGGTGTCTTGATTAAAAATTTGGTCTATATGGGCCAAATAGACATGTATTCCCTAGCTTGTCATGCATTCTTTCCAAAAATCGGGACGTCTGGTTACCTTACTTATGGCACACAGAATAAATACCTGGTGGTCCTAGCTGGGCCCACTGGAAGGTAACCGACCTTAGCTGCTAACATAATGCCTTAAGCGTGTTGGAGGGAGCGAAAGAGAGAGAGCGCGCGCACACGCGAGTGTGTGTGTGTGTGTTTAGGGTATTGTAAATCTTTGTTATCCAAGTACAGGCAGTCCCCAGTTAGGATCACTTTTGAAACGATTAATTCAATCCCTACTTGGTTGCAACAAATTATTCATCACAGTCACCTTCACTTACTGCAGGTGTAGCTTTTAAATCACTAACAAGTTTTCCAGTCTTTTCTTTCACTCAAGGAAGGCTAAAGTACTGGACGCACCTGTTCTGACTTGCCCACAATTCTTAAAGACGCAGGAACAGATCTCGTTTGTACCCTGGGGAGTGCCTGTGGTGAATGAAGTAATTTGGGTCTTCCACTGTACCATCTGCCTCGCAGACAGATTGCTGTAAACTTTCTCTTATGCAATAGTCCTTGGTATTTCTAATATTTTTAGCAAGCGAGCATTTTCTATACCAGAATCTTCCACTGCCAGGAAACAGTGCCAGTAAAGTTCAGCATAAGCCTGACAACCTACTTAACAGACTTCCTTTGGTTAGCATGTTAGTGTTTTTATTACAGAGCTCAACACACACACACAAAAGATGACGTCTACCGTTTCCCCGAAAGTAAGACATCCCCCGAAAATAAGACCTACTTACAGTTTTGCCTCTTGCTGAAATATAAGGCACCCCCTGAAAATAAGGCCCCCCGAAGCTACCGTAACTCTGGACTCTGGACCGTAGTGGTGGGCGCCGCCATGCAGCTCACTGTTGGCCGCAGCGCAGCTGGAGCAGACAGGAAGTGCGAGGTCTCTTAATAAAACAAACAATAAATGTGTACCGTATTCTTCATGGAAAAATAAAAGACATCCCCTGAAAATAAGACCTAGCGCGTCTTTGGGAGCAAAAATTAATATAGGACACTGTCTTATTTTCGGGGAAACGGTGGAAGCAGTTTTAAGCTGGATGTCTACCACTGAATGCTTTGTGGGGTCAGGTCTCGCTGAAGTGGGTGGAGATCTCCACGGACGTCGAGCCGTCTACTCTGTAACCAGAGGGCGCGGTGGTGAGTTTGTTGCTTTCTTTCAGCGTGGACTGACTGACTGCAGCTTCAGCCAGAATTTCCTCAAGCCGTGGCTTACAGAGACCTTCCACTCAGGTGCCTGTTGGGAATCTGGTGTTCTCGACCACAGCTTGACACGTATGACATTGTATGGCAAGTTAAGATGTTGCAGAGGGAATGCTGGGAGACAGAGCCACGTTTCGCTCAGTACTAAATGAAAGTGTGTTCCACTGATGTGTGGCTGGTGAACTTGTTGCAAAATCAGCTAACTTTACTCCTGCTGCCAGTGGACAACTGTCCACACTTGGGTTGGCCGCAGGGCAAAGATGGATCGGTGGCAAGTTTCTGGGGGGCTGTGGTGGTCTCCCGAGTTGGGCTCACGCCCTCCTACGGTGGCCTTGCAATGGCACTTTTTACCTCCCACAAGCTTTGACAGTGAGATCCCCTCTGCTGTTCAAGATGTGATACAACTGGAACACATCAGAGGGCGCTGAGGAGCAGATGCCGTGCTACATAGCTCCCAGGCCCACCCGACTCACGGTAACCTGCGGTCGGGAGGATTTTCAGTGGGTTGTGGGGGATCTTGAGCCTTTTCATTTGATTCCATCTCTGGGTGATGTTAGAGCAAAGGAAACCTGGGAATATTTATTTAATACTGAATTAATACTTAAGATCCAATGTAACCGGCCCAACAACACACTAGGGGATTTCCAAAGCCAGCCCTGTGCTAGGCATTTTGCAGCTTTTATGCTTGTATTCCTATTCTAAGCGCCTCAGACACCAGGCCTTTCAAGTGCAGATTTGCAAGTTACTGCCATTTCTGTCAAATAATGTACTGTGACCAAGCTGTTTCAATGGACAATAAAGTGCTTTCCTTAAAGGAAAACAGTTGGTATTTCTTGGTTAAAAAAAAAAAAAAATCAGTGGATACATACCAAGAGAAACCCTGTCTGATAGCAGTGCTGCCTCGATTTCCCCAGCCTGTAGACTTTCCCTAACCCTATCTACCATTGTCCAAGTTGGTTTTTCCCCCCCATCTTGTAGGTCAGGGACACTGCTTACATGAGCATTATGTTAACAGTAACATCCCAAAGCATACCTTCAAGATATTCCAGGAAGAAACAGCCCCCTTATTTTTTGTCTCTCTAGAGCAATGGTTCTCAACCTGTGGGTCGCGACCCCTTTGGGGGTTGAACGACCCTTTCACAGGGGTTGCCCAGTAGCAAAATTGCAGTTTAGGAAGTAGCAACGAAAATAATTTTATGGTTGGGGGGGTCACCACAACATGAACTGTATGCATGAGGAAGGTTGAGGACCACTGCTGTAGATGTTTCAGTAAATAGATCTAGGTGACTTAATCAGAACATAGCCCACAGACATAATTTCTAGTTGATGTGGATGAGCTAAAAATAAAATAGCCTAATGGAGAAAACTTATACTGTGGAATTTTTTTAGGCCCCCTAGTATGTTTAAGTAAAGGATTCACCTCTGTTTATATACACTTGCTATTGAAGTAATACTATGTAATAGTATTTGATTTCCGGATGCTAATATCAGCCAGTGTTCTAGAACTGGACTATAGCAAAGTACGAGACAAAGATGCTGATTGAGGTCAATGTAACTGCGGATGATTTTTAGGCCTATTTAGTGGTCTTTAGTTGAAATAAGGGAACATCTTTAAGTTTTTCGATGACAGCTGTGTTACCATGAAAGGAAACAACCACAGGAATTTATTTTACCAACTCAAGTTTTCATCACGCCAAATAGGAGTTGCCTCAGGCTAGCAGGGACTCTTGTTTCCTGTGTGCATGCATTTGACTATATGACTAGACTATGAGAAAGGGTCACAACAAACATGGATCTTGTTACACATTTCTTTTCCTAGCAAGGCTAAGTTCCCAGACGAGAGCATTTTACCAATCTTTTTTATACTCCATAGCATCTTGGAGATGAAACCATTCTTTGACTTGATCACCTGTATGTTTTCACGCGCTAACTCAAAGGCAAGGGCTAGAAGACCAGCGAGGAGTGTCTGCTGTAGAAACTACAGCCGGGAGCGTGAACAGACATTTCTGTTGGGTGCTGGGCGACCTTGTCCAGGCAATAGCTTTGGAATCAGACCCACCTGCTTCTCAAGAAGGCTCTTTGGTGTCCCGGGTTCTTAACATCCGGTTCGGCTGCTGCTCTGTAGCAGCTGCTCAGGAGCCCCTTGGAAAACACCGAGTCCCGTCACCAGTCACCAGCGGGGGCCGTCTGGTAGGATGCCTGCCCTACAACACTGACCTCCGCAGCCGCCTGCTCAGAGGATCCTCGCTCTTCACTGCCGTTCCACCAGAGGCTCACTGCTCAACAACGCACGTTATGCTTTAAGGGCTCCTCCATATTTCCCTTCACAGCCTTCGGCGGGCTCACTTGTTCTTTTTAAAGTTGATCATGTTAAAAAATAAACGGGATGAATTTGAACAGTGGCGATCCAGACTGTTATTTCAAGTGACCCCGTCTAGAAATCAAACATGGAAATAGAAATCTCCAAAGTAACTTAACTTTTGATTCAAGAAGTGGCTGACAGGAAACACACCGAGTATATATCTGTACGTAGGTGGGCTCGTGGCAATAACGCACAGTGCTTTATGGACCCATTGTGAGTCCCAGCCGCTGTGCAGGGCGGAGGTCACCGGCACAACACACACTCCTCACACAGGGCAGAGCATCTGTCCGTCCGGCAGGGGGTGCAGCTCCTTCACCGAGGGGCCTGGAAGTCGGGAAGAAGTTCAGCTACCTTCCTCCGGAGTTGCTCTCTCCTCAGTTCCTTCAGCCGCTCCTCTTGCATGGATCTTGCGGCTTGCTTCCATGTCTGAAATGTGGTCCTGGAGATCCTCCTTTAGACATAAAAAACAACTACTAAGGGGAAAGCTGACTTGCTATCTGAAAGACATCATACACTGTATAAATACACAGTATTTAATTATAAAACTTGACAAATAATACCCGTGTGATTTAACTATGAAACGTGTGAAAATCACAATCGAGATTCAGACGAAAGTCTGTGGAGAAAATAAGCCATACAAGGGCGTGAGAGCGATGGGTTAGTTTTCCCATCAGGTGCTCAGGGAAACCCAGTTGGAGATGACACTGGGCAGTGGCCTCTAACTCTGCGGGCTCTTGAGAGCCACCCCCACCACTGCTCACTGCCTGCATGCCCATTGTGCCCCTGCAGGAAGGCCAGTCTGAGCAAAGGCGAAGCTGGACAATCCCACGCAGCATGTGCCATGGCAGGCATCGGGCCTGCCGGTGGCCTCACCTCCAATAACAAGTCCTGAAGGTCAGTTGAGAAAGAACGTCCCCCAAGATAAACTGTTTGAAGCACTTCCTGATGGCAAACCAAAGACGGCAGCCCTTACTACGGACTGCATCTCAACCTAAACCCAAAATCACGACCGCCGGGCCACGAAGCCACGTTATTGTAAACCAGCGGTTCTCAACCTGGGGGTCGCATGACCCTTTCACAGGGGTCGCCCGATTCATAACCAGCAAAATGACAGTGATGAAGTAGCAATGAAAATAATTTTATGCCCCCTTGCAGAGGGGTCTCGGGGAGGAGATGAGCCAGTCAGGGTGTGATGTAACAACGATGAAAAATACAACTTTCCTCTAGTTCCTAAATGTTTCCTCCCCGCTCCCACTACCATGACTCGAATTTGACCTTGCAAGTCTGGCTGGACCAGAGGAGGTACACTGGTACAGATAGGAACTGAAAATACAGGGAATCCTGGGCGGATGAGCCCTACAGGACCAGTGGTGTGAATGGCGAAACAGGGAGGGTAAAGGGAAAATGGGTAGGAAAGAGGGAACCGATTACAAGGAACTATATGTGACCTCCTCCCTGGGGGACGGGCAACAGAAAAGTGGGTGAAGGGAGACGTGGGACAGGGCAAGATATGACAAAATAACAATTTATAAATTATCAAGGGCTCATGAGGGAGGGGGGAGCAGGGAGGGGAAAAATGAGGACCTAATGCCGGGGGTTTAAGTGGAGAGAAAATATTTTGAGAATGATGAGGGCAGTGAATGTACAAATGCGCTTTACACAATTGATGTGTGTATGGATTGGGATAAGAGCTGTATGAGCTCCTAATAAAATGATTTTAAAAAACCAACAATAGCCTCACATTGTGATATCTTTGTTTAATAAAGGCATATATGATTTTGTAGCCATGTTGATTAAAAAAATGTGGACCTAATGCCGGGGGTTTAAGTGGAAAGAAAATGTTTTGAGAATGAGGGCAATGAATGTACAAATGCGCTTTACACAATTGCTGTGTGTATGGATTGGGATAAGAGTTGTTTGTATGAGCCCCTAATAAAATGATTTTAAAAAAGAGGGGGAAAAATTAAATATTAAAAATAATAATTTTATGGTTGGGGGTCACCACAACATGAAGAACTGTATTAAAGGGTCACGGCATTAGGAAGGCTCAAAACCACTGTCATAAACTAAGAAAAGATTGCAGTTGTCGAGATTGTCATTTCCCGTGGACCCACAATCCACACCCATGCACACAGCAGTCAAGAGACCAGATGATCCACTGAATGGGGCAATGTGCTGCTGCTCAAAACCAAACTCAAGCCCAAAGGAAACAAAACTCAGTCAGTTATGACTCAGAGCACCCTATGGTTTCCCCAACTGTAAATCTTTATGGGAGCAAAGAGCCTTATTTTTCTCCTGCAGAGCAGCTGGTCTGCTTGTGGTGAGTAGCCCATCACCTGTGCCCCAGACCAATGCTCCAGGCTCCTTAACCTGCTGTCAAAAGATCTCTTTCTTGAAAATGTTAAAAATCAAAGATTTCACTTGGTGGACTAAGGTATGCCTGAGCCCCAAGTCATGATATGTTTAATCGTACCTATGCATAGGCATGCGAAAGCTGAACAGACAGGGAATAAGGACTACTAAGGATTGGATACATTTGGACGATGATGTTGGTGAAGAATACTCAAAGTACCATGGACCAAAAGGACAAGTCTGTCTTGGAAGAAGTGTGGCCAGAATGTTCCTTACAAGCGAGACTTGGTTTTATATTTTGGAGAAACCAGTTCTCGGCAAAGGATGTCATGCTTTGTAGCGGGTCAGCAAGCAAAGAGGAAGAGCTTCAAGGAGGTGGACAGAGAGTGGCTGCAACAGTGGGCTCAGACACAGCAGCCTTTGTGAAGACGGTGCAGGGTCGCGCGGTGTTGTTCCGTTGGTACCCCTCAACGGCACCTAGCAACAACAACGTCAGACTATCGACTACCAGGGAGGCATGCGATGGCCTCTTAGTGTGATCCGATGTGGGGTGCATGCCGAGGATTTCCCTAATGACTCTGTCCAATATCCGATTCAAAACCCAAATTCACAGCCATCAAGTTGATTCCCACTCATAGCCACCCTATAGGGCAGAGTACAACTGCCCCTGTGGGTTTCTAAGACTAAATCTTTTTTAAAAATCATTTTACTAGGGGCTCATACAGCTCTTATCACAATCCACACATACATCAATTGTGTAAAGCGCATTTGTACATTCATTGCCCTCATCATTCTCAAAACATTTGCTCTCCACTT
>NW_022103902.1:14710880-14713463 GCF_000313985.2 Echinops telfairi
CCTTCCATAAGGGGATGGCCAATTGCCTACAGCTGGGCTTTGGGTCTCCACTCCACACTCCCCCTTATAGAAAGCCTTTTTCTCCTCCAGAGTGGCTTGTGATTTTGAACTGCTGTCCTTGTGGCTAGCAGCCCAAAGTATAACCCACTCAGCCACAAGAGTTCCTTTGCAATAGCAGACAGCTGCCCCAAATGAATCTCCCAGCCTGTGTATATCGTGGCTGAGAAACAGAAAAGAAAGGCAAAATTGAGGCTTCATAGTAATATACTAACGATAGCAAAAAACAAAAATTACCAAGGGGTGCTAAAAAAACCCAGTGTATTAGATGAATTGCTATGCTATGCTGTTTAGTTTTCAAACAACTCCATAACATAGACTCCGGTTTCCTCCTCCTACATGAACAAGAATGCGAGGCTTCCAAACCTTCAGTGGCATGTGCAGGATCACACAGATACTGAGCCTACACTTCAGACTCTCAATCTCAAGCATTTCATTGAGAAGCTAAGTCCTTTGAATACCCTGGTCCAAATGATCAACCTGCTGACCTGTTTGCCCAGCGCACAATGTCAGGGCCTGTACATTAAACAAGATGAGCAGGCTCTGCTGGAGGTGGGCGACAAGATGAAAAAAACACGAAGAACAGAGACACACTGCCACACATGCATCTGAGGGCAACGAGAGAGGGACGCGTCTACAGCATCACAAGAACTCGAGGCATCACTGAACAAGCCACCACGGGACCTGATGTTCTCCAGAGATGATCCCAAATCACCAAAATCATCACCACCACCATCATCATCATCCCAGGTCATTATTTACTTTCAAAGGGAAGTACCTAATGAGAGTGAGAAAATTTCTGTCCCAAAGGTGTAAAACAGGAAACAAAACTTCCACCCATGGAATACTTCATTTCTCCAGATGTGGATTAAAGATGCGCTCACTGTGTCCTGAAGACACACGTGACACATGGTCTGCGTCCATTCAAGACCCCCAGCCGAGGTCGAACTGGAGGGGTGCGGCCGCACCCCTGCGGGGGGACCGGAAACAGCAGAGCCGTGACTCGTTCATCACAAAAGTCAGGGGAGCAGTTGCCTTTAGGAGGAAGGGGGACTTGTGAGTGGGAAAGAGCCGGTGTGAGTGTCCAGGGTCCAACAGGCCCCTTCCCGGGGCCTCTGTGGGGGTGACGTCAGTAAGCTGTATCTGTCTGACCGAGGTGCTTTTCCATATTGGAAATATCTCCCAATAAATAAAGTTAAAAAAAGGACGTGAACCGAACACACAACCATCACATGACTAGGAAAGAAGACAGTGCAGTTGCTTGGGTTGTTGCCTATATTTGTAACACTCTCCTCTCTTCACCGTTCCCGGGAGGCAGAGGACAGGCATGTCCCCCTCCAGTTTTCCCCATGGGAGCCTGGCCCTCCAGGGGGCTGACTCTCTCCCTCTCACAGCGGGGGGTGGCCGGAGGGTGAGCGGGGACTACTGCCCTGGCCTGGGCCTCCACCTGCTGTGCTCTCCATGTGGCCCTCTGTTCAGCCACATTCCAGGTGCAGTGGGCGTGGGAGTGTCCTTCCAGAGAAAACAGCTCACCTGTCCCTGTGCTGCAGCGCCATCACGCACTTGCTCTGGGATTCCGCCGTGGCCTCCCTGGCCACGGTGAGCCAGGCCTTGAACATCTTCTTCTGGAGAAGATGCACGTAACGTGTCCTGGCTTCTTCCTTGAGATCGGCCAGGTACTAGGGACCGAGGACAGGAACAGAAGTGAGAAGGATGGTCTTCCCAGGTCTAGAATCGGAGCAAACGCAGGGCGAGGCAAAGCCCTGGCAGAGACACAGCAGAGGAAGCGGGAGGCCTGAGGGGAACGAGGCTAATACATGCGGCCGGGACTCTGAGAAAGAGGTGCAGGCGCAGCCGGGTGGAAACCGCTGTCGGGCTACGTATGGGCATCAGTTTCTGGGAAAATCACTGGGGCGCCATGGGATGAGAAACAGAAGTGGTGTACAAGTGAAGCTGACAGAAGGATACATTATGGATACGAGGGGGACACTCTGTTAAAAGGAACGTTTAAGGGTTTCTATGAGCTAGAAATTCATTTGGCTTTTTCAGATTCATTTCAAAGCCATAAACTGGGCTGCTGACATTGTTCTTGAAAACAGCATGGTGCCCGTGGACATCCTGGACTCCGTATGGTTTTCTGAGCTGTTAAGATGCATTGTGGCAACCCCTTCCCTGGGCCTTACCTGTTGCCAGCTCCGGATGCCTCTCCTGAGCAGGATCTGGGAATAAAGCCGATCAGCCCGGGCTGCCTTTTTAGCCAGATTGTCCTGAATGCACTGGAACCAGGCCAGCAGGTATTTCCTTTGTACGGCCAAAGAGTAATGTTCTGTGGCCACCTGGACACATTTGTAAACAAGAGGAAATCACTCTTTACCTTGGCAAAAGTTCCTGTAGATCATGTTACTAGATAGAGTGCTCATGGGGTATTCAGCCTAGGTCCTAAAAGGTTTACTGTCTGGCCCAGGGGTAGGGGGGTGTTTGGTGGGGTACGGGGTGTTTGGTGGGGTACGGGGGTGTTTGGTGGGG
>NW_022103902.1:14713748-14724433 GCF_000313985.2 Echinops telfairi
GGGGGGTGTTTGGTAGGGTACGGGGGTGTTTGGTTTCACATCATGCACGGCCTTTCGATGCAAATTCCCTGAAGACTACGATGAGGGGCTGGTTATTGAGGAAACGGCATAAACAGCCTCCAAAGCCCTTATTCCCCTTGCACTGAGTTCGGAGTGGGTGGCTGGCACCAGGCTCGGTGTTCTGGAGCCGGCACAGCAGCAGCTCCATAGCAAACCTTTCTCTGGGTGGTTCTTAACCACTGTCTCATTGGGGAAATGCCAGTACTTTCAATTAGTGCTGTAGAATGAGCTGTCACTGGCATTGAAATGTAGATGTTATCAATAAGCCACAAAGCCATCTCATAGAAAAAATAGTGAGATGAATAATTTAATGCCTTGCCAACTTAAAGGGCTCAGAGTAAAATTCTATCAAAATAAACACACAATTTATAGTGTACAGATTTTTTAAAAGCAAGAGTTATATCTTTCCAAGAGGTGAGAGGGACCGTCTTTGCTCTCAGTCATCGCCAGACAATTGGGACATTTTTCTAAGCTTTCTTGTGGTAGTTCCATAATCTGTTGTCAATTTGAGAATTAAGAGTACGGGGGTAGAATTTAGCCTGTCAATCAGGTCACAGCTTGATGACCTCATTTGGAGGAGCTAAGGAGATTAATAGCTCACTGGAGGTGGGACACAGGCTCACTCCCTGCGAGACATTACTGATGAGGAGCCTGACGGAGCTACCCTGATGCAGCCCTGGGAACTGGAGGAGCCACATGGAGACCCCTGCCAGTGCTGAGATGCTTACAACGCCACCGGATCCAAAGACTTCCCACCCACTGGCCTGTGATGATCCTGCATTCGGCATCATTGCATGTGCTCCATGAGTCTGAAGAGGGCTTTATAGATTGCTATCAGACATATGGGCTAGTATTGGACTTATGGATTTGATCTGGACTGGGCTGGGATGTTTTCTCAACATTCAGTTGCTCTTGTATATAAAGCTCTTTACTCTTCACATATGCGTGTTTATGAATTTGTTTCTCTAGTCTACCTGGACTAACACTTGTTTAGCCATCTGGCAATAAGACCCAGTGAGGCTCTGGGTCACGGTGACCCTCAGAGGAGGGCGGGCTCTGCAGCCCCTGAACATGCTTCCTTCTGTCCTCACCCATTCCTGTCTGGGAGGTAAAGGCAAGGGGAGCCAGGAACACATGGCCTCCTCCTTCCCCTCCTCTTCACCCTCTGGGAAAACAGAACCAGAAGAAAAGAAAGGAAGAAAAAAGACAGAAAGAAGTCAAATGCAACAGCACTTGTAACTCTTCAGGGGAAACAGCTACACACAAGCCAGGAACTGTTTAACCGAACCCCCAAGTTTTCTCTCCTACCCCTTTGTGGTGAAGTAAAATGAATGGCTATCCATATTCCTATTACTCCCACCAAATGGTTGGGTGGGACCGTGCAAATACAGGATTCGAGCTCTGGGATTGGTCAGGCCTGCCTAATCCTCTGAGTATCTGAGAGCCATCTCAGAAGCAGGATTTTGGAAGCCACTCCCACCAGAGCAGCGGGCAGTGCGGCCGGCTGAGTGGCAGGCAGGCTGCCTGTCCCATGGAAGCAGAGGCCACAGGGCTGTGTGATTGAGCGACTGGGGGCCACAGAGAAACTTGGCTGCTGTCTGAGGAGAGGTGTTGCTGTAGACCAAAGACTAGCCTCACTGCCTGATGAAACCGACTTGTGGTAACATGTCAACTTCCCCCGCGCAGCTCGGTAGCTGTGAGTAGTGTCTGCGAGTACCGCGAACCCAGCCGAGAAGAGCGGGGCCGTGAGAGGAACGAACAGCTGCTGTCAGGCTCAAGGATGGACGCACGTCTGACCTCTGCCAAATAGCGGAGAAGCTCACACAACTTGAACATTCAGGAAGAACGTGTTCCTTCCCTAGGATCGTCATCTAGGTGAGACCCCAAAGGACAACATTTGCCCCAAACCAAAGATAAGAAGGAGCGAGAAACGGGCTGAGTAGCAATGGGAACCCTCATAGGAAATGTTGGCAAACTAGGCATTACCATCGATGACACGCAACCTGCATGTGATTGGAAAACTAGTTTGTATGTGAACTTGCCCCTAAATTTTCATAACTTCAAAACTCACTGCCACTGAGTCGATTGACTCATAGCGACCCAATAGGACAGGCTAGATCAGCCCCCAAGGATTTCCACAGTTGTCAGTTTACGAGAGTTGAAAGCCTCAAAGCCTCATCTTTCACCCAGGGAGCTGCTGGTAGTTTCAAACTGCTAACACGACACCACCAGGGCTTCTAGCCTAACAAAACTCAGAGCACCAGTTGGACAAGAAGCTATCTCCTATGACCCATCTTTGTGGTGGCATATTTTAAGAAGTGGGGATCCAAGTTCATTTCCAGATCCAGAGTCCTCTCATCACATTCCTAGGAAACAGCCAGAGGGAAACGGTAAGGCCTTGGGGCACTGGCGGGTGCAGGCCCTACAGGGGGCTGGCTCCTTTCTGCCTCAGCCTTGACCACCACAACTCAGCCTCCTCTGGTTCAGTCCCAAAACCGCCGGGCAGGAGGTTGGGGTCAGACGGTCATGGACAGAGACTAACAGCGGAGAGAACGTTCAGGGGGAACAAGTATGAAATCAAGAAGAAAATCAAGGGGATACAAGGATTCGTGGTTGGCGAAGCACCCTAAGTTCCTGAATTTATCTGGACTCTGGCTGGAAAGCACTACTGTTATCTTAAATTCTGGTTTTTTATAGCTGCAAATACTAGTTATACATTTCCCACACCCTGGCCAAATGTGTGATAAAGAGTGGTCATCACTAGTATACACGACCGAGCTCATGACGAAATAGAATTCTAAGTAGGACGTTGTGTGGCAGAGTGGATTGTTATCCTGTCTCTGAGGATCTTATATACCATGGTGGTTACAAGTGGTTAAAGTTGGTCTGCTAACTGCAAGATCGGGAGTTTGAAACCACAGGAGAAAGATCGGGCTTTCTACTCCTGTAAAGAGTTAGTCTCAGAAACTCACAGGAGCAGTGACACCTGGCCTGTAGGGTCACTATGAGCCAGCCTTGATCGATGGCAGCGAGTGCGTTTACAGCCTCGGCGGTGCATTGGTTAATTGGCAGGATGCTAACCACCAGTCCCACTGGGGAGAAAGGTGTAGCTGTGTTGTCATAAAGATCACGAACGGCCTTGGGAATCCCATAGGGCAGCTTGACGCTGTGCCAAGAGGTTGTCCCACAGGGTCACCGTGAGTCGGCATCCACTCAATGGCAGTGAGTTGGATGCATCTCACAGGATCGACTTTGGTTTTGGTTTGCCCGTTACACTGTGACTTCACAGTGCCTCCCGGTGGCCTGGGTGGAGTCTTCTCCAGTGACCGTGAGCTGGGCCCTGTCACTTAATTTGACTAATGGAATTTTAATGGACATGCTATAAGGCCTGGCTTTTATAAGGGCTTACAGAATTTGGCCTGTCATCTTGTGCCTCTACCCTTTGCTAGAAGAAAAACCTGCCCGCCCCAAGAAGCTGCTACGTAAGAGCCTTGTGTGGAGACCTGAGCCCCATCTACAACTGCCCTGCAGACAGGTGAGCGAGAAAGAAATGCTTGTCTTGTAAGATAGGGACATTTTGTAGCGATTTGTCAACTTCATGCCCATCGTTTTTTTCCCCCTGAAACTCTCCTAAATTTGCCCTACTTTGGAGGTGTCCAACTCCCGTTCCAACCTGCTCCTTTGCAGTAGTGTTTCTCTACCTTGGATGACCAACTCTAAACTTTTATCATCAATTTATTACCACCATCTATTTATTCTTAAATAGGATTACGTGCCCTAGTAGTGACTAACTTTCACCAATTCGAAAGGCTTACCATCAAGTTTATTAAGCCAGGAGGATAAAGGAACTGAGAGTCTCTATTTCTTTGGGACAATTTTGCCCCAATGCCTGGGCCAGAGAAACGTACACACTCAATTCAATGACCCTCCTGGCTTTTTAAACAAAACTCCATCCAGCATCTAATTGGGCGTTCACACCATCTGAAAAATGTGGGCGTTGATACACCGGGTGATTCCTCTACCTGAATGTTGTGTTTGCTTTGCAGTCTCAGTCTCTTCCAAGGCTCCAGACCTTTTTTCCTCAGCACCACCCTTTCATAATGTTCTTTTGCTGTTGCCTCCAACTGCTGGTTCCTCGCAATTCTCTTTTGCTTCTCTCGTTCTTTCTGGAAAGATCAAGGAGTGAAAACGCCATGACTGAAGACAAAAGCAGCAAGCAAGCAAACAAAAGCCAATGGATTTCATTCCAACAAAAAGCCAACGAATGCCTCTGAACACGTAGCCACTGCGCAGCGTGCTGGTCTTGGCCACGGAGCCCTGGAGCATGAGAAGAGAAGGGAACATTTCTGCCAAGAGGGTCAGGGACACCCTGCACAAATCCTGACGGTGGACATTCCTGGACTGACTGATTCTGCAGTATTCACAGGAAGAGGTGCCCTGGTGGCCTTGTGGAGACGAATGGGCTGCCACCAATTTGCAAGGTTGGCAGTTCGAAACCACCAGCTGCTCCCCGGGAGAAAGAGGGTTTTTTCTGCTCCTGTAAAGAGTTAGTCTTGGAAACTCCCAGGGGCAATTCTACACAGTCCTGTATAGGGGTGTGGTGAGTCAGAATTGATTGGATGTTTTTTGTTTTTTGTTTTTTAATTTTATTCACATCTAGTCAGGGGAGCAATTAGGATTATTTGCCACTCAGTGTGATGCGAACCCTGGCAAGGTAGTCCCTTTATTTTGATTATGGTGTAGAGAAATATATTTAAAGACACTCAATTAAGAGTTCATGACTAGTCTTACCACTGAGGCTGGCTTGTGTGTGTGAATGTCACATGTTTTAAAGAATGAACTGTACGCTCAGGCAAATTAAAAGTATTTGATCATCAAGGCTGTCCCTGGAGTTGCGCTAACGCACCACCTTGACTCTCAAAGGAGAACTGGACTCCTGGTGGGGCCGTGTGGTCTGTGTGTGTGTGTGTAGACGACACAAATGTAATGATCTTAGAGACAGATGAGGAGTTGTGGTCACACATGGGGCTACTAACTACAGGCCAGCCCCTCCCATAAAGAGTCACAGTCTTGGGGGCCCAGGGGTGGTTCCACCCTGTCCTTTAGGGTCGCTGTGAATCAGAATCAATCGATGGCAGTGATTGATTTGGGTCTGGTAGGCATTTTGGTGTGATACATCATTTATTTTTCTCTTTTAATGAAGATAGAAAGAAAACTCTACCTAATAGTGAGTGGTGGCAAGTGACACTTGTGATAAAAGAGAGCGCGCAAATGCAAAGACTAGGAATGGCCCAGTGCCCTTCTCTGGTTCAAAGCGTCCCTTCTTAGTGTGCTTTCTGGACAACAGAATACAGGCAGCTCTTTATTAATCAGGGAAACCCAGTCCCTCACCCACGCATGACATCTGTGAAAGTGTATCATACTTATGTTTTAAAGACACACTATTTCTTTAGGAAGCCAATTTATACCTAAACTTTATGACTTGGAATCAACTTGAACAGTTTTGTGTGTGTGTGTGTGTGTGTGTGTGTGTGTGTGTGTGTAAAAGAAACCCCCCAGTGCTTCACTTCTCTGCTTTTATTTCATAAACAATGAGATCAGACTTTGATGCAATTGGGTGGCAATTTCTGAGAGTGCTTATCTTCCAAGGGCCATTTCCTGGTCCCGAATGGTTTTCCTGTTTGGTATTGGGTTTCCTTCACGGAAGTTTGTTGCGGAAGACTAGGGGTCACGAGTGCATTCTCATTTTACCACGCTCTGGAGCGGAGGTGTCTTTCTCTAGGCCGCTCCTGGAGTTGACAGCCTTTGTCCAAGCTGAGCTGGAGGGGTGGTGGGAGCCCCTGCTCACATTGGCATGGCGTTCCCTCCTTGCTCCAGCTCGCCTGCAGCCCTGGCTGTGGATGTCGCGTGCAAAGTCTGACGGATATGAAACGGCCCCTGAGGGGGGTAAACTCCCACTCAACCACCTTTCTAAGGGTGCCAGGCTGGCAGAGAGGTGCTGCAGTGCTCAATAATCACGTGGCCACACTGAGATTTCCAAAGGGAGCCATCGCTGGTTCTTAAAACCAAAATTCCTGGACACTTCCCGCTTAGAGGACTCCATGGAGCTAGCACAGAACACCCGGCTAGCCCCCATCAATGCACCCCGGCCCTCGCTATCGTAATCTTTAAAGAAAAGGGAACCCAAGCCCTAAGCGGGGGTGACTTTTACTGAATGCCGGGAGGGTACATGTGTGTGGAGGGAATGAGCAGGCATGTCGAGGTAGCAGGGGAGCCAGGCTATTCCCGGGGCGGCGTCCGCATCCCGGGTACCATGAGCCCATCAGTACCTTTCCTTCACCCCAAGCAGGAGCCCATCTCTCTCCTCTGCCACCCCCGCCCTACACCGTCAAGGAGTCTTCTTGCCAGTGATTGCTGTTACAGTGAAATCAATACAGATTTTGAATTAAAAGAAAAACCAAAAAACAGTCGCTGGCTTTACAAGGTCAGCCTGTGTTGTATACATACAAACAACCCTTTAATTTAAGCTATTGGTTTTTTTCCCCTTTAAGTCTCACAATGGCAGTTCAGGAAACGGGCAAATTGTTTGATTCTGACAAACTATTGAAAGTGCCTGAGACTTCTGTGAGGAGGGGAGACAAAAAGCAGAGAGAGAGAGAGAGAGAGAGAGAGAGAGAACCAGGCCATTGCTCAGATCTTAACAAGGGATACCACGTCAGAATTTCTGGTTCCCATTCAGCCAACGGCACATAAAATAAGACTCCCTACAGCTTTGAGAGAAAGACCAGAATCGCAGCCGTGTTAAGAAAAGCACAGGGCTACCGTAGGGTTACCAGGAGGGGAAGGAGAAGGTGGGGTAGAAAGGGGGAATGGATCACAAGGATCTACCTATAACACTCCCCCAGGGGGATGGACAACAGAAAAGTGGGTGAAGGGAGATAGCAGTCGGTGTGAGACATGAAAAAAAATTATACATTATCTGGAGTTCATAAGGGAGGGGGAAAATGAGCTGATATCAAGGGCTCAAGTAGAAAGAAAACGTATTTGAACATGATGATGGCAACATATATACAAATGTGCTTGACACCATGTATGTATGTATGTATTGTGATAAGAGCTGTATGAGCCCCCAATAAAATGATTAAGAAAAAAAAAGAAATGTAGGAACTTAAAGTAAAAAAAGAAGCTGTAATAAACTACTATAAGAAACCAAAAAAGAAAGAGAGAAAATAAAGCCCAGGGCTAAGCCCACAGTGTGGAAGGGGGGGTCACTGGTCCCTCCATCCAAACGGCTTGTGTCCATACATGAGCCTCCAAATGAAAGGCCCGTATTCTGTAACCATTCCACCAAAGCTGCCTTTCATCATTTTACTCCAAATACTCAATAGCTACTTGTTGAGCTGAATGGCCAAAGAAACTGTGTACAACAGTTTTCCCAGCAGTAGCAGGAGGAAGTGAAGGGCTAAGGAGAGAGAAAAGAACCTGGCGTCCCCACGTGCACAGAAAAGGCCCTGTAGCATCCGCTGTAAAGCAGGCAGGAAACCAATACAGACCTGAAACACCAACGGCCACCAAGGCGAGTCTGACTTCTGGTGGTCTTGCAGGACAGAACTGCCCCTGTGGGTTTCCAAGACTAACTCTTCTCAGCAGTAGGAAATCTCTTCTGCAGAATGGCTGGTGGTTTTGAACTGCTCACCTTGCGGTTGGCAGCCACCAGGGCTCCGTATACAGACTCAAGCTCAGCCAAAAAAGTCCTGTTCAAATGCACCCAGAAATAACGCCGGTGTAACTGTCCTTATAGAGCTCTTTGGAGTCTAGATACCAAAAAGAAAACTTGTTTGGTTTTTTTGAGGATGGTGAGGGAAAGTAGGTTTTCTCAAGGTCTACTTTTCCTTGGAAAAATAGAAAAAGAACAACCATTTACTCAAGTAGAGTTCTATTTCAGCCAAAGCATTATACTGTTACATAACAAAGTAGTTAGAATTCATCAGTGAATTTCTTCACTCAATAAGAGAGTCCTCAGTATGGCTGAAGATATTTCCGAAATGGTTGCATATTTTCTATTTCCTTGTCTATAAAACGGGGATAATGAAATGTGCACCCAGGATTTGCCATAGAAGGAACCTGGGATGAGAGCTCTTTTTTTTGCAGCTGGGGTTTCTCAGAGCATATTTGACTAGGCTAAAGAGGGATATGAAGTCAGGGTTTCTGGGTCCAATTCAGCCAGAGGCACATAAAATAAGACTCGCTGCTGCTTGGAGATAGACCAGGACTAGAGCTGGGTTCAGACAAGCACAGGGCTGAGCCCATAGTGTCCCAAGGTCAAGCCTCTATTTTCATTTTTTTCCAAAGGAGCTTCCCAGGAAGCCAAAGAAGAAGAAGCCTCTTTAGCATGACTGAAGGGAAATCACCCAACTATGTTGACATGCTCATCTTTAAAAAAAGGCAACTACCAACAAAAAATTCTTGGCTTGATCCCCTGTGACCCACTCCCTTCTTGAAAATGTCTGTGCTCGTGTGGGGTCTGTGTCCTCCCCTCCGAGTCTCTCCGTAGCCCACCAGAGTAGGACTCCCTTCTCACCACTCCACCAGAAGCACTCTTGCCAAGGACAGGTGTGATCCCCATGGCGCCAAGTGAAGAGAGTCACTTGTCTGCCGTCTCCAGCAGCGTGAAGCAGGGTGAACCACTCCCACCCTGCTGAATAGCCTTTTCTCAAAGCTGCTTGACTCCACACGCTCTGTCTCCCGCTACCTCCCGGCTCCTCGTATGCTAATTATACACATCCCCTAGGGCTGACTCCTGGACCCTCACCTTCTTTATCTAGCCAGGTTCTCAAGTCAATGCCATCCACTTATAGCTTACTAAAAAGACTGACATGACGTTGACTCCTGAATTCCTTACTATAGGCTCAAGTTCAGGCTTACATACTGCACTGTCCATTTGATATGCACGTTCAGATGTGTAATAGGCATCCCGCACTGAACCTGCTTCGAGTGATCCTTTCGAATGCCTCCACAACATCTAGCAGCTCAAGTACTACCCCCTTAGAGAAGCATTTCTCATCTGCTTCCCTTATTGTGCCTCTCCTTCTGGGCTGCGATCCAACAAGGTCGGGAGTTCGAAACCAGCAGCCACTCTGCGGGAGAAAGACGAGGCACGAGTTGCATGGACTCATGGCAGTGGGTTTGGTTTTTAGGTTTTCTTTGTTTACTTATGCATTTCCTGTTTCCTCCAATTAGTGTAGAAGTTTTTGTGGGTGAGGCTGTTTGTTATCTGTCTTCTTCACTGCTCTATTCCATCACCTACAAACAGTGAAAGATGATTTCAGAGATACCTGTTCAATAGACAAAGCATCCCTATCTAAGCACTTAATGCGTGGCTTCAAATCCTACCTCGTCTTCTCAAATAAAATGATCTTTTCAACTACAAACTTCAACAGTTATTCATCAATCAAAAGTGTACTTACAGAGCCAGAAAAAGTATTGCCTGGTAGATGTTAATAGAAAATAGGCATTTAATAAGATTGAGCATTGGGGTGCTAAAAGGAGATTGGAGTTTTATTTCCAAAAGATATGATGTGAGACCTGTGAGTGGCCATCCTATTGCTAGACCCAACAGGCTGGGGTCATGTGGACATTAAGTGGCCACCTCTCAAGAGTAAAGAGCACAGCACTCCTGGGTCCAGGCCAATTAAAGGAACCGGGCCCTTTTACGCAGGACAGCCATGCCTTCTCCCTGGACCTCCTCTTCCTGAATAGGAGAGAGCATCTCCTAATGGGTTCTCCTCGGAGAGTCTTCTGGTGCCTTTCTCTTAACCCTGGTATCACAAGACACTCTATTCTGAGCTTATCTCGTCTTTTTCTATGCAAAAACTCATACGTGGTGATTTCTCTAGCTTCTCCGAGTCAGGTTGTTCATCTGGCTAATGGGGTCTCTGCTGGGCCCCTCTGATGAACTCACGAAACAAAAAGCCTCCCAGGTAATGGCAGTGAAGCAGGTTTCCATCCAGGATATGGCTGGTTCGGCAAAGTCACAGCAGTCAGGGATTGGTGCAGGTTCAAGATGATCTTTTTATTTTATATATTTTTAAATGTTCAAACAAATAGCATTGCTATGCCTTCAGGTTTGATTTGTAGGAATAATTATATAAAGTATAAATTAAGATGGATATCTACTTGCAGAAAAATGAAGCAAGACCCTTACCTCTCTCCATGCACAAGAATAAACTCAAGGTGGATTACAGACCTTGAGACAAAACCCCAAACAATCAGGGCTGTTAATGAGGGAATTGGGACAAACCTGAGAACCTTGGCACAGGGAATACATAGGCTATCAGAAATAGGAAAGGATACAAACATAGAGGAACCACAAATAGACAAGTGGGACATACTGAAGATAAGACACCTGTGTACATCGAAAGAATTCATCAAGAGAGTAATAAGAGAGTTCACTGACTGGGAAAACATCTTTAGCATTGACACATCAGACAAAGGCCTTATTACTAAAATCTACAATACCTTGCAAGCTCACAATAAGAGAAAAACTAACTGCCCACTGAGGAGGTGGGAAAAGGACCTGAACAGAAGTTTTACAGAGTCTGAAATCCAAATGGCCAATAAACATA
>NW_022103902.1:14725728-14760613 GCF_000313985.2 Echinops telfairi
GGAGCCAGCGGAGGGGCCTGAGGGCTTGGCCCCCATGCCAGCTACGTGGACAACTGCCCCTCCCCACAGAAGAATTTACTTGAGAGGACGGCAATGAAGCTGCAGCTAGGGGAGAGGAGCATGTCTGACCAGAGCAAATGGGAAACTTAGGGGGAGGAAGAGAGAGTGGAACACATCCTGACACACCAGGCCTGGAGGATGACATCCCTGCTCTGAACAGCCAATGGACAGAGTGGACAATATGGCTGATCCCACCATGAGACACTCTGTCCCTTGATGGCCCCGGGCTCTAAGGGGGACAACACTGGAGACTCAGTGTCGGGACTGGCCCAGACTGACCCTGTGACACTGAGGCAAACCACAAAGAGCGTGCAGCAGAGCAATCATGGGAGCAGAGCAGAGAGCCCCCGAGGGAGTACAAAGGACAGACTCTGGGGTCAGAGCATGGTACCCCATCGGTCCTGACTGAAGGACATGCCTAGAGATCAAAAATCAGACCTTGATCTATATACAGGTTTTTCTTTCTGCTTAAAAATTTTTTCTTTTAATTAATTTATTCTTCGATGGGTGATTGGTTTCCTTTTTTGGTGCCATTGCTGTGTTCTGACTGATCGCCTATCTTGTTATGATATATAAGCTTGGTTTTTGATGCGTATTATTATCTCTACAGATCTATCTAGATAAGATAGACTGGATGAATAGTCTGGGGAAGAAAACAATGGGATCAACGGTTCTGGGGGGACACAGGAGAAGGGGAGGCGGGGATAAGGAGGTGGTGCTGACCAACCCAGGGACAAGGGAGCAACATGTGACCCAAAATCAGTGGCAAGGAGGGTGTGAGAGGCCTGGTAGGGATTCAGCAAGGACAATGTAACCGAGAGAAATCACTGAAACCCAAATGAAGGCTGAGCATGATAGTGGGACAAGAGGAAAGTAAAGGGAAATAGAGGAAAGAACTAGGGGACAAAGGGTATGTACAGAGGTTTAAAGACTGGAATTTATATATGTAAATATATTTATATAAGAGTGTGGGGAAACAGATCTATGTGCATATATTTATAGGTTTAGTATTAAGGCAGCAGATGGACAGTGGGCCTCCACTCAAGCACTTACTCAATGCAAGAACACGTTGTTCTATTAAATTGGCATTCCATGATGCACACCTTTCCGACACGATTGTTGAAGAAAAATGTGAACATAAGCAAAGGCGGTGAAGAGAGCTAATGGTGCTCGGCTATCAAAAGATATAGCATCTGGGGTCTTAAAGGCTTGAAGAGAAACAAGTAGCCATCCAGCTGAGAAGCATCAAAGCCCACATGGAAGAAGCACACCAGCCTGACTGACCACGAGGTGCAGAAGGGACCAGTTATCAGACATCACTAAAAATCAGATCAGTGGGTGCCCACCTTCACGATATGCTCACTGAAGACAAATGTGTGCATAAGCAAAGGTGGTGAAGAAAGCTGATGGTGCCTGGCTATCAAAAGATATAGCATCTGGGATCTTAAAGGCTTGAAGATAAAAAAGCGGCCAACTAGCTTAGAAACAACAAAGCCCACATGGAAGAAGCACAACAGCATGTGTGACCAAGAGCTGTAGAAGGGATCACGTATCATGCATCCAAGAACAAAAAAATCGTATCATTGTAAAGGTGGGTGAGTGCAGAGTGGAGACTCAAAGCCAATCAGTGGGCAACTGAACACCCCCCTACTGAGGGGTTGTGGGGAGGAGACGAGTCAATCAGGGTGCAGGGTAGCAACGATGAAACATATAACTTTCCTCTAGTTCTTTAATGCTTCCTCCCCACCACTATCATGATCCCAATTCTACCTTACAAATCTGGCTGGACTGGAGGATGTACATTGGTACAGATAGCAACTGGAAACACAGGGAATCCAGTATAGATGACTCCTTCAGGACCAGTGGTGAGAGGGACGATGCCTGGAGGGTGACGGGAATGTGGGGTAGAAAGGGGGAACCAATTACAAGAATCTAAGTATTGCCTCTTCCCTGGGGGATGGACAGCAGAGAAGAGGGCGGAGGGAAACATGGGACAGGGTAACATAATAAAACTATAATAATTTATGAACTATGAAGGGTTGAGGGGAGAGGGGGGGAATGAGCAACTGATATTAGGGGCTAGAGTAGGAGGCAAATGTTTGAGAATGATGAGGGCAGCAGATGTGCATACGTGCTTGACACAATGGATGTATGTATGGATTGTGATGAGAATTGTATGAGTCCCCAATAAAATAATTATAAAAAAAAGTTGTATGAGCCCCTAATAAAATGATTAAAAAAAAACCTTATTCTCCAGATATTTGGCTGAGATCAATAAGAATGTGTATGAACAAAGACAAGTTAAGATTTTGGAGACAAGAGTTCATTTTAGACGCACACTGAATTTGAAGTGCAGTTTAGAAATGTAAATGAAATCTCCAATAAAAAGATGAGTTTAAGTATCAGAGGCAACGTGGTTATAGAAATGAATATGGGAAATGACTTAAAATCCATTGTTGAAATTAAAACCATAAATTATATCTCTAAAGACAATGTTCAGGGTGCATAGATATGACAAACCTGTGGAAATGCATACACTTCCATAGGAAGATTAAATTTTAATGGAAAGTGATAATTTTGTTAATGTTGCTGTTAGCCACTGTCCAGTGGTTCCTATCAAAATACTTTCGAGTCTTGAGCTATCCTCATGGTTTTTATACCTGAATACATCTTGTTGAGGACCTTTATCCCATTTGCTGCCCTTCTGCCTTATCAAGTATTAAACTGAAAGAAATGTAGTATTTATGTATCATAAAATATAAATTATATATTAGAGTAAAAAAAGTATAAATTAAGAAAAACCACACCCCAAACAAAACATTACCATCAGGACCACTCTGACTCATGGCAATTCCGTGTGCGTCAGTAGAACTGTGCTCCATCCGTTTTACAAGGGATCGTTTTCTGGAAGGAGACCACTAGGCTTTTCTTCCCAGGTACTTTGGGAGCCAACAACTTTCTGGTCAACAGCTGAGCACCTAACCATTTGGCCCAACCAGGGATTCCCACGTAAAGCACCCAAGGAGGTAAAGCTCTCAGGTCTCTTAATACAGTATGATACGTCCAAAGGACCAGGAAGACCATGCAGAGGACACCGTCCAGGGCATCTTTACCCAGCAGAAGAGGAGGCCTTTGCCAAATGGAGTTCAGACATTAAGCTGCTCAGAGAGGTTTAGGCACAACCAGCCCTAGTGGCACAGTGACTACTCACTGGGCTACTAACTTCAAGGCCAGCAGTTTGAAGCCACCAGCCGCTCCCCAGGAGAAAGGTGGGGCTGTCTATTCCTGTAAAGAGTTAGTCTTGGAAACCCACCGGGGTAGGTCTACCCTGTCCTGTAGGGTCGTTCTGAGGTGGAGTTGCCTGGATAGTAGTGAGTTTGGTCCGATTTGTGTGTTGTGAATGCACCTCAGTTACGACAGCTGTCAAAAGCTGACTGACTGGATGGATGCGACTCTGGCAGAATCTTTTTGTCTATTGGTTGTCTACTGAAGTTACAGTTCACTTTTCCTCAAAGGGAAAAGTTTGGGAATGGTATAGTGGGGGGATAAAACCATCTACTGGCCACTGATGCATTTTTCAACCTTGTTGCTTTATATTTGAACTTTGTTCCATGTTCACGTTTGGATAAGCAGTTTGATTACAAGAAAAAAAGCGAGAACAGGTAGCAAGTTAGTGACGTGTCCTGATCTCCTCCGAGAATTGAAGCCCTCCTGACGTCTGGAGACATGACAGCCTTCAGGAGGCTCAGGGCCCAGACAGTTACTTCCCTGTGACAGAAGCTGCCAGATCCCACAGAAACAGGATGAGCCAGTGTGATGATGAAGCTAGAAATGCTGCCCAATGACTAGGGACCAGGTTGGGCCAGTGTCAAGGTCTGGAGCCACAGTCATTTGTTGGCTATAAAGAATACCGAAGGTAGCACGGACTGCCAGAGAACAAAGTCATCCTGGAGGAAGCACACTGAAAATAATGCTCGTTAGCGCCAAGTTTGGCGAGCCTTAGTCTCACAAACGTGGGGCATGTTATCAGGAGAAACATCTGCCGGGAAAGAGGAAGGCCTTCCAGGGGATAGATTGATGCCGGGCTGCAGCGATGGGTGCAGGCGTGGCACTGGCTGTGAGGAGCCGGGGCCAGGCGGTATTTCGTTCTGTTCTGCTTGGGGCGCTTTAAGTTGGCACCTCACCGCAGCAACAACAAAAACAGGCTTTTCCTCCAGGAACCTGACTGACGAATCTGAGGTTCTTCTACAGAACAGGAACAACTTGTTAGGGGCTGCTGCCTTGTTTCCACCTCATTGCAACACCGTCCCACAATGGTCCTTATGTTGGAGCCAATTGTTGCAGCCCCTCTTTTCCTCGGCCCCTCTAGGTTACCAACCGTGATCTCTTTCTTCAGGGACTGGTCCCTCTTGATGACATGTCCAAAGTACAGGAGACAAAGTCTCCCCATATTTGGCTGTAAGGAGCTTTCTGGTTGTACTTCTTCCAAGACAGATTTGTTTGTTCTTTTGGCAGACCGTGGTACTTTCAATATTCTTTGGCAGGGCCCTAACCGGAATGCATGGATTCTTTTTCTGTCTTCCTTATTCAGTGTCCAACTTTCACATGCATATGAGGTGGTTGAACATACTATGGCTTGGGCCTGGTGCACCTTAGTCTTTAAAGTAACATTCCTGCTTTTAACACTTTAAGGAGTTCTTGTGTAGCAGATTTGCCCAATACGGTGCATTCATTGAATAGCAGTCACAGCAAAATCGTGGGGAACAAAAGGCCCATTTGAGGAAGGACCACACCTGAGAGCAAATTGACCTCACCTGGGCAACTAGGGGAGGGACTCAGGGCAACTCTGTCCAGATCAGCCCCTCATCTTACCTGAAAGGAAAAATACCTCACCCCACCCTCCCCCACCCCCACCAAAACAACAACAACAACAACAACAACACACTTCATATGGGGGAATATGGGAAAGATCAAGTCCCTGAGTGCCAAATGGTTAACAAGCCCATCTACTAACCACAAGGTCAGCAGTCTGAACCCCCAGCTGTTCCAAAGGAGGACGACGCGGCTCCCTGCTCCGATGCAGGTTGCACCCTTGGAAACACACAGGGACAGTTCTGCCCTGCCCTGGACAGTGGCTCTCAGTTGGAATCGACTCGATGGCAGTGAGTTTCTTTTTGGTTTTCCAGAAGAAAGGCCTGGTTGTCCACTTCTGATGATCCAGGCACTGGATTCCTCATGGAGTTGATTTCTGCTTGGACCCTAGTAGGGTCATCCTGAACTGGGTGAGGGGGGCAGAGCCATAAAGTCATCGACTGAGACACTGGGGTACCCAGCGCAGATGGATCGAGGGAACAGCGATGCAGGAAAACTACGCCCCCGCCCCCCGCCCGCCCCCCTCAGACAAAGGGTCAAGGACACCTGTGCGTGCCGTGCTGTGCATGCCAAAGAGGGGCGTATTCAGGACCTCCGAGAAGGCGTCCCTGTCTTCCTCCACACCCCACACTCTCCTGAAGAAGCTTCCGGTGATTACAGTGGGTTACACCTGGGAAAACTCCAGCAGACAGGGTTTCTCTCTGAGGAGCTGCACCGATGGAAGAGCCAAAGCCAAAAGGGGAGACAAAAGTCTCTAGAGGAGCCCAAGGCCTCCAGCGCTCACAGCAACCGCAAACCTCAAAGCTGGTAACCACAGGACAACAGACTTCAAACACATCCCAGACCCTGGGCAGCCGCACACAAACTCCCACATGAGAGCCCTCCCTATCTCAGTGTCGCTGGGGCACGATAAAATGTTGGGCTTTCAGCAGCAGCAACAGAAAATATAAGACATAGCCCAGATCACAGCGTGACTCAAATTGGACAGAAATGTTTAAGCTAGCCAACACATGATCATATGTTAAAGGTTGACACTGTTCAACGTCTGATCAAATGAAAATGCTTGAAATAAAAAATAAAGTCATGTAAATAAAGAATGCTTTCAACAGTCTCATTGGGAGACGTGACAGCTGAGCAAAGGCCCAGCTATATAGCTATAAAAATTCATTTCATATATAAAAGACTTAATATGTATAAATCTTCCCCGACACGTATACATCTAATAACAGATCTTCAAAACACATGAGGCAAAAACTGATAATGAAAGAGAAATAGACAAGTACACATTTCATCAGAGCGTTCACTCTCTCTTAATAACTGATAGAAAAAGTAGGCAGAAAATTGGTAAGATTTTTTAAAAAAACCACCCAATCCTTAATGTCATCATTGAATTGAGCACAACTTCTAGCAACCCTATAGGACAAAGTAGGACTTTGGATTTCTGGGATGCTTCATCTTTCTGTCCAGGAGTAGATAGCCTTGTCTTTCTCCCTTGGAATTGCTAGTGGGTTTGAACTGCCCACTTTGTGGTTGGTAGACCCATGCTTTATCCACAGCACCACTAGGGCTCCTTAGTAAAGATACAGATGAACTGAACAGCACTATTCACCAACGAGCCCTAACTGACATTTATAGGACACTAAAAACTGAGCTGTTGAGGAACACAAGCCTGGCAGTTCCAGCCCAGCCATCAGTCACTGAGGCTGCCTGCTCCTGTCAAGATGAACTGTCTCAGGAAGCCTATGTAGGGTCACTGTGAGTACAAATCAATTCTATGGCCATGGTTAAGGGCTACAGGTAACAACAGCAGAATATAGACTGTGTTCAGGTATACATAAAACATTTACTAAGGCTCGCCATCATCTTCACAAAACCGTACAAATTTAGGGAGTAGCATTACTAGTTTTTACCTTCTTGTATCATATCAGAATTAAATGTAAAAGCAGCAGCAGTCTCTCTGGAAAAATACCCACATATGTGAACAGTACACAATAAGCTGCCAGAGAACCCAGGGACCAAGAACAAGTTTCAGGGGGAATTAGAAAAGAAAGAAAATGTGTGGGAGGTAGGTAAAGCAGCACTTTGAGAGACATTTGTAACACAGTGCACACATAAAAAATGGAGGAAGGTATAAAATCAATAGTTTAACCTTCCACCTTAGGAAACGACAAGAGAGGAAATTTTTAAGCAAGACTGAAGTTGGAAATAATAAAAGTAGATCAGTATTCAATGAAATTGAGACAGGAAAAGAACAGAGAAAATGAATTGAACCAAAAGTCGGTTCTTTGAGACATTACATCAACAAACCTCTAGGCAGGCAGGCAAAAAAATAAGAGAGGATGCAAATTTCAACATGAGCACTGAAAGAAGAGACATCACAACTGATCTCACAGATATTGAAAGGATCTTACAAGAATGCTGTGAACAACTTTATTCCCAGAAATTCACCAATTTAGATAAAATGCCCAAATTCCTTGAAAGGCACAAACTCCCAAGGCTTATTTATCAGGAAATGGAAAACACGAATTCCCTACAAGATGCCAGAAATAGACCCAACAAAAATATGGTTTATTGATTTTTGATAAAAGTACAAAGGAAATTCAATGAAAAAGGATATTTTTTTCAACAAATGGTGCTGGAACAACTTAACTCCCATGTTTATAAAAAATTTGACACATACTTTGCAATTTATATAAAACTTATCAAAATGGACAATAGACCTAAATATAAAATCATCAATTTTTAAGAGAAAAACATAAGAAAATATCTGAGTGACCTTGGATTTGGTGATTCATTTTTACATACAAGGGATCTATAAAAAGTTTGTGGAAAATTGGAATTGGGAAGTAATGGAATTCTCCCACAAGCTTTTTGAAGCCCTCTTATACAATATCAGATACATAATCCACAGGTGGGGGGGGGTCGATTAATTGTGCTGTATCAAAATTAAACATTTTTACTCTATGAAAAACAATGTTATGTGAATTAAAGGCCAGGCCACAGACTAGTACAAAATATTTTCAAATCATATATCTTATAAAGGGCTTGATTCAGGATATATAAAGGTCTCTCAAAACTCAAGAGTGAGACAACAAACAAGTAAAAAAATGGGCAAAAGATCTGAAGAGGCGCTTTAAGATAGAAGATAGATATAGAGAAAATAAATATGAAGAGATTTTCCAGTATAATTTGTCACCATGGAAATACAAATGTACACTACCATGAGAAATTCAAATAGACGGTACCATGCCTAGTTGAATGACTAAACACGTTTTAAAAGCCCACCGAAATAATAAATGCTGGTGAGCATGCAGAGCAATCGGAACTCTCATTCTTTGCTGGTGGGAGTGCAAAATGGTGCAGCCTTTTGCAAGAAGAGAGTTAAACGGTTATTTATAGCGTCAAACACAGAAGTACCACCCTGCCCAGCAATCGCACTCCTGGTAGTTCAAGTGAACTGAAATGTATGTTCAAACAAAAACCCAGAAATAGATGTCTACAGCAGCTTTAGTCATGATCAGTAAAAACTAGAAGTAATTTCTGCACAGGAAGAGATAAACAACTCTAGCATAATCTGATGGAAGACTAGTTGGAAATAAAAATAAACGAGCTTTTGATTCATGCAACACCATGAGTCCATCCAAAGTGGAAGAGTTGACGAGTTCCCTCCCATGACCAAACGCACTGCCACTGAGTTCATTCGGAGTCTAGCAACCCCATTGGACAGAGTAGAAGTGCCCCTGCGAGTTTCCGGGACTTTCAACCTTTATGGAGTACACAGTCTCATCTTTCTCCTTTAGAGCAGCTGGTGGGTTCGAACTGCTGACCCTGTGGTTAGCAGCTCAATGTGTAGCCCACTGTACCACCAGGAATATCAGGATAAAAACCAGATCAATGGTCGTTAGAGCAATGTACAGAAGAACTTAGGGTGAAGAAGCTGTTTGGTATGCTGTTGGGTGATGCTTACCCAGCTCTATGCACTTGCTAAAGCCCAAAGAACCCTACTCCTCCAAGAGTGAATTTTGACTTAGGCAAACAAAAAAGGAAACCAGGATGTCAGTGATTCCAGTATGGAATGTAGACAATGACAAGGGAATCTAACTCTTTTACAAGTGATTGGCATAATTTTACTCCAAAGAAGTAGACAAAACTAGCAGCCATTCTATGTAACTGGAAAATTCCATTTTCATTGGTCACTGTAAGTTAAGGGAAGTGGTGGCATAATGGTTAAGTCCGTGGCTGTTAACTAAAAGGTTACCTTTTGAATCCACTAGCGGCTCCAGTAGAAAGATGGGACCATCTATTAACCATACAGATTACAGTCTTGTAAACCCTATGGGGCAGTTCTACTCTGTGAATTGGAATCAGTTTGATAGCAACAGCTAGGTAGTCGTAAGTCAGGTGAGGTGGAAGACAAAATGACCTGTGCATAACACTGCACTCTGCTTTGTAAACTTGTTTCTCATGGGGCTATGGCTCTTACACGTACAGTGCAGCTGAACAAACAGTATGTGGATGGTCCATGGTAGAAGGCAGGGTTCACATGGTCAGAGAGAGGCATAAGCAAGAAGGAAAAGTAAACGGAGCCCTTTGTTGCTGGCTTAGATTCAGAGACTGCTGTAAGAATTCCTGTTTAGCTTAACAGTTGGATAAATATAACAATTATACAGAGCTATAAATACATGGCTTAACTAGTACTCATATGCATCATACCCAGTCTGCTGTGGGTTTGAATCAATGACACCCGAGTCACAATGAGTACCCTCCTCAGTGTCCACAATTTGCTTTGTAAATGCCATTTAGAACTGGGTGTCTTGGAGACCTAGTTGATTCTCGGTGTGGGGCAGTGAAAACACAAGCCGAGCCTGGAGCAGCTTGTAGTGTCCGAGAGTTAAGTACTGGAAAACAAAATGAATGGGCATGTTGCAGGGGCACAGGGGCCAACCCTGAAGACCCACCAATGGCTAGCACTGAGCAGTTATAGCAACAAAATAGATAATAAGATAATATCATAACCCAAAAGTATAAAATGAGGCGCTGATCCCAAGGGCTCAAGTAGAAAGAAAATGTTTTGGAAACGATGATGGCAACATATGTACAAATGTGCTTGATACAATTGATGAATGGATTGTTAGAAGAGCTGTAAGAGCCCCCAATAAAATAAAGTATAAAATGAGTATACATGAATCAATACATAAATACACAGAGGAAACCTACTCTCCCCTTCTCCTTACCTTCAGGGTAGACGGGGTGAACAAATCATTTCCAAGGAATGGAGTATGAAAAGGGGAAAATAGCCATGTGAGAGCAGAGAGAAACCTGTCGATCACTGGCTGAGGCATTAAGATGAAGATGCCAGTGATCACAGCGCCAAGTCACCGGGCTATCGTGTCCCCCTGAGGTGATGGGATCAGAAAGGAATTTCACCTCCATGGCATTTCCCCCCCAAAGCCCCATAACCTCTGCAGAGTCATCAAAAAAACATCAAGCAACCACAGGCTGAGGATATTCTAGAAAATGCCCGACTGGAACGAAGAACTGTCAAGGTCATGACAAGCAAGAGCATTCTGAGAGGCAGTCACAGACCAGAGGACAAGAAGGAGCCAAAGCTATCACATGCAAAGATGCAGCTGAAACGGATCCTGGGCATTTCTGGGAAAACCACGAAAATCCCAATAAAGCCTGACGCTGACATGCTGGTTCCCCAGTTTGAGCACATTTATCATGGCATTGAGGGGAAATCGAAAATGAGTAAGGGGCCTACAGGAACGCTCTCTATATGCAAGTTTTCTGCACATCTAAAGTATTCCAAAATAAAAAACTTTTTTTTAATAAAGGCCTTTTACAAACACAGTGTTCAGAAGAATTTTGAATGACAAGTAAAAATAATCCCGATAGAACACTAAGTGACAAAAAGCAGCTTAAGAGTGGTCTAAATCCACTGCCATCAGGCCCATCCCAACTCACAGCAACCCGACAGGACAGAGCAGAGCTGCTCCACAGGATTTCTAAGACTGTCAGTCTTTACAGGAGCTGACAGCTTCATCTCTTTCAGAGCGCCTGGTGGGTTTGAACTGCTAAGCTTGTGCTTGGCAGCCAAATACTTAATTCACGATGCCAGCAGGGCTCCTTTAAGAACAATGTCCACCTACCCCCAAACCCACTGCCACATAGTGCATTCTGACTCACAGTGACCTAATAGGACAGGGTAGAACTGCCTCATGGGGTCCCAAGGCTGTAAATCTTTAAGGGAACACACTGCCACATCATTATCTCACAGAGCAGACTATCTGGTGGGTTTGAACCACTGACCTTTTGGTATCAATCTGAGTCATGGCACCACTAGGGCTCTATTATACACCCAGAGCCACACAAAGTATCTACTTACCTATTAGGAAGGAGAGAAAGATGCACAGAGAAAAAGACCAGAAACAGATATCCTCGAATATTAACAGTAGTTACTTCTTAGTATTGAACTCAGATTTCCCCCCCAACTTTTCGGGGGGGGGGGCGGCGTGTATTTCTCAACCGCTCTGCAATGAACAAATATTACTCTGAAACATTTTTTTCCGGCATATCTTTAAAAAACTGCCTCACTGGTTGATCGTAGGTAAGTCCCGCATTATTCCAGGAGTTGCTACTTGGAGCTCCGTTAAGAAAAGGTCCTGTGAGCACACACAGTGAGAGCTCAGAACACACTGCCTCTCTCCTGGAGAGTCATCATGCCCGGCATAATGTTAAAGGAAGATTTTCTATGAGCATCTAGTTCCTCCAAAACATTCATGGATTTTGCTTTGTTTGATTCTCATGATGTCTTAGGACCTTTGTCGACAGCCTATGTCGTGCTACTTGAGGGGACCTCTAAAAAGGCTGTGGAAAAATGATCTCTTCATTCCATTCTCCATGAACTTTTGGAAGCTGCCTCATGTCGTCTCGGACAGGCGTGTATATTCGGCCCTATCTTCTCAAGAAGGGTTTCGCAGCCTGGAATATAAGCGCTCTGTCTCTCTATTGCTCCTCCGCAGTTTCTCCCACTTGCTTAGCTATTCACTTTCACTTATTCAACACGTTGGCTACATCTCTGTACCTGCTAAAGGAGTCCCAGTGGTGCTGTGGGTTAGGCATGGGCTCCTAATTGCAAGGTCAGCAGTTCATGCCCACCAGCTGCTCTATGGGAGAAACACGAGGCTTTCTGTTCCAAAGATTCACGGTCTGAGAAGCTCTATATGAGCAGCTATGAGTCGGAATTCACTTGATGGCAGTGGGTGTGGGTTAGTATGTGCTTGACACACTGCTAGACAATACAGTCATAAGTAACCACACATTGGTCCCTTTGCTCTTGTGAATACTGCAGTTTAATTGGGTGTCAGGAGTGAATAAAACGCACACAAATGGCATGTGTGATAAGGAGCACTGGTAACGCTTTGAGGGAAAGAGAACGTTATGGGCGTCCCCAGGGTGGGACCCAACAGCCTTGGGTGAGGAGGAAGCTGGGGCAGAGCAGGAAAGGCCCGTTTAGCAGACAGACTACAGATCTGAAGAGGCAGCAGAGCTGAGAAGAGTGAGTGTCCCAGACGCAAGTCCTGGGGCGGGCCAGGGGCCCAGGACCAGAGAGCCGCAGACCGCAGGCCTGAGCTGTCTGACCAAGCAGACGCGACTCACCATTTCCTTCAGCCTCTTTTCTTCACGCTTTCTCTCCAGCTGAGCCTCCTTTTCCTCTGCCTCCCGCTTCTGACGCTCCTCCTCTTGGGCCTTGAACCGGGCCTGATGAAGATTAGCATGGGTAAGGACGCAAGCTCGTCAACAGCATGCCTGCCTCGCGCTGGCCGCCCTGACTGACTCAGGGAGGAATCTGCACCTAGTGGCAAAGGTGGGTGACCTCCCTGAGCGTGTGGTCATTCATAAAATGTACGAGTTTCTCCAGAGGAATCACTTTCTATTTTGGAAGTCGGACCGAAGATAAATAAGACAATTGTCATCATAAAATGATTATTTTGAACTCACGTTGAATGATGACATGAGAGAGAGAGAAAGGTAGAACGAAGTTTTCTTTCCTTTCACCAGAAAGCCACTGTTTGTTTTGTCTTGTTACTAAACCATTTACTCTAGCAGTCTGGGTCAAAACTTGGGAAAATAAGGCTCCCTCCTTGCAGAATGAACGACTGCTGTGCCCTTGCAAGCTCAGCAGGGTGGACGTCTCCTAAAACACCCGGGGCTTGATTATGGGTAAAGCTCCCGATTTGTTAGCTCTAATCAATTTTTGTACTATTTTCTTCCCGCACACTAATGGCACTGATGGCTCCCCTCCTCACATTCCTAAAATTGCCATCAAGTTCAGGCCAGTAGGAAAAGGGCTGTTGTCCGAAGGTGGCTCGGTTCTACTGTCACAAGAGGCTGACACCAGTAAAGAGGTCATTTGAAATCACGACCTAGGCAAGCCCCTTTTCTTGCCTCAGTGAGCATTCTGTATTTATTACCAGTTTCTCCTCTTCTTGTGTTCTCTTCTTCTCTGCCAAGATCCACCTACGTTCAGCTCGCTGAATCGCTCTCTCTTCCATGGCTAGAAAATATTAACAGAGTTCTGATCTCAGCCACGCGAGGAGCCTGCACACGGGTTTCATTGTACAGTAACCTGTAGTCTCGTCAGCATCCGGGCTTTCTTGCAAGTTGATGGTTCACAAACCCAGACAGTAGATCTATTGACATTTAAATACATTCTCAAGTTAAAAATCCCCCCATCCCAGCCTCAGCTGTGCTGAACCACTTGCAGGTTGTATTTCTACCTGGATAACTATTGACTGCTCTAAATAAGATACACCTTGATGATAGTCTTTTAGTACCTGAAACCCAGAGAAAGCAGAATTTTAATTTGATGAGTGTAGCAAACTTTAATTATAGCTATCAAATACCTTGAGGCTAGAATTGTTCCTCAGACCCCATTAAGTGAGTCTGCTAAGTTTTAAGTCTGTGTACATGTCTGCATAGGGACCAACAACAACAAACAAACTTAAGTTTGGGGTCACGATGAATACGTTTTAATCTTGCTTTCAGGGCAGGCTATGCAGATGGGCAGGAAATGGAACTGTACCAGGCACTTGGAGTACTGGCATCTGAATGAATGTGAGTGTCAGACTTGTGTTCTTGACAGTCTGCTGAATATCCATCCAAAAGAAGCACATGTGCAAGATGGTCTGATAGCATGACTCTAATCACTCGGGGCTTTCTCAGGAGGGGCCACCGGTGGGAGCAATCAGAGTTCTGCTCCCCTGAGGCAGACAGTAGTTACTTTCAGTTCCCCGTGCCATGTCAAAGCAAAGAAGATTTAAGTTCCAATTTTTAGAATTAATAAGAAAACTCACCAGACTATGTTTTCTTATGGATCTAAGTGCACCCTTTGCAACAAAGAGTAGTGGTGGTGCCAGAGGTGGCCGGAGTGCGATGTCTTTCAGAAGGGAGAAGAGATCTGGGGTCAACAGGGAAGCTCACTGGGCGGCAAAGGCTCTGGAAACAGGCCCTTTCGCTGTTTTCTGAAGCCAATCATTAAAGGCTACGTGAAAAGTCCTCGGAGATGCTAAAATCGGCCGACTCTTTCATCGAAGTAGCTCTGCTGGGTAAGGATGGGACTAACTGCTAACTGCAAGGTTAGGGGTTCAAACCCACTAGCTGCTGCAACAGAGAAAGATGGTGCTATATCTGCTTCTGTAAAGATTTACAGTCTTGGAAACTCTGTGTGGGTTCACGGTGAGTCAGTCAGCCCCATGGCAGTGAGTAGGGTGGGTGTGAGGGTTTGAATCAAATTGTGTGTGTGTGTGTGTGTGTGTGTGTGTGTGTGTGAGTATTTATTTTATTTTTGATTTAAAAAACATTTTTTTTCATATTATTACATTTCCTGATCAGCCTTGGATGGGCAAAGGTGGCCTGGACTGCGGTCCTGGAAGACAGCCAATGCAGACTGCCCCTCTAGAGTCTAGTAGGACCTGGCCTAGATCCAGTGTCCTTGAGATGACATCACTTCCTGTTGGGGCAACAATCTTGCCACAATCTTGCTACAGATTTATAAACCACAATCTAGTTCTTCAAAGTGCCTACTAACATAGGCAGTCATATACACACCAAGTGACTAAGTACTGATTTAAGAACATTTAACAGGCTGATAAGGTGGGTTTTGAAAACTGCTTCTACTCTCAAGAGTATTATTCTTGCTCTAGTATGGTTTTCTCTTTGCATCCAAAGTGCTATCGAGTGAAAAACGTCTGGTTTTTAGATTTCCTTAATAAATGTCTGCCATAGAGGCACAACTCATTATAAGATGATATGATTTCTTCATTTGGATGGCTGTAAACTGATAAATACGTTAATATTGAAATATATTAACGTTAGCAAATGACAGGTGATCTGTATCAACACATATCTTTAGCAGGGCCACAACGTTTTTCTCATTTGTATAATGGTCCCTTCTTTTGTACTGTACGATCCAAATCCCCAAACTACAGAGCTATGATACACCTTTTTAGCAACTGCTGTATGTGGGCCGTCCCTGAGAAGGCCGAAGAAGTTGGCAGAGAAGCAGCAAGAAGTAATGGTGCTTTCTGGTGCATTCCACTCCTTATGGGTCCGCTGGCCTCAGGCTCGACCCGGTGGATCACTCTTGGAAGGCGCACTGCTCCTCACAACACAAGCTGTGTGGAAATCGGGCTCCCCTACACAAACAATCCCCAAGGGCCAGGACCTATGCACTGAGGAAAACGTGCCGTTATCATTCTCTGCTCCTAAGCAGTCGCTTAGGTATATTACAGTGGTATATTACAGACACTTTGAGATGCATGGATTGACTCTCAGAACCTTCGAGTTGCAAAGATTCGATGCCAGCCTCCTGTACTGGAGGAAGAGAGAAGACCACCACCATCGCTACCCGCAAGACAGCCCTACCTTTCAGTATGGGATGGGGTGCCGCCGGCTGCCTCGGGTTCCGTCGGCGTCCAGAAAGAGAATTGCCAGAGTCACGCCTACTGCCCTCAGACCCAGGGGAAGCAGCAGGTGAACTGAGGGGAAAGAAAAAGAATTCCGATCAATCATCAGCTTCCTTCAAATCCTTGCACCTGATGATCCCCAAGAATTTTATAAATCTTAATGAGTCCCAGCTTGGAGACATCTGCTTATCATTACACCCACAGGATAAATGGGTGAAATGGGGCGGGGCAAGGCTGAGTAACTGGTCTGAGGCTGCAACACGGGTCAAGCACCCTGACGCCATCACGGTGATTTATCACGTGTACTAAGTTTGTGGCAAACAAGCTTATTTGAGGCTGTTTCTAAATGGCTTTTGAGAAATTTAGAATCTTACGCCGCGATCAAAACAGCCAGAGTTATTTAGTTTTACCCCAACCAACCAGACATTTAAGCACAGGGGTGTCCGGCCCCACGTGGACCTGATGCTGACTGACCTGGCTTTTCAGCCCCTAACATAAGCAGAGACCCAGAAACCCAGTTAGAGCAAGGGGCCCTTTTTGTTTCCTTACTAGTATAGTGGACACAGCTCGAATGCAGATGCTAACTGCACAGCTACACCTTCGCCAGCAGCCACTTGCCTTCAGGACCTATTTTTGTGTGCCACAGATCCATCACCAGTGTCCAGGGCTTCTTTGCTTCCGGGGTGTCAAATAAGAGTAGAGACAAGGAAAGATCGCGCATCTGGGACTGCTGGCACCACAGTGGTCACCCCAAATATCCAGTCCAAATTGCGCTCTGAGACAATGCACATACCTAAGCAGCATGGGGCTCCTCCGTTTTGGTTCCTTCTCCTCTCTGGGACTCGCCAGCATGCGGCCCTGCACCACCGTGGGTGCGGCGGCACGCTCTGCTGCCCACCGGGCCTCTGCCAGCCGCTGGCTTTCCTGCAGCTGGAGGATGATTGTCTGCTGTTCCTGGAGCTTCTTCTTTTGCTTCTCAATTAGCTGTTGCTGGAAGACGTGGCGGTGGTGGAAATGGCCCATGCACATGGGCTCTGCTTTCTGGCCGGTGGTTCCGAGCTGCGGGCTCCTGCCAGGCTGTGGGGAGGGCTCTGCGGCCACGGTCTTGGGCTGTGTCTTGTCGGGTGTGTTTCCAGGGGTGTTCTGGAAGGGAACTTGCAAGGTGCTCTCTGTAGGTCTTCCTGGAGGAGGGCCGGCCATGCGATCCTTGTCCTCCACAGGGGGCTTTTCGCACAAGGCGGGCTGTTTGAGTACAGGCACCTGAGAGAGAAGACACATGTTCCCCAGCTCAGCTTTGTGACGGTCCAATGCTAATGAGACCCGACCTTTGTCCAGGTAACACTGTTCTTCTCGGTGGCACCACTGGCCCGCGCCCTACGCGAGGTCACCGTGTGCTCCTGGCCCGGTGCCTCCCAGGCCCCTGATCTTAGCTTTGCGAGCCACTCGGAAGAAGCTGCACTGCCGATCACGGCAGAGGCTGGGTGGGAGGGCGGCGACACCTCGATGAAGCATCCTTATGGATGCAAGAACCAAACCCCTAGTGCCTCCGAGTGGATTCCAACTCACAGTGACCCTATCGGACAGCGTCGAACTGCCCTGACGGGGTCCCAGGACCGTTAACTCTTTCCCGGAGCCGAAAGCCTCACCTCTCTCCCCCTCCTGGATTAGGATGTCTGAAATAAGGAAAATGTACCCCGAAGCATCTCTAATTTGGAGAATTCATTTGTGACGGCAGCGGAATCACTCTCCAGCGAAACACAACCCCAACTAATCAAAAGAAACAAAACACAACAAATCCTTCTGAACTCAGTGCCCTCAAGTCGACTCCGACTCAGCACACCCCCCTGGGAGCGTAGCATTGCCTGGCCAGGTGTCTGTGGCGGCGAGACAGCCCCCAAACCCATCGTGCTCCCTCAGAGCGACTGGTGGTTTCGAACTGCTGACCTGGTGGTTAGCAACCCAACTCGTAAGCCACTATGCCACCAGGGTTCTGACTCCAGAGCTAGAATACTGAAATTTTAACATGCCTGGATCTTGTGGCTGAGTTTTGAAAACTAAGGAATACCTTAACAAATCAGTAATAGTGATGCTCTTTCAATGCCTCTTGTGCCATTAGACAATTAAGGTGTATTTATTACTGGGGGTTTATTTACTCCATGATTGAAGCCTACTTTATAGTCAACAGCTATACTGAGTTATTTGTGAGCGATATGTGCAAGCCCAGGATCACTGAGTAAATATTAGTATTATATCCGAGTAGTATTACCTAATAATATTTTTATATTATATTGAGTCCATCTGCTGAAAAAAGACCTCTTTGAAGTGTTGAAAAGACCAATTCACAGAAATTTCAATGGCCTCATATGCATGAGAAAGGTAGACCTGAATAAGGAAGAGCGGAGAAGAATGGATGCATTTGAATTCTGGTGCTGGGGGAGAATCTCCAACTTCCCTTGGACTGCCAGGAAAACACAAATCTGTCTTGGGAGAAGGACTGCCGACTGCTCCTTAAAGACCTCAGCGGACATACTTTGGCTCTGTTGGCAGGAGAGACCAGTCCCTAGACTGGTGGGTAAAGTCGAGGGCCAGTGAAAAAGAGGGACACCCTCAACGAGATGGGTGGACACAGTGGCTCCAGCAGCGGGCTCAAACCTAACAACAGCGGGGAGGCCGGTGCAGGACTGGGCAGCGGCGCTGTTTTCTGCTGTCCAGAGGGTGTCGAGGAGCAGGTATCGGCTTGATAGCACCACACAACAACATTTTTGCACGAACGTCTTGCTTAACGGTTTTCAAAGCTTTAGCACATAAATCTCAACTAATAAACTAAAGAACCACAGTTAATTACAAATTCTAGAGTCAGGGGAAGGAAACAGAATTCTTACTCAGAAAGTGTATCCTGGACAAAAGAATGCCCGAGTGAAAATGGCTCTTCCAGAAGATTTGATTTCATGGTCTAAGGTCTGACCAGCTTTGATTCTGCCTGCCGCAGGGTCATCTGGGAAAAAAACCTGTGCATTACCTAATATATTAGAAGCTTCTAGCTCTCTCTGAATAGTTGCAACAGGGTGAATATTTGGGTATTTAAAAATATTTTTGTGATAATGGAAATGCTTTCTGAAGGCTCAGTTAAAGCCAAAGGATATGATATATGGAAACTCTACACAAAGGCTTTTTATAACCTTTTATTTCTGAAATGTCAATGGACATTTATTCCAGAGAACACCTGCTTATGTAATTTAGCATCAAACAGGGCATATGTTTTAGGCTCTTTAAAACTTTGTGGTAATGATACGTTATTACCTCAGCAAGACTAAGTAAAAGCTTTGAGTACAGCAACAAGATTTTCTTTTGGATCGCTCGAACTTTTTGAGGTTCAAATAAGTGAATAAAAGAAAAGGTTAAGGGTACAGATTGTACATAATAGAACAAGACTGAACAGTCTTGGCTTAATTAGAGAAAATCACCTATTAGCTAACTGATCATTTTGAAAAAAATCAAGGTATAATGTGTGTGCTCCTGGTACATGCGCTCCTATGAATATATAATTAATTAGCATCTGAATAAAGATTGCATGTTTTCATTTGTTCATGTTGTATACTCTATGCTAGAAAAGATTAAAGTGTATCTAGTGACCTACCGACAGAGTCGGTTACCGCCCTTACTTTGTCTTTGCTTTGTTTCTCTCATAATCGTCCTTCCTTGATAACGCCTTTTGTTCTCAACCTCGAATTTGCAGGCTTTTTTCCTTTACATTGAACTGTACAAGGGGGTTGGGTTTTGTTTTTTCGCATAGGTGAAAAGTATTTTCTGCTGACTTTTTTTCCTTTAAAGATAACAACAGTGGAATTTTATAAAGCTAAAATGTTCCACACAGCTATTTCTTAAGATAGAAGATTCTCCTGGGCTTTAATGGAGACAAATTTATCTAACTGACATAAAGCTTGATAAATTGCCTCGAGGAAGGACCAAAAATATTATATAAGTCCCAATAAGCACCCTCATGATCCTCATTTGCTGAGAGACTAAACTTAAATTAAAATCAGCCTATCTTGCTAGCAGTAATCAGGGTAAAAAGCAAGGCTGGGACCCTCCAGTGCCCAACTTAATTATAAGTCTGAGTTAAGTATTTAACAGTATGATGTAGGGGAAAGGGAGGGAGAGTGGAGTGGGGACTGAGCTTCTCCAAAGGGTGTTCTAAACACAGTGCTACTATGAACCTAAATTGTGGCTTCTTAAAAAATTAATAACTGTGTATAATATGAGACACCACAAATACACCAAGAAGACAAATGACAAATGGGGAAGAAATTTTGACCTATGTAAGATAAAACCACCAATGCCAAAAAACAAAACAAAACCTTCACAGTGATGGAGTAGATTCCAACTCAAAATAAATAAGGAAAGGATAATCTAAGAGAAAAAACTGGCAAAGGACATGAAGAGAAAAGTCACTATGTATCTACAACGGTGTCTACTATCATTGACATGCACATTTTCTCGTGAACATTTACAGAACACACCCGTTTTGCACTTGATAATTTATACACATTTTGTTGCACGACATTAGTTTGCAAAACCCACAATCTCACTGCACTCCTCCCACTACACCTCCCTGAGTCCCCTATTTCCATGACTCTTCTTTCCCGCCCCTTCCTGCCTTCTGAATTTTGCTTTGGGGTAAATGCTGCCCTTTTGGTCTTCTGCGGTGTATCGTCCCAAGAAGTCCATTCATCATGGGTGTTTTCCTTTATACATCTCTCAGCGGTAGGTTCAGTTCCAAGTTCGACAGGTGTCGAATGAGCATCGTCTCAGGGGCTCTACTAGTCTCTATCTATTAAGTGTTATCTTTTTAAATGACTAATATGAAAAACAGGCTAGCCTCAAGGCAATCAAAGAAAGGCAAATATTGAAGTAATGAAACCATGAAAAATTTTACCTGTCAACTTGGTAAAGGTAAAAATTAAAATAAAGGTGCTGCCATACAGGAAAGCAGGCACTGGTTTGGTACAAACTTTCTGTAATGGCGATTTGGTGATTGTCTTTAAAATGTTTGTGTTTATGCATTTTATGCTTTAGGTATTTGGCGTTAAGTAAAGCAAAGGATGTGTAAAGATTTAGGTACAAGGTTTGTGGTGAAGTGGAATTTCTCCAGGTGACTGCTCTATCCACGTCTCTGTAACTCCCACCAAATGACTGGGTGGGACTATGCAAATAGAGCATGTGGCGCACCGAGAGAGAGAGAGAGAGAGAGAGAGAGAGAGAGGACTGATCAGGTTTAGTGGCCACTCTCCTGGCTAGAAGGGTGTGCCATCTCAAAAGCAAGAACAGAACGAATTCCCAGGATGATCACGTAAGAAGAGTGCACATGTTCAAGAGCTCTGTCTGAAGTGGTGGAGGCCAAGACCTGAGGCACCAGAGGCTGCAGCACACAGCAAAGGTGCCAGGCTGAGGCCAGAGGCCAAGGCCAAGGGACCATGAGAACAGAGGAGCAGGCTGGAGACATGAGACTGTGAGGCAGAGCCGTGGGCAGGATTCCTGGTCCATGGAGACCAGAGCCCAAGAGACCAGGTGGCGGAGAGCCTAAGGATCAGAGAGAGACTTGGCTTCTGGCTGAGGAGACATGTTGCTCTGGACCAATGACTATGTTTAATGTTCCTGATGCTGACTTGTGGTAACATGTTAACTTCCCTAAGAAATCCCCTTAATTGTGAGTACGTACTGGAGGGAGTTCTGTGTAGTCACTGCAACGATTACCAAACCCAGCAGGAACGGCTACTGCCAGAAGAGGGTCAAGGAGGATGGAGGGTGGGACTTCTGTTCTCTTTCTCCCTCATGTTGCCAGAGGCTGTCAGATGTGGCCTCCAAGCTGTTTTCACCAGGATGCTCACTGAAGTACTGTGCACGACAATGACACTGGAAATAACTTACATGTTCAGCAACAGAGATGGAGTTAAAGTAGCTCCTGTAAAGATTTGCAGTGCTGGAAAGCCACAGGGTCAGCTCAATTCTGTCCTATTGGGTTGCTATGAGTAGGAATGAATGAGTAACGAGTTTTTTTGAAGTAGCTTGTAGCTTGTGGTTCAAGAAAGAATATCATGCAACCCTTATCAAATGATGGCACAGAATGGCAATCCTCAACCAGGTGATATGAGGGGGCACCCCCCTAAAAATGGAAAAAAGTTCCACAGGGTGGAACTTTCACAGCACACATTTTTCCTGCTAGGTGAGCATCCAGCAACTCGCTCTGAGTTAGTGCACCCAGTGGCATAGCCTGGGAAAGTTCTCTCTGGTCTCAGTGAATTTTTTCTTAAAAGCAGTTTTGCTCGTATGTTGTTTTTTTGTGATGGCCAAATTAAGAGAATAGCGTGTAGCTGTTTCCTGCTCAGGAAAAATGCCACAGAAACTCCTGTGATGTTGAACATAGCTTACAAGGGGAGCGCAATGGGAAAAACTCAAGTGTTAAATGGTTTTGTCATTTTAAAAAAGCTGAAATGTTAACTGATGACAAACCCCGTCTGGATGTCCGTCAACTTCCTGAATGGATGAAAATGTTGACAAAACACATGCACTTGTGCTCAAAGACCAACGATGACGATGGACCATTGAAAAGATGGGGACGTTATCTGGACTATCTTGGAGGTCCATTCAGTGAATTTTAATGCAAGATTTGGGAATGAGAAGGGCCGCTGTGAAATTTGTGCCTCGGGTTCTGACTGACCAGGAAAAAGAGCGTCGCATAGAAACATGCGGAGCTTTGAAAGATCAGCTCCAGAAGTGACTCAGACTTTTTCCAAGGTCATTACTGGTGATGAGACATGGTGCTATTTTTACAAACCCCAAACCAAACATCAAGCCAGTAGAAGACGCCATTGTCACCTTGCCCCCCAAAAAGTGAAATCAAAGATCAAAACGATGCTCTTTTTTTTTTTAATGTTAGGGGGATAGTGATTTTGGAATTCATTCCACCAGGTCAGACTGTTAATCAAGCTTTCTATTTCAAGCAGCAGTTCTCAACCTGTGGGTCACGATCCCTTTGGGGGTCGAATGACCCTTTCACAGGAGTTGCCCGATTCATAACAGTAACAAAATGACAGTTATGAAGTAGCAACGAAAAGAGTTTTATGGTTGGGGGGTCACCACCACATGAGGAACTGTATTAAAGGGTTGCGGCTTTAGGAAGTTTGAGAACCACTGATTTAGAGGTTCTGAAAAGACAGCTTGACAGTGTGCGACAAAAAAAGACCTGATGTGTGGCAGACGGGGGACTGGTTTTGCCACCACAACAAAGCACCTGCTCACGCAGACATCTCAGTGTGACAGTTTTGGGCAAAAAACTGCACACCTTTCTTGCCCCACACACCTTACTCACCTGACCTCACTTCGTGTGACTTCTTTTTGTTTTTAAGAATGAAAAGGGACATGAAAGGACAGCAATTCCATGACATAGAAGAAGTGAAGATAAAACAAGGGAGGTGCTGTCAGCCATCCAACCAGATGAGTTGAAAAATGTTTCCAAGAACAGAATTGCAGATTTGACCAATGTATTAAGTGTAATGGAGAAGTACCTTGAAGGTGATAAGGTTGTTGTGTAAAAAAAAATTTTAATACATAACATTGGGGGGGAAAAGTCCATTTTGGGGGTACCCCCTCATGTATCAAGTTCACTTGTGGATTTCTGAAAAAATATAGGTGTCTTCACGCACACTCAGAACTTCTGATGTAGTAGGTGGGATTCTGTTGAGAACTATTGTTGCAGAATATTTAATGAAATGGAAAATGTTCATGCTATTGGGCAAAAATGAAAAAAGAAAAAAAAAGAAAGAAAATCAGATTGCTCACATCAGTAAGAAGAAAAGCAGATAAAAGAAGAGAAAGAAGACATCCTCAATGACCTGACTAAAGAAAACCTAAAAGCTACGTAAACTATTGAAAGAAATGCATTTGCAGATTCCAGAAGGAAATCTGCCTAGCTGGCTGTATATCTCACCATCTTTTTTTTTTTTTAAAACATTTTACTCAGGTCTCTTACAACAATCCTTACATCAATTGAATCAAGCATATTTATATATATGTTCCCATAATAATTTTCTAAACATTTACTCTCTATTTGAGCCCTTGGTATCAGCTCCTCTTTTCCCCCTCCCCCCCTACTCCCCCCTTGTGATCCCTTGATAAATTATTATTTTCACATCTTATACCAACCGCTGTTATAAACTATTTCATATCTTACACTGACTGCTCCCTCCCTTCCTCCCATGGTTTCTGTTGTTCGACCCCTGGATGTGTTTGTGTGTGTGGGTTATGTGTTGATCATTGAGATCGGTTTCCCCTTTGCTCCCTTCCTTTCCCCACCTCCCCGCTACCCTCTTGGTATTGCTACTCCCATTTCTGTTCCTGAGACGCTATTCTGACCGGGATTCCACGTGTCGTCAATTCCATTTGTACCTGTGTACATGTTCTGGTCACCATCTTAATGGTGGTTCTCTTTAGGGTGATGGTTTTCTCCCCCCTATGATTATGGGGGTTTGTGATGGGAGTTAACAGGTAACCACACGTAAGGATCAGTACAGTAAGGACACAGCAACACCTCTCTGCAGCCAGCAGTCAACTCTCTCTCTGGTCCTCAGCCTCTCAGCTCCGTGGTCCCTTGGCTGAGGACCAGGAAGCCAGCCCACTGCACTGCCTCACAGTCTCATAGTCTTGACACTGCTCCTCTGTGTGATCATAGTCTCCTTGCCTTGGCCTCTGGTGCCTCTGGTCTTGGCCTTTGCTGCTTCAGACAGAGATCTTGAACGGGCTGCACTGGGAGGTCTTCTTCCAATGACGCTGGGATTTCTCTAACTAAAACTGACCAATCCAGGGAGATGGAAATATATTCTTTTTCCCTGTAATTTTCCCCTACCAAATTGCCACAACTGACATGTTTAAAAAAAAATTAATAAAATGGAAGTCACAGGCTCATTAAGAAAGGAAATGTCTGAAGATCTACTAAGCTGCGCCCCCAGGATCGCCAACAATGCTTTCTCTTACCTGTCCCCGCAGGGCCTTTCCCTCAGTTGTTTTAAAGTCCCTTTCTGTTATTCTGTCCCTACCAAGTCTCAACAGACTCGCCGCGCGGTCACAGAATGCGATTCATTTAAGAAACAGGACCCAAGAGAAAGATAACCGTTTTGACCTGCAGCAGCTCTAAGCTTTCAGAGCCCAGGCCAGGCAATCCGACAACCTCTAACATCCCCAGGTGACAACAATGCCCAGCTCAAATGCCCTTGTTCAACCAGCGGGAAGATCAAGCAGAGGAAAACAAAGTACCTCTCCATCTCTTAGGGACCGGTCCACAGCAGCTGCTGCCTCCTCCCGCAGACTACGTGGACCTGCCGGCTCATTTGCACGGAGCTTCCCTAGGGATGCGGCTCTCAGCAGCTCATCCATTCTTCTTCTGGTTTCTTCTTTTGTCGTGGCCAGCTCTCTTTTCCGGATCTCTGCACAATGCCAATGCTGCCATGCTGCAAAGCAGTGTTGGAGGACTTGCTTCCGGTAATAGTCAGTGGCCAGTTGTTGTTTCCTAAACAACGAAACATTAGATGGAGAAGCCATTTTTAGTAGCTAGCTACCTGATAATGTAAATGAAACTGATGCCCAAAGGTGTCCTCAAGGAGGCCCATCTTCCTTTTGTATAATATTAAACTAAGTGGAATTGCTCTTTAAATCCCCCTAGAGCAGAGCTTCTCTTCAGAGATGGTTTTGACACCTTCATACATTATTACAGAAGAAAAATGATTTTGTTTTAGCATGTCACAAAGATAATGAATTTTTGATTACCATACAATAGTTTCTGTCAGCTTTTGGAGAGGAAGGAGCAAAAAAAAATGTGTGTGTGTGTGTGTGTGTGTGTGTGTGTGTGTGTGTATTAAACAACCCTACTTTTAAAAGCTGAATGCACGGGGGTAAGAGCTGTTCGACTATGCTTGGACATGTAAGAAACTCAAGGGTGTGTGCAGAAGCAGCAGCAGCACAAGTGTAGCACCTCACCAGCGAACTGCCCTTAACGAACTATGAGCCAACCGCACAGGAGTCCAAGTGAAGCTGGGAGGGTGGGCCGTGAGAGAGAAAGGAGGATTCCGGCGGTCAGGGAGGAGGGGGCCTCTACAGAGAAGGGCTCATTATCGTCTTATGGGGGCACTTGCTCAAGACAGAAACGTAGGAAAAGCAAAGACGAGGCAGCACCCTGACTGTGCTCACGACAGTCCTGGTGGTGCGGCGGCAAGGGCGAAGTACAGTTAGGCGTTGGGCTGCTAACTGCGAGGTCACAATTGAAAGCTACCACCCCTCCACAGGAGAAAGAGGAGGCTTTCTGCTGCGATCAATGAAGATTCACAGCCTCGGAAGCCTATCGGGGCAGCTCTGCTCTGTCTTTATAGGCTTGCTACGAATCAGGGTTGGCAGTGAGTTTGGGGTTTTTCGGGTAACTAGGTTCATGCAGAACCTATATACAGACCACGAGGCAGTCCCTTGAACAGAAAAAGAGGGTGCTAAATGGTTGAAAATGAGGAAAGGTGTATGTCACAGTTGTATCCTTACACTACACTTATTTAATCTATACGAAGGGCTTCAAAACTTTGTGGAAATTTTCCACTAGGTGTTAACTCCATTTCCCCAGGAACTGTGTGTACTCCCCTTGCACACTGCGCGAGTAATCTGAGAAGCTGGACCACACGAAGAAGGAGGCAGCACTGGGACTGAAGGAAGGCTCACAACAACCTGCAGTGCACAGATGACCCTGCTTGCCTGCTGAAAGGGAAGGCAACTTGAAGGACTTACAGAGAAAGATCAGAGACTGCAGCCTGCAGTATGGATCACACTTCCATCTAAAGAAAGCCAAAACCCTTATAGTAACCAGGCCAAGAAGTAGCTTCGTGATAAATGCATCAAAATTAAAGTTGTCACAGATTTCATTTTATTTGAATCCATAATCAATGCTCATGAAAGTAGCACTCAAGAAATCAAATGATGTAGTGCACTGGGACATTTTCCTGCACTAGACCTCTTTAAAGGGTTAAAGAGTCACGATGTCACTTTGAGGACTGAGGTGGACATGACCCAAGTCATGGTACGTTTCATCTCGTATGCGGATGAAAGGTGGACAATGAATAAGGGAGACTGGAGCAGAAATTGAATTATGCCTTTGAATGACAGTGTTCGCCAAGAGTACCAGATTGCAAGGAGAATGAACAATCTGCCTTGGAAGAAGCACAGGCTGCCTTAGAGGTGAGGATGGCATGACTTCGTCCATGTACGTTGGACCTGTAATCAGGAGAAACCAGGCCCTTGGAAGGGATATCATGCTCGGGAAAGTAGCGCAGCAGTGAATGGGAGGGGGACCTTCAACCAGATGAACTGACACAGGGGCTGCAGAGTGGGCTTGAACATGAGAATGGTGAGGACGGGGCAGGGCCGGGCAGGTGTCTGTCTGGTGCACAAAGCATCACTGTTAAGTCAGAACCAGCTTGATGGCGCCTGACAGCAACAACAACAGTAAACATCTAAACACAATATTTCACCTTAGTGGAAATAAGTGTCTGAGATTGAATAACCTTGAAGTAAAATTCAGGGTAAGGAAGAAGAGTAAACCAGGTTGCATTGCCAGGCAGCACAAAGTTCCAAAAGAAATCATTATAAAAAGAATGAACCAAACAAAGCCCCAAACTCTACAACACTTTACTGACGTGAGTGGAGATGGTGCATTCCCACAGGACGGAAGAAGTACATTGCTCTGCCTGATTAAGGTGAGACTCCGTTATGTCAATCTGCTCTGGAAAAGGGAGTGTGAAATTTACCTGATGTGTTAATTTCATGTTTTTATAGCATATGCAGCTGAGAGCAGCACTGGGATTTTGACTGACAGGGAGAAGATTATTTGGACACTGTGAGAAGGCATAGAGAAAAATATTTCGGTAAATATAACAAAAAGACCAAACTGCCAGAAAACATGTTTAAAGCCCATGTTGGCTATTGCGCTTGGATCTCCCTGGCAAGGGCGAAGTACGGGGGTTGAAGATGTGCTTAAGGTCTCTGTCTGTTGACTGAGGTGGACACCCAGAAGCGAGGGGTTCAGAGACACGGCTGTCTCCCACTGCTGTTCCCTCGCACTACCCTTCTATACCCCAGAGAAGCTCGTCTCTGTACAGTACAAAAGAGGACACAAACAAAAATGTTCGGAAGTGAAAGGAGAGTTTCTCCGACGTAGCTCAGCCAGATGCCATTTGTGGGAGTATGCCCACCTGGAAAAGGAGTTCATGCTTGGCTTCAAAGGATCATTAAAATTAAAGACATGACATGCTTCCAAGCTGAACTAGGGAGCTTTGGGGAAAGGTATATAAAGTGATGAACACAATTATATAACTTCATAAAGGGGAAGGCCGTCTAAAAGACAAAAGGTTATACAATAAAGGTTTGAATATGAATTTAAACATGAACAGTGCTGCTGAGCATCAACCATCTCAAATGACACCCGTAGTAATCGGTGCATGTTCCAGAACCCAGAAATCTGAAGACCCCCTAACTAGATATGGAACTCTGGGCAAGCCAATGGAAGTGTCTAAGCCTCAGATTCCGCCTTCCAAATGGTGTCCAGACATCTCCTCACAGAAGGGTCACAAGGAAGGGAAGAGTCAGCCAGGATGCAATATAGCACTGACGAAACACACAACATTCCTCTATTTATTTAATGCTTCCTCCGCCCCACTATCATGACCCCAGTTCTACCTTACAAATCCAGCTAGACTGGAGCATATACACTGGTACAGATAAGATCTCTACACACGGAAGGAATCCAGGACAGATGAACCCCTCAGGAACAGCAATGGGAGTAGTGATACCATGAGGGTAGGGCAAAAGTGGTGGGAGAAGGGGGAACAGATCGCAAGGATCGACATATAACCCATATAACAAACAACAGAAATGTGAGTGAAGGGAGACAGCAGACGGTGTAAGATATGAAATAATAATAATTTATAATTTGTCAAGGAGTCACAAGAGTGGGAGGGTGGGGAAAGAAGGGAAAAAAGGAGCTGATACCAAGGACTCAAGTAGAAAGAAAAGTTTTGAAAATGATGATGGCAACATATGTACAAATGTGCTTGATACAATTGATATATGGATTGTTATAAGAACTGTAAGAGCCCCTCATAAAATGATTTATATATATATTTTAAATGGTGTCCAGATGTCCTATACTGCCCACCTAATAGAAACATATTGTTGAGAACCTAACTGTATTAAAAAAAATATATGGAACAGCTCACATGTAAAGTAATAATACTAACTTAGGACAAAGATGGCTAGATATCTAAAAGGTGTTCTGAATTAGTAGAAAGGATAAATGAATAACCACAGCTGGTGACTGGATTGCATGCTGAATCTGTGGCAGAACATCAACAGAGTGGCGACACGAGGTCGCAGGCTTAGCAGGAATAGGGATAAATACGCTAATGCATCCAACAATGCACCCAGTACCCCCCAAGGGAAAAGAGCACAGTTCTGCTCACAGAGTTTGAAAGTGAGCCAGGCAAGGCCACTATATTATTAGTCCAGGTCGACTAGTGAACAAATTCGTAGACACTCATATCAAAGAGCAACTGTACATTAAGAAAACATCCAAGCCCAGTCCAGGTCAAGTCCATACGTCCGATATTAGCCTCTATGTCTGTTACCAATCTATAAATTCATCTTGAGACTCATGCAGCACATGCAATGACACTGAATGCAGGAAGAAAGATCACAGGCCAGTGGGTGGAAAGTCTTGGGGATCCAGTGGCGGTGGAAGCATCTCAGCGTTGGTGTGGGTCTCCCTGCGGCTCCTCCAGCCCTAGGACTGTGTCTCTACCAGCGCAGCTCCATAAGGCTTGTCAACAGGAATGTATAGCAGAGAGTGTCAGTGTATCTAGCCTCCGGTGAGCTCTTTATCTCTGTGGCGTCTCCAAATGAGGTCATCAAGCTGTGACCTGATTGACAGGTTAAACTCCACCCCTTCCCAAAGTTGACAGGAGATTATGTAACTGCTACAGCCAGACTGGGCTTCCTTCCCTCTCACAGATAGAGCAAGAAGTTCAGCAGCTGCCCCTGCCACACACGTGTGCTGTCTGACCTCTCACTTGGATACCTAGGTGAGCAGAGGAAGGGCAATAGAACAAATTCATAGAGGCTCTCCACGGATGTCACAGAAAGAAGGGTGACCTCAGGAGTGCTGGTAAAAAGGAACACTTGGCAGTGTAATTTCAACTCAGCCCCACACCCCTCCTCCATGCTAGCCTGGAGATCTCACCCCTGACTTTCCCCACATAAGCCTACCCAGGTGCTGATTTAACAGCTTTCCCCCAGACGGAACATGCCCTCCTCTACGTAGCCACATTCTGTCTCCCTCAGAAGGTGGGACCCATGACTTTCTATTTTAAAAATGCTCCTCAGGGGATTGTAATGCAGGAGAGCCAAGTCTATGTCATTCCTAAGGATTTCTCTTATGTGCCTTCTGTCGCAATTATTTTTAGTATTTGGGTGCGATTTCTTTCTTTCTTTTTTGAACTTCTGCACTTCGATTATATACTTGCAGAAGGCAAGAATAATTTCTTTCCCCCCTGGTCAGTCCCCCTCAAACATTGCAGGTTCGTGAACCCCTGGGGGCCCTTCTACTCTAACATACAGGGTTGCCAATACTCGATGGCACCCAACAACAATGACCCAGTTCAGCACTTAGGCAAGTCTAGTGTATGAGGAAGGTTCAAAGAGTTGATGGAAAACTCCATTATTTTTTCATTCAATTTTTACACGAATTTTGGAAACTCCCTCGTATAGTAGACAGCAGTAAACCTGGTTGTCTGAATGGATATAGTCCATCAAACAGAAAGAATGAATGCATGGCGGAGTGAACAAATGGATAGCATGGCTTAGGAGAGGCCAAAGGACCAGTTTTTCCAGAGGCCAATCACAGTACTCCAAATCCCTCTCACTAATACTTTGTTCCAGACAGCGTGGTTACAGTACAAATCCACTTTCTGAGAGGGGCAGTGGCTTCCTTGAGGTTCCAGTCACCGTGGGCGGGTCTGGTGCAAGGGAGGGCAGGAGGGGAATTAGGGACCAAAGACAAAGGTGATTCCCGAGAAACAACTGAGAAGTGGAGAAAGTAGGGCTGAGAAAATGACTGTGGAGGAGGCGGCACAGAAAGCCTGCTACTTCGCGGTTCTCTTAAGGCTGGTCCAGGGAGGAGAGCTGACCCCGACAAGAGTGATGGCAGGTCTGGCACTAACTGCCCAAAGTGAACGTGCTCAAGAAATGTAAAACCTCAACGTATGATGGCAAAGGGTGTAGCAGTACACACCGTGGACTGTTTCAAATGTTGTGGCATTACCTAAAATCAATGAACCCTGGGCTGGGGGATGGAACTCAGTTTGTTCCTGTCACCACCAGGCGGCAATCCTACAAATCAATTATGTATGGCAAGTTGATCACACCGTTACGTAACCACCTTTAGAAGAAAATGAAGAGATGTTAAAAATGGAATGACTGTAATGCCTATTAAAAGAAAGCAGGATGCATTTTCAGAAGAAATACTTGGATGTGGCGCTTAGAGTAGAGGTGAGACGCTGAGCACAGCTGGTTGCTAAGCCCCGAGGAAGAGGAAGGGATGTGGACGAGAAAAGAGAACAAAATTAAGTGCTCTGGACTTTCCGTTCTTCTCAAGGTTATCTAAGCTTATGATGAGCCATGAATTTGAATGCCTTGGCATAGTCAATGAAACACAAGTAAACATCTGAGATAGTTTATTGTGCCAGCCTGGCCGATAAACACAAGTGGGATTAACTGAAGGGCAGAGAGATAAATGCCTTGGTTAGTCTTGCCTTTCTTGTCTCTCGCTCTTTGATCATCGGACCAGTGTGCGGCTGCCTTGCTTGTCCTGTGCTTCAATTTAAAAGCTACACTACCTGTGGGACCCCTAGCCTGTGGACTGTGTCACTGTAAGTTGAGGTCCCTTTAAGATATCACTGGAGCTGGGGACTGGCAGTTGGTGACCTGGCTGGCAGTTGGTGACCTGCCTTCTGATTGGCTGTTGTGCTGACATAGCCTAGCTCTCTCTATAAATAGAGGAAGATCTGGCAGCAGATTGGACTGGAAGGACTGCTAGTCTCTCACATCTCTCTCACGGCAGTGAGTTGAATTGAGCCATTTGTAGTGCTTTATAATTTAACTGTTTCTTTCTTGTATTATATATTTAACTGTATATGATTTAACAGTTCATTCCTTGTTATATATCTAATTATCTTTATAAATAAATATATTAAATTATCAGCAATTTGGTTTTATCTCTCTAGAGAATCCTGTCTAACACAAAATCTTTTTGGTATTCTCTGTTTTTAACCAAGATCTATCTGATGTCTACAATGATATCCCTTGCTCCATGTTTTCTTCTGAATCTGGCCTGAACCTATTAATATATTGATACAACTATTGTTGGATTATCTCAAACAAAATTTTACTTGCATGTGATATCAGTGATATTGTTCTGTAATTTGCGCATTCTATTGGGTCGCTTTTCTTTGGAATGGGTACAAATATGGATCTCCTCCAGTCAATAGGCCAAGTAGCCGTCTTCCAAATTTCCTGGCATAGACAAGTGACTGCTTCCAGTGCTTCAGCAGCCTGTTGAAACATTTCAATGTTCAATTCCGAAGTCTTGTTTTTGGCTCAGAGCCCTGGGGGTGTACAGGTTACATTTTGGGTTATGATCCACAGTCAACAGTTCGAAACCACCAGCTGATCCAAGGGAGAAAGATGGGCTCTCCGCTTCCATAAACAGTTAACAGTTTCTGAAACTCAACAATTCTACCCTGTCCTATATAGACTGCTATGAGTTGGCATCAACTCGATGGCTGTGGATTTGTTTGTTTGGCCAATTTTTTCATTGAAGCTTGGACTTCTTCCTTTAGTACTTTGGCTCTTGCGTATATGCTACCTCCTGAAATGGCAGAATGTGGACTAGTTCTTTTCGGTACAGTAACTCTGTATATTCTTTCTATCTTCGGCTGAAGCTTCCTGCATCGTTCGCTGTTTTGCCCTTGGATCTTTCACTATGGCTATTTGTGTGATCTTTCAGTTTAAGAAATGCTGAGTGTGTGCCTCCTTTCTGGTTTCCTAACTCTAGGTACTTGCACGTTTATACAAATAGCTTACTTCGTTTGTTGTGTATATCTTTGCCATAATTTTTTTTAATAACACAAATAATAATGAGCGCAAGGAAGAATAAAATGTCCTAAAATTGACTGTGGTAATGATTACACAACTCTTCTTGATATGATGAAACGATTGAATTGTGTATGACATATGGATGACGTGCCAATAAAATTGTCAAAATAAAAAAAATTATTTTGTCTTCTTGAGTTTCTCTGAAATGTTCTATTCAGTTGTTTGACTTGATTATTTCTTCCATGTGCCTCAGCTAGTCTACGATTAAGAGCATGTTTCAGAGTCTCTCTCTGATATCCACTTGTTCTTTATTTTCTGTCTTTTTAAATGACCTCTGTCTTCTTCATGAATGATGTTCTGGATGTCATCTCAACAGCCCATCAGGTCTTCTGTCATTAATATTCAGTACATCAAATCTGGTGTTGAGAGGTTTTTGAAATTTAGGTGGGATGGGCTCAAGGTTGCATTTTCTTCAACTTTGACCTGAATGAGGTCAAATGACCTGAATGAGACCAATATGAGCAATTGATGGTCTGTTTCACAGTTGGCGTCTGGCCTGGTTTTACCTGCTAATCCTGAGCTTCTCCATTGTCTCTTCCCACAGACACAGTCCATCTTGTTTTTGCATATTCCATCTGGAGAAGTCCACGTGTTGTTGAAAAAATGTATTTGTGATGAAGAAGTCTTAGTCTTATAAAATTCTAACATGGGATCTCTAGCCTTGTTTCTATCAACAAGACCCTATTTTCGAACTACCATTCCTTCTTTGTTTCCAACTTTTGCATTCCAATTCCAATAATTGTTACTACATCTGGATGGTATGTTTGATCAATTTCAGACTGAAAATGTTGGTAGAATTCTTCAATTTTTGCATCATTAGTTTTAGTGGTTGGTGCATAAATTTGAATAACAGATGGATTGGCTTTCCTTGTATATGGATGGACATTGTCCTATATCACAGACAGTGTTGCACTTCAAGATAGACCTTGAACTGTCCTTTTTGATGACCATTGCACTCCCATTCCTCTTGGCTGTGTCACTTCTGGCGTAGTAAATCATATGCCTTTCTGATTCAAAATAGCCAAGACCAGTCCATCGCTGCTCACGAACACCTAGGATACTGACCCACTTCATTTCTGGCCACTTCTAATTTTCCTAGATTCATGCTTTGTGCATTCCAAATTCTGATGATTAGGCTTTTGTGGTTGTTTCTTCTCACTTTGGGTCTGGCCTTGCCAGCAAATGCAGGTCTTGACGACCTTCTCTCACAGACTTTACTCCATATGTGCCATGATGGTCAACTTGACTTTGAGAAGGCAGCTCTTCCTCAGTCATATTTTGAGTGACTTCCGACCTAAGAGGCTCATCTTCTGACACCAACATCTGACAACCTTCGGCTTCTCCTCATGAGGTTTTCAGTAACTGACGGTGGTTTTATTTTTATGCGATCCATAGGGTTTTCCGTGGCTAATTTCTCTGAAGTAGACAACTCATTCCTTCATTGCAACCTGTTCTCAGTCTGGAAGCCCGACTGAAACCTGTTTCCTCTGAGTGACCCTGCTGATGTTCAAAATACCAGTGACATAGCTTCCAGCATCACAACAACACCCAAGCCACCCCAGTACAACAAACGGACAGACACACAGTGGACATTTCCAATTAGCTAAAGTAAAATATAATATAATAAAAAATTTGGCAGGGGAGGGGAGTAGAAAGACCCCCAGGGAATGATGAGGGTGGACATTGGAGAC
>NW_022103902.1:14763296-14773049 GCF_000313985.2 Echinops telfairi
ATGAGCCCCTAATAAAATGTTAAAAAAGAAAGTAAATGTTTAGAAAATGATGATGGCAACCTATGTACAAATATGCTTGATACAATTGATGTATGGAATGTCATAAGTGCTGTAAGAGTCCCCAATAAAAAGATTTAACAAATGAAAAAAAAAATTGGTTATCTTAGGAAATCATGACTTAGATGTCTTTATCACGACAGATGCCCTAAGGTATAGGAAAAAAATCTACCTGACTCAGAAAAACAAATAAGTAAATACCCTAGTCCTGGTCTTGCTACTCTTAGCTCATGGATTTTTGACCCTGATTTTGCCTAGGCTTTCCTTTCATCATCGATAAATTGAGAGACTGGATTGTATGGATCTGAGGCACCTTTCTGCTCTAAGAGTCCTTTGCTCTTAAAGCTTTAGAGTAAAAAATATGTATGTAAGGTAACTATTTTCTAACTGCTTGTTTAAAAAAATCGTACTTCTTCTGAACACTTAAAAATAGACACCTGAAATGAATGCACAGATGAGAGACAAAAAGTTCTAAGACCTTTAAAAAAAAAGTTGGCACCTCATGCTATTATGAAATCTGCACTTAGTGCTTTTGTATTTAAACAGTTTAATTGGAACAAGTCTCAAGTTTCTCCTTGTGTGCATGCCCACAGGTGCTTTTCACATTGACATCTCTTTCCATTCCCACGTGTCTTCACTCATGTGGCTCCCTTTGAGACACCTTCTGGTACCAGTGTCCCTTCTTCTTGCAGCAAATCCTGCCAACAATTCCTTTTTCAACAACCTGTCCTCCCCAGGCCTTGTATCAATCATGAGGCCCTAAGAATGTAGACCATTAATACGGCCCTTTTGATTGTTCACTAAACGATGTCCTTCAGAATACTCTAAAGAGGAGGAATTGATTAGGTTACCCTACTGCCTAAAAACCTTCAAGAACTCTCTTATATTTACCAAAAGGATGCATGAACTCCGTATGTGGGTGTTCAAGACCTCCCATAAGTTAGTAGACTCAACAACCTTCTACCTGATGGCCCATCAGTCAGGATGGCCCTTGCCTTATGACCTTAGCCTTCTCTGGGTGCACTTCTACCATTTGTAAATGAAGGGGCTGGACATCTGGTCCTTCCTCCTCCAAGATGATTTTTCTCTAAAGTTTCGAAGTAAAATATATGTAAGTTTAATATTTTCTCATGGTCGTGCTAAAAAAATGAAAAGCAAACCTTCCTGCCATTGCCTTGGTTTCCCATCTCCATCTAGGAACATCCTCCTTCCCATGTAGAACTCGGTTCTAGACCCGTCTTCTTGATAAAGCCTTTCCTGCCACCGTGGGAGCTTCCTCAGCCACAGCTGTCACCGCCACCTCCCCATGTAGAGCTCTCTGCAGTCCGAAGGGAGTGTAGTATTCAATTGACAAGATTGCTTAATACCTCTTTATCTTGTTTTCCCCACAAAACCATGAGTTCTTTGAGAACAGAGAGCCATTGGTTTCTGGGGTACCCATGCCCAGGTCTCACATGATCACAGGGTTGTAGAACTCACACAGCATCATTCCCTTCACTCAACAGGGCTGCTGTGGACTCATGACTCAACTTCTCATCTTGAATATAAGTGAGAAACTTGTCTGTCAAAAAGTGATTACCCATATGAACACAAACCCCCCTCCCTAAATAAAAAAAGGCTCCATTTCTATCTATGATTTTGATTCAAGAATGCAAATTTGAATTAGAACTACATTTGATTTTTAAACGATGAACAACCTGAGGGCAAATTCTGTGTCATTCACAAGCCTAAGAGGAAGTGGATTCCACTTTTTGGCTTAGTAAACACTGCTGCATGCACAGGGGCGTACCACTATCTATTAGTACTCCTGCTTTTAATTCAGTTTCTTTGGGGGTGTATACCTAGGAGTAGAACTGCTGGAAATATATCTACTGCCTAAAAATATATAAGAATCTACTGCCTAAAAACCCTAATTGTCCAACAACAGCGCATAGATGAGGTAAAATGTGATATATACATACAATGGACTTATAACCAACTATCAAGAGAAACAAATTTGGATGCTGGCTATAATATGGATAGACCTTACAAAGATTATACTGAGCAAATTCAGTCGGTCCCAATGGGACTCTTATTGCATGATACCACTTATGTGCAATATCTAGGACAGGAAAGTGTCCAGAGAACAAAGTGTATTAGTGCTTGCCAAGGGTCAGTCAGGAGGTGGGGAGAAGGACTCATTACTTTTGGGATACTGAGATTCTTTTAAGGGTAATGGAAAATCAGGAAACAAGTAAAAGTGACTGTTGAACAACTTGATAAATTAATGTCACTGAATTGCATGTGTGAAAAATGCTGAAATGGAGAATGATTTGTTACATATACGCGTACCACAATACATTTAAAAGAAGAAGAAGAGAGAGCTGCTATAAACCTGTCTAAAACCTCTAAGGATGAGGGAGGGGGCACAATCACTCTTGGCAGGTCTGCCCTCTCAGTGGGTGTCCCCAATTAACATTTTATGTACAGAGCATGATTTCTTCCACCGAGAATTGTTGGCATATAAGCCAAACTCCCAATTATGAATTGTAAGATGGTCAGAGGTGCAATGCTACTGCACCAGAAAGCAAGGAAAAAGCCAAATATGTGTCTCTTGAAAAGCAACAAAGCATGTATATTCGGATAATATTTTTGTGTGTTTAAATGCTTTAGTTCAAATCTCCTGCATGGAAACAAAAGTGATTTCCACATGGTATGTATGGATGAGATGCTTCCAGTGAACTGCATTTTTAGAGTTCATTTCTGGATTCTTCAGGAAGAGGTCCTAAAAAAGCCATCTAGGCAATTTTCCCGGGTACAAATAATGGTACCTGTTTTCTTCCCTAAGATCGTTTTCCATGGCTTGAGTCTCCCGTTCCAACTTCTGGGCCCTTGTGTAGTCTCTCCAGGCTCGTAGGACCTTTAGCTGAAACTTCCAGTCGGACAGGGTACCAGCTTTCCCCAGTTTAATCCTATGATCAAGGATCAGCTGGTGCCAGGCAGAGAAATACCGTTTTTGACACTGCATTGGGAACACAGGGGAAAATGGTCAGTGGTCAGGGCTTCTGCTGTCCTATATTAATCAAGAGTCCTCTTCTCACACTTTCCACTCACATTTTTTTCCTAACAAGTCTAGGAAACGTTGCCTGAATAGAGAGCGATCTGACAAAGCACAATTCCTTTATGTTACTAGTGGCCAAAAATGTCGTGCAACTGAAGCCTGCTCTGCCTTGAAATGTAAATGCAGGAGATTCTCACGGTAAAGTACCAGTCCTGTGGTAAGCCAGAGCAACAGCCACTTCTAAGATGTGAGTTCAGACACTTGTTTGAGAGGCTTGAAAGACCTGCTTCCAAGATGATCTCCTGTCATGCTGTCTTCGAGTCTAAAATGCCAATCGCTTAATTCTTCAAAACAATGATGTATTGCATAAGGGAGCATGGGCAGGCCCGAGAGGTTGGGTTGCCCTCTGTGGTCCGTGGACTACCACTGGCCATACGAGGGCTTTGCTGAACAGATCTACAGAGAATGGATGCAATTTTCTATTATGTGCATTGGACAGTAAATCACCTGGTGTCTACAGACCCTGACGGGCAGTACTTTACTTGTGTTCTATTCTTTAAAAATTCCAAGTCCTTGTCGAAATCTTCTACCTTGACAGCAAACTTTTCTTCTACTACCTCAAATGACTTTCACCTCTTAGCCTTACTCCAGTCAGACTGTTTCACACTCTGCTCTCTCTGTCTAGTGGTTCTACTCTGCCTGACTACTCTCAGAGCCCTCCCTCTCTCAGGAAGCCCGCCTGCTACCAAATGTGAGCGCCCTGCCACTGTACTCCCACTGCAACCTATTTCCTCGTCAGTCAAAACGCTCATCACACTGTATTGTCCTCACCTGTCAGTGGTTTCTACTAGACAGTAAGCCCCCTGAGGGAAGACAGGACAGGGCCCACAAAGGAAACGACACATCTGGGAGGGGTACCACCTATGGGGAGCACAAAACCAGAAAAGGAGCTCACAGGAAGGGACTCGGTGACCACTACTGACCGCTGGCCCCGATGACCAGCTTCAAAGGAAGGCTTGGCGGCCTTACTGGATGGCGTCAGTTCTTTTCCTTCTCTGCAAAAATACTTACCTTTCACTACTCAGACACTTACCACACAGTTACCATTGTCTTTGAATGTGGCAACTCTGACCAAAGTTGTTTAAGATATAATCTCTACTTTTGATATAAATAATTAAAAAGGAACATTCGTAGAATTCTTAGAAATAGTCCATTTGACCAGAAACATAGGAAATCATTTAGATACATTCTCATTTAGGTAAGTTACTGTGGGGGAAGGGCCAGCCCCCCAACACTGATCACAGATTCGACAGGCGCAATTGTACGGTTGAGATATATAAATATTATAATAAAGTCATAGAGAGCATGAGAGATAAAAGAGATTGAAATAATGGAGTCAGACACATCTCATGGTAGCATGCTCACCTCAGCCCCACTTGGTGGTCCACATGGAGATAGCGAAGGGGAAAGGGAACAGGGGAGAGAGGACTGGAGAGGAGAGGGGAAACCGATGAGAGGTCAAGAGGGGAGCCCGAGAGAGGTCTTTATTGCTAACCCAGACTTATATATCTTTGGGGGGAATGCAAGCCCCCTAATTACAGGTAAATACATATGTCACAGGAAGGGTTGCACTATAGGTTATACAGCAACGAGAGGGGGACAATCTAGGGATATACATGCACTAGGAAGAGGAGGGATTGGGGGCACACATGTGACAAGAAGGGCGGATCCTAGATTCAGGATGGCAGCCTAACTTTGGAAGTCACTGAGCAGGTTTGACCTGTTCTCTGGATCTCCATAGAAACCATTATCAGTAGGGTATAAACCCCACCCACAGGCACCAAGCTAATGGTTGCAACCCTTTAGGGAGAAGTCCATTGTCCTTAACAGCAGAGAGCAGGCCCTACCTTGGTGGAACCAGACAGTTGTCTGGCAACTGATTGCCTTTAGGGAGGATGTCTCTAAGCATCTGACCTCCCACCATATGTTGGCAAAAAGCCTCTAATGTTTGGCATGTCTTTGTGGGAGACAAAGCTGGGGAAAAGTCTCTTTCTAATCCTACAAGTTACGAAATAGTCTTTATTTTAAATTTTCATTAGGAGAAATTCTGTCATATTGAAAAATACCCTCATTCCCATTCCCTTTCTGTTATGCTAAGCCAGGGCATCTTTTTTCAGAACCACTTTAGCTCGGAAGAAAGGAATGGAGAGAGCCAGGGAGAGAAGGAGGAATGAATGAATGACTATGCCTTCAGTATGGCAAAGAAAATACACACAGTGGCTTGACTGAGACTTACTTTAAACAATCCTAATTGGCTTATTTAGCCATTAAAATAAAGCATGAAAAATGGTGTTGAGTATCATAACTAGTAAAACACCGCCCCCCCTAAAAAACACAACCTCACTTTGAGTCAATTACAACTCCTAGTGACCCTAAAGGTCAGAGTAGAATTATTCCATAGGGTTTGTAAGGCTGCAAATCCTTATGGGAGTAGGCTGTCTCATCTTTCACCCTCAGAGTGGCTGATGGGCTTGAACCCTTGACCTTTCAGTTAACAGCCTAATGCTTAATCTGCTATGCCTTTTGTCTATTTACCAGATTTACATGAGACCCTTCTTGAATGGCTTGGTGAAATATTCTATGCATACTGTCTCCCATTTTAACTCCTGGAATATTTCTAATGACGACTAGTGCAAACATAATCCACCCCTGACAATAACAACACTATCATCGTGCCCTGGGATTTGTACATCCCTTTCGCCGTAAAGTTCAAACCGCATACATGTACTATTCTATTAATCTTTAGACCATCATTACAAAACAGGCTGCGGATATTACTAAGAATGACCTCACCAAGCAAAAGTTGGTGAGCCTCATAACTCCTCATAAAAGTAGAGGAGCCTTTAAGGACCGAATTTCCAAAGCCAAGAGCTAGTGATACATATGAGGCTAGCTAATGAAGGTATATTCTGCCATCCTGGAGACTAAACTCTGTCAGGCAGAGTCCCTCTGAATAAGAAAGGGCAAACGTTTTCATTCTACTGCAATGAAAAAGAGCTCTTTATATGAGGGAGCTTCAAAAAGTATATGGGAATGTGGGATTCTAAAGAGACTTTTCCTCAGCTTTGTCTCCCACAAAGACATGCCAAACATTAGAGGCTTTTTGCCAACATATGGTGGGAGGTCAGAGGCTTAGAGACATCCTCCCTAAAGGCAGTCAGTTGCCAGACAATTGTCTGGTCCCACCAAGGTAGGGCCTGCTCTCTGCTGTTAAGGACAATGGGCTACTTCTCCCGAAAGACTTGCGGCCATCAGTCTGGTCCCTGTGGGTGGGGTTTATACCCTACTGATAATGGTTTCTATGGAGATCCAGAGAACAGGTCAAACCTGCTCAGTGACATCCAAAGTAAGGCTGCCATCCTGAATCTAGGATCCACCCTTCTTGTCACATGTGTGCCCCCAATCCCTCCTCTTCCTAGTGCATGTATATCCCTAGTTTGTCCCCCTCCCATTGCTGTATAACCTATAGTGCAACCCTTCCTGTGACGTATGTCTTTACCTGTAATTAGGGGGCTTGCATGCCCACCCAAAGGTATATAAGTCTGGGTTAGCAATAAAGAGCTCTCTGGGGCTCCCCTCTTGGCCTCTAGTAGGTTCCCCCTCTACTCTCCCATCCTCGCTCCCCTGTTCCCTCTCTCCTTGTCCTCCTCCCCCTTCCCTATCTCCACGTGGACCACCAAGCGGGGCTGAGGTGAGCATACTACCATGAAATGTGTCTGACTCCATTATTTCACTCCCTCTTTTATATCTAATGCTCTCTAGGACTTTATTATAACCTTTATATATTTTAACCGTACAATTGCACTTATTGAACCCACAATTAGTTGTGGGGGGCTGGCATGTCCCCCGCATGGGAATATGTCATTGTCTTTTAATCCCCCCTTTCCAGGGAACTTTTTGAAAGCTCTTTGTATAACCTAACATGGTAGAAACAAATAAAACAAAACAAACCTGGAAAAGGGCACGTCAGAATTTAAGAAACATTTGCCTTCAAGTCAACGTCAACTCGGTGACTGCGCCTGTGTCAGAGTCGGACTGTGAGTCCCTGAAAGCAGCCCGGCAGGCCTTTCTTCTAAGGCACCTCGGGGTGGGCTTGAACCTCCCAGTTTTTGGTTAACAGCTGAGCATGGTAACAGTGAGAACTACCCAGTGAGTCCCTATCTGAATGAAGAAGGGGAGAATTTGAGTTTAGGAATCCTTGGGTCCGTAGAGGAACCATGCGGCTTGGTGGGTTTACACAATGGGCTGTGCACGACAAGGTCAGCAGTTCGAAACCACCAGCCATTCTGTGGGAGAAAGAGGAAGTTTTCCAATCCTGTAAATTTTTACAGCCTTGGAAACCCACAGGGGCAGTTCTAGGGTCACTAGGCGTCGGCATTGACCCCAGGCCAGTGCATGACAGTCAATGTGTGGTCTTAAAGACAGTAGAGTTCAGATTTTGAGAAGACAATGATCCCTTTCAAAGGTTTATAATTGTTTCAGTACACAGAAGTCACCAATAGCAAAGTTTCTATCTGATTTACCAACTGTTTGCTTGAAATTGGTTTGCTAGTGTTCCCCGCCCACCCCCTATCATCTGTCTGCTCAAGAAAGGATTCTTGTTAAACATTTAATAAAAAACAAAACGAAGTATGAATCAGGAATCACCACTCAGTTATTCTGGATTCAGAGCAAACTTTCTGCTCTTCTCTTGAAGAGATGAGCCAAGGCATGCATGGACACTCCTCTATTATTCTTTCCACTTCCCCTGCCTCCCAGCTGACTCCCGGCTGCCCCTGGGCCTGCTTTCCACTGGGGAAGGACCATAGCTAGTGAGCCATGCCATTGCTCAGTGAAGCAGAAACCACTGAAAAATGCCACCAAGCTGAAGAGGACCAGGAGATCTGGTGTCGGCCGGGAGACGGGAGAGCGTCATGCTTTAACTGGACAGGCAGCTCGCCTGACCTCCCACCCATAATTCCTCACCTCGCTCATTAATTCCCACGCCATGCTTTGATCTCAGCCAGATCTCTAGAGAGGCAGGCATTCTTTCCCTAGCTTCTGGTTTCTCTCCACCAGATTTGAGATGATAATCAAGGCTGGCTAGGTGTAAATAAAACACCGACAACAATTACGGTGGGGGAAGATGTGCTCGTAGGCACAGATCTAAAATCCTTTTGTAAAATACTTAAAAGGTGTATTTTCAAAAGTTTTTAGGTGAAATGCTTTCCTCCCCTCAAAACCTTCCACAAGACATCATTTGGTTGTTAAGGATTCCACTCCAGAGAAGAAATGACAGCTCGCCCTGCTAAATTTATTACCTGCACTGGAGTTGCCCTCGTTCTGTTGGCAAGAAAAGCTCTTCCCTGAAGTGTAATCACACTGCTGTCACTGGGAATGATTGACGTTAGGTGGAACAGCAATTTGCTATCTAATCTTCATTGTAATTCTAACCCTGTCACTGGAGATGCCGGTTCTGATTAATGAAGTGGGTAACTCATCAAAATTCCTCAGCCATTTCTCTTTTGTCAGAAAGCTCAGTGATAATTGCATCAAAATTCTCAGTCATGGGAAAATAAACAATGAATTGTAAAGAGGACAAAAATGTCAACAAGTTTACAATTTATTTTTGCCGAATGTGGTGTGACTGCTGGTCTAGGGGAGCTGGCCAAGGCTAGAAGTTAGAAATATGTTACACTTCCCCCTGGGGCCTCATACCTGGTTCCTTGCTCCTGGAAACCCACACCCTATTTATTGCTACATTCCCAACTTCCTTTTGCCTTTTGGGGACTAGGGTCCCACCCCCAGTGTCACAAAGTTTATTCCGACTCATAATGACCCTAGACAGGGTTTCCAAGGCTGCACATTTTGATGGGGACGGATCAGGACTAAGGAGGTCGGTGGAACAGCAGTGAATTTTGCAGTGGAAAATAGTACCTTGGGAACCATCCTATTCAAAATTTTCATAAATTTGCCCCACAGGAAAGCACTGCTTCTCCATCCCCAGCCATCTGTGCTTCCTATCACTAACATCACTAGAGAAAAGATATCCAGTCCAGTACACAGCACCAAGGACTGGACTTGCCAGGATCTCTGTTTGGACCACCACAGCCCTGAGCAATGCTACCCCATGAGCAATGCTGTCTAGCGCTTCTGGCTCTAGACAGAAGCTGCTTTTGTTGTTACATCCTGGAAGATATGGTGCTTATTCTCCTTCTGTATTAAAACTTTTTTTTTCTTTAAAAAAAAAAAGGTGAAGTAAGAGTCTTCTCAGACAAGGAAAACCTCAAAGAATACATAAAAAGAAACCCAGCCCTACAAAAGATCCTTGACAATCCAGTATGGGCAAATAAGAGACCATCACATAGAACAACTCCACCCATAAGATGACAAAGAAGAAACAACCCCCAGGATAGCATCAGCTCAATAGTGGAAAGAAGGCAAACATAAACCACTCACACAACACAAGCAGATAAGATAGGTAAATAGACTGATTACAAGAATCTAAGTATTGCTTCCTCCCTGGGGGAGGGACAGCAGAGAAAAGGGCAGGGGGGGGATGTTGGACAGTGTAACTTATGACTAAGCTATAATAAGTTATGAATTATGAAGGGCTA
>NW_022103902.1:14775623-14790535 GCF_000313985.2 Echinops telfairi
GAAAATGAGCAACTGATATTAAGGGCTCAAGTAGAAGGCAAATGTTTTGAGAATGATGAGGGCAACAAATGTGCATATGTGCTTGACACAATGGATGTATGTATGGATTGTGATAAGAATTGTACGAGCCCCCCAAAAATCATTAAAAAATAAATAAAACAAAATTTTAAAAACCTTTAAAAAACAACACCTGAAGACTCTTATTACAGAAATTTAACCAATATACCTCAAAGTAGGACAGAAGAATGCACACCTCACTGAGCTTTAAATTTTATTTTGTCAACTTTGTTTCATCTCTCCCATCCACGTTTTTCCCCTGAATATTTCATAATAAATCCCAGACACCAGACATTACAGCATGTCACCCACAAGCACAACACGCACTCTCCTAACAAAAGGATGTCTTAATGCTTAAGATTATAATGCTTCTTAATTCTGCCGAGAAGTTTGAGTTAAGACTACTGCTGTTAATTATCTAAGTTATTCTATTTCATTCCAGAAGGAATAGAAATTCAGGAAGCAGTTGCTTAGCCTCACCACTTAGTAAAATCTTCAACGAAGAAAGCTCTCTTGGTTCTTTTAAAGAATTGCTGTAAGATAGCCTATAAAGTGCCTCCTCATTAGGATAAAAAAGTTCCACGAACTCACTGTCATCAGGTTGATTTCAGTCCGTAGTCACCCTATAGGACAGGGTAGAGCTGCCCCTGTGAGTGTCCAAGGCTGTACATCTCTACGGGAGCAGAACGCCTCATCTTTCTCTCTCCAGGGAATGATGGTAGACTTCATCTGCTGAGGTTGTGGTTAGCAGTCCGATGCTTAACCACTATACCCCAGGGCTCATTGTGCATTAGCATAGGGCTTCTTCACTAACCCAGCCTGGGCCAATTTCCCATGACCTAATTTGTCAGAAGTAGATCACTGGATGGTTCTTCTGAGGCACCTCTGGGTGGACTTGAACCCCCAATCTCTTGGTCAGCAGCCAGGCTGTTAACCATTTGCATAAGGTGACCAGACGTCCCACTTTTGGCGGGACAGTCCTGATTTTTAACAATTTTTCCCCCGCGTCCCATGGTGTTTTAAAAAAGTCCCGATTTTTGGAAAGAATGCATGACAAGCTAGGGTATACGGTTTCTGGCTGCCAAGTGGCTATTTCACCAGGATATGAGTTTTATCAATGGTGTCCCGCTTCACCAATGTTAACATCTGGTCACCTTACATTTGCACCACCTGGGGTTCCAGATGTACGGAGAGTCCTGATAAAACGAAGGTCTATGGCAGGGGTTCTCAAACTTTTTAAACAGGGAGCCAGTTCACTGTCCCTCAGACCCGTTGGAGGGCCGGATTATAGTTAAAAAAAACCCAAACAAACTGTGAACAAATTCCTATGCACACTGCACATATCTTATTTTGAAATAAAAAAACAAATGGGGCAAAAACACCCGGTGGGCTGGATAAATGTCCTCAGCAGGCCGCATGAGGACCCCTGGTCTATGAGAAGGTAAGATAGTATACACATGAGGTGCTGAGCGACAGTTTTCATCATCCTGCCAGGGAGAAGGCCAGGTTTCTTTTCCATGTTTCTCCACATCCCCTTAGCGTAACAGCTGGGTGACCTCCAAGAGTGCGAGGCATAGAAATACCTATACCACTAAGCCACAAGCATAACAACAACGCTTTTGACTATTTATAATTTTACTCTCCAATCAAGAGACCCCAGCAAAATAAGCAAACCAACATTCTCCCACTGAGAATGAGGATTTAGGTGAGTGTCACCTCATTTTTCATTGTTCTCTTTAACTTTCACAAGCAGGAAAGATCATAGACTTTCAATCTCATCAGAAAACATAAAGTGTATTTCAGAAGTGGGTGAGAATTAAGAAGGCCATTTTCCAAATCATCTAAATAATTCCATAGTTAGTCCCTGGTGGTTTCTGCTAATTAGCAATGACACTTAAGTGGATTGCTGAATCACCCCAGAGAGATTTCAGTGTAAGATCAAAGAGAAAGTAGGAGAGGCTGGAAGTAGAAAGCAACTATACAAAACAGATGTGTGTGATAAAACAAAAAGACCTAGCTAGAAATGCGCAGGGAGGAAGCAATGACTAGTGCTGTACCTGAACTTGTGTGTTGATCAAAGAGCCTGCTCTGTTAAATAAAGTGACCTCCATGTCACGTTCAGAGGCTGTTTGGGAGAACAAATAAAAATCCAGAGTCCTAGCACAAAAATGGCAGGATTTAAAGGATCGGTGCTAGAGCATCTCCCAGAAACAGATTCTTAAGGCAAATTCTTTACACAGTAATTTCTGTTGGGTGAACCATTTTCAGGGTGCTGACAAGAGCTTCCTGTTATCTAGAAGCTCACTGAAAGCCAGCTAAGCATTTCTCCCCCTTTTTATTCTGTGTTTCAACTCTGTGTGTGTGTGTGTGTGTGTGTGTGTGTGTGCACATACACGCACATGCTGAGTGTCCAGGTTTCATTACCAAGGGCAGCTGCAGAACAAGGTTCGGTACATCCTGGGACCAAAATAATGAGCCCAGAGGGCCTGCCCATTCCATGAGGCTGTTTTCACAGGACTATCACTAGCTAAATCTATTGGATTTTTACCATGATTTCACACTTACAACAATAGTAAAAAGCCAATGATCTGTTTTGCCCATTAGTGACGTAGTTCTAGCAGTAAGGAACTCTGAGGTATTAGCTAAGAGTGATGCTGTCTGTGGTGGTTAAAATGACATGGCAACTTGGCAGGGCCATGATTCTTGGTTTGACAGCTCTGTAATGATATAATTTGGTAGTTATGCAACGATGTAGTCATCCTCCAATTTGTGATCTGATGTCGCCAGCCCCCATTTTTGCATACTGCCAATGTTTGCAGAACAGCCTGGTCTTTGGAACTTAAGCGTGTTGATAAGTGAGTAGTGAGTGTATATCACCATGAACTCAGAATTATTTATATTTTTATATATCCCTCTATCCATACACAGATACGGAAATAACTTACAAATTAGAAAAGGGGGAGTACTGCATACGTCAAATGCCACGCTCAAGAAAGGACAGTGCTATGTTGAAAGGGCAAAGAAGACAACATAAAAGATCTCCCAATGGCCAATCTCGGATCAATGTGAATAAAACTAAACAATAATCATATGAAGCTGTACCATCTAGAATAAACGTACATGATTCTATACTAATACAAACAGATAAATGAAGAAATAACAAGCAAATCTTCTAGTGGAAGGATTTCAATGAATAGATGTAGGAAGAATGAATGAAGGGACTATAAAATCACCACGAGACAAAGGCCACATCAATCATTGCTGTAGGCGAACCTCCCAATGCAAGCTCCAACTAATAGGTAATAGTGTTGAAGGAAAAATGGGATACTTGCATAGCTTTCACTATATTTTCTTCAAGATTTTTATGAATTAAAAAGGGAAGTGGCTGCAACAATGGGTTCAAACTTAACAACTGTGAGGATGGTGCAGGACTGGGCGTGCTTCATTCTGTTGTACATCAGATTGCTACGGGTTACAAAAGACTGGATGGCACCCAACAGCAAGAACAGCATAGCTATACTATGTACCCCTGATAGTCTGGACTCATAGTACAGCATCACCTCTGTAGTACTCTTACTGAAAATGCACGAGCTCAATCGATGCACAAAATGCAAACCCAAGCTGAGAGACATTTTGCACAACTATAACTGACCAACATACCTCAACATGTCAAAGCCATATAAGACAAGGTTAAGATTAGGAACTATGTTCCAGATTGAAGAACAGTAAGGACAAAAATTAAATGCAATATGGAATTCTCAGCTGAGTCCTGGAACTAGGTGATGACACACGACATAATGGAAAGACTGCTGACATCTTAATAGGTCTATAAGTTTAGCCAATGGAGTTTCATTGTATTGCACTAATACTAGTTTCCTGATTTTGATAATGCTTATATAAGCATTAAACTATGCTTATATAAGATGTTACCATTGGGGAAAGCCAGGTGAAGAGTACTCGGGAGCTCTATTATTTTTGTAACTTTTCTCTAGTTCTAAAATTACTGTAAAAATAATATAGGATAGGTTCAAATCCAGTGAAATCTATAGCAAAGTGGAAATAAAGTGATTCATAATCTCTCATTTCCCCATTTTAAACATACTCGATGATCCTTTTAAAATTGATTGTAGGTGGTTTACTAATTTTGTAAAACTCTTTGTATATAGCTAAGAGATCATATCTAGCAGCTCTGTCAACGACATGATTTCTTCTTATAACATTAGAAAATTAATTTTACAAGAAGCACATATCCTACTTGTCTCTTGCTGGTTGATTGGGTAACAAAACATCATGGGGCTTCAGCCCACTCAATATGGTCCCCTGAGCACTCATTTCTCTTCCTGTATTTTTCTTAGGAACCCGAAGGGTCTTTACTACCCCTGTATCTCATACAGGAGGTGGCATTAGAGAGTCCTTGCCAATCTTTCTCAAACTGTTAACCTCAACTCTTAACATTTCGTCCTACAATACTTTGCTCTCAATTTGTAAAGCAAACGATCTGACCAAACTCTAGATGTTTAATATGTGAACAGTTACGGCTTCCTGCCACTAAATCCAGTGTGCCACCATCAATTATGTCTGTTCTTTAAATCGTTGTTTTGACACTTCACTTCCTCTTATCTCAGCATCCATGTCATATTCACATTTCTGCTATGATTTCCGGGCCCTTTCTAAGTCTATTCTTTTTTAATATTTAATAAGTCCCCTCAGTATCTTCTTAGCAGTCTTCTTTTCTCTTTTAAAATTCATTCATTCAAGTATTCAGTCCATGAACTCTGAGTGAATTCTAGCAATGCCTAAGGCCCTGGGTGGCACTGTGGGGAATATAAAAATATACATATTTATCTTTTCTCGTCTAGTCTTTACATATCACCCTATTTGTTCCTTTGACCTGAAATGCCATAAGCCCCCATTTCATATTTTTAACCAATTCGGCTTCATTTTTAGGGAAGTATTCTGCTTTATACAGTGTAGGGAGGAGTCCCACTTGTCAATCAAAAATTGGCAGTTCCTTTCACAGAAGAGAAGATGAAAGAGATAAATGTAGACCATTAAAACGAGACACAGCAACGTTAATGTATCATTGCTTTATGATCTGAGCTACCTCAAAGTAAATGACCAGTTTTTAATTTTTTTTAAAAACTCAGAAGATCGTTAAGATTTAGGATCTGTAAGGTCCAAACAGGAAGACAGGCTTTCAAACAACAACAACAAAAACTCACAGGAAAACTTAAGAAGAAACCTCAAATTCGTGTCCCAATTTCTCAGGATCACACCAGAGTATATAACGAATCGGCCCAGAAAAGGGGATTGGGGACCCCCATGTTCATTAGCTGAGAACCACAGAACAAACAAGATGGACAATTTTGTTATATGTGATGTTTGGTTGTGGGTTTACTTTGACCCCATCTCTGATGGAGCTCCTCGCTATTTATACCACAGAATACTGAAAATAAAGAGGTTCTCACCTGGTGATTTTCCTTAGAAATTTGGATTAATAATTCTTTTAGTTTCCTTTTTCGTTCTTTTGCCATTTGTACTTCATCCAGAGGATTATGGGCACTCTCAAGAATGTCTTTTTCTGGCTTCCTCTGAGAACTCTCTTCTTGCCTTTTCTTCTCTCTATCAGTAATAATGTAAAAGTACACGTCTACAACGGACTTCAAAATGACTGATTTCAATCTAGTAGAGTCGGGTGAGCACTGAGTTCTCCATCACAAGACAATTCTGTTTGTTTGTTTGTTTCTAGATCTGGCTCTACTTTACAAGTAGAAAGCTCTATAGATATTTTAGTAATGTATTTCCATTAAGTCTAACATGTAATGATATTTAATTAAGATTTGCAATTTAATGGGTGCTAAGTACTCTCACGTTTTTCTGAGGGGCAGTGGGGTGATCGTCACTTAAGAAAGGAGAGAGTCTCACCATAGGTTTTTACAAAGTTTCTAAGGAGAAAAAGAATGAAGTGTTACTAATGTAAAGAGAGAATAGAATCTAGAATGATGAGAAGATACTTAAACATAGAAAGAGTAGACCTCAGTGACAACAAGGAAAAGGTCTTAAGGGAAGTACAGATAGTCCTTAGCTTTACCATGGGTTTCCATCTGAGCACTCCATCAGAAGTTGGTTCTGAATCTGGATAAATTGATTGACTTCTGGTAAGCTGAATACTTTTTTTTTTTTTAAGTTTCCATTATCATTGCCTTAAAAAAATCAGTTTCTTTAAACATTTGATCTTTGTCTTTGGAGGTTAAGACATTGCATATAAATGTACAGATCCATTTTAATACCTACATACATACCTAAAAGCACACAAAGCATAAAATGTATGCCAATGGTGAAATTAACAACTGATGCTTTCAATGGTAAAAAATGCTGAATAATATAGGTCTAGTCTACAATGAAATTGGTATCAGTGTTGAAACAACAGAGTTGGAGTTGTAATGGCTATCGGGCATGTGCAAAATTCAATTGTTGTATGTTGTTAGAGTTGAATATGGTCCAATTTCTATGCTTTAGGACTTTCAACACCAACTTTTTGTGCACTAGGCCATAGCATGCTAGGTGTCAGTGTTTGAATAGTAAATCACAACGGTGCAGATCTGAAAAGTACATGCTGTAATACTGTAAGCAGTATGTATTGTTAACAATAAGGTATACCAAAATAAAACAGAAGAACCAGATGGTTGTGCTTTGAAAGAACGGCTCCAAAAGGGCTTAGCCTTTTTTCCCCAAGGTCATTACTGGTGATGAGACATGGTGCTATTCTTACGACCCCAAAACCAAACATCAGTCCAGTAGAAGCCACCACTGCCACCTTGTCTAAAAAAAAACCATCAAGTGAAATCAAAGATCAAGATGATGCTCATTTGTTTTTCTTATGTGATGGGGACGGTGCATTTGGAGTTTGTTCCACCAGGGAAGGCTGTTAATCAAGCTTTCTATTTAGAGGTTCTGAAAAGATTGTATAACAGTGTGTGACAAAAAAAGGCCTGGTTTGTAGCAGACAGGGGACTGGTTTTGTTACCACAACAATGCACTTGCTCAAGTAACCATCTTGGTGCACCAGTTTTTGTCAAAAAACAGCACACCTCTCTTGCCCCATGCACCTGACTCGCCGGACATTGCTCATGAGACTTCTGTTTGTTTCTGTGAATGCAGAGGGGCAGGAAAGGACAGCAGTTTGACAAAGTGGACAAGATGAAGAAAAAAATGAGGGAGGGGCTGTCAGCCATCCAAAACGTTGAGTTTGAAAAATGCTTCCCAGAATGGAATCACAGATTTGACAAATGAATTAAAGTGTAATGGAGAGTACTTAGAAGGTGACAAGGTTGTTTTCTAAAAAAATTTAAATATAGAGCTTTAAAACAATCTGGTCTTTTGGGGAGTACCCTCTCATATTTCTGGCCATTTTCTTTTTCACCCACACACCTATTGATTTTTTTTTCTCATGTAGGGCTTTCGTCTTTCATGTACCAATTCAAGTGAGCTCATAGCTCAAAATAAACAAACAAACAGAACTGTATTCCCCTAAATGACTACGATGATCTGTCTATAACCAACCAATATAGTTAGGGCATTAGTTACTTTGAAGAGAGGCAGTAAAATATTCTTTTTGGTAGAGTGTTTTAACTTTTGTAAGCCATCCTATTCCTAATACATTATGCAATCTCTAAGTATCTCCTTTAAGAGCTGTAAAATGAAAACCAGTAACTTTACACTAGAAAAACCAGCAGATAGCACCTTAACCAACTGATCAAGGTTAACAGTATCAGTAATGTAATGTACCCCTTATTTTCTATAAGAATTAGTGAGGAACTATAAGCACTGGCAGTGTAACAGGTTACCAGTTGGGCTGTTAACCCAGGGTTGGTGGTTCAACCCCACCAGCTGTTCTGAGAGGGGAGAGTCCAGCTTCCTGCTCGTGTGGAAACCAACAGGGATAGATCTGCTCCATCCGCTAGAGCAGTGCTTCTCCACCTATCTAATGCCGCGACCCTTCCATACAGTTCCTCAGGGTGTGGTGACCCCCCCAACCAGAAAATTATTTTCATTGCTACTTCACAACTGTCATTTTGCTACTGTGACGAATCAGACAACCCCTGTGAAAGGGTCGTTTGACCCCCAAAGGGGTCGCGACCCACGGGTTGAGAACCGCTGCTCTAGATACAGTTCTAACACTGGATGGGATTTTTTAACATAACATTCAAATGTCTTATCTGTTACGAAAGTGTACACGTGACCATTGTGAGGACTGCAGAGGTATAATATTCCACCCAGCAAAAAACACTGCTTCACCGTTCAACAATTATTATCTAATTCCTGTAATTATTTTACTAATGCCTGCTATTATAGGTTAGGTGATGATAATTATCTTTCTACACAAATCTTCGCCTGGATATACGATCATTTTCCTCAGACCATTTTTCTAGCACTGCAATCCCCAGGGCGAGTGCTAAAACCCTTTTTCTGGCTCTTGCTGTTTATGGCCAAATTGCTTTCTTGAACGTTAAAACCATTTAATCCGCTCAGAAGGCTAGCCAATTATCTGTGTCACTGTAACCATGGAGAAGGGCTTCCCTTTTAAAAGGAATGGCTGGTCAGTGCTCATTTGCTGAGTGCCCACGAGGAGCGGAACCTGCTCCCATCAAATGTTCCTTGTTTTCACCACTTCTTTTAGGTCAGCCTACCTTTCTCAGGGCTTGGGAGCCCTTTGAAAAGCAAGGTCAACCTGGGCCAGCGCCCACTGAAACACTGGTGAGTGCTTTCTGAGAGGACCTGCGTCCGGAGCCGGCCTGGGCCTGAGGAGCCCACCATCCACTGCAGAGCTGTAGTACACTGGGTAGAAAAAGAGCAATCGAGAGCAGGGGGCGGATGGGCGCGAGGGGGAGGTGTGTGGGCTGAGGGGGGTGGGAGAGCTTATCCACTCGGACTTTCTGGCCTATCAGAGGATTCACTTTGAAGATTCACGCACTTCAGTCCTCATGCTGCTGGACAAATACATCAATTATTTATTCTTTGAAGCTCATTCTCCGCCTGGAGGCTGGATCGTAGTATTAGGTCCTGTGGGGTTTTCTCTTACGTCAGAGATGTTTCGTGGGCAGTGAGGTCACGGTGACTTTCCAGAGGCATATTAGGACATAGACCTTCAAGACATTCACATAGGACATGGTGCAGTGAGCCAACCCACAGGGGGAAAATGTTCCACCTCCAAGATGTTCCTGAACCAAAGACACGACATTTATCATACTACGTCTATTAAAATTACAGAAATATTGAAAGTGATGATAGTCCCCAGTGGTGGGCAGAGGGTGGTAAACTGGTCTATAGTTGGCGATAGTGTAACTAAGTAAGCATTTTGGCGATGTTCCAAGAGTCATCAAAAGGCTCATACCACTTAACTCAGTAATTAGATGTCTATAAATTTATCCTAAGACTATAATTCAAAAGCATGAAAAGGCTCTATGTTTAAGGATGCTCATTGCAATAATAATTATATTAGTGAGAAAAGTACCCTTACTAGGATGGGGATGAGTTCATGATATAAACTATGGCATAGGAACGCAATAGAGTAGTATATGGACCTCAGGGCTCTGGGGAATGTGTTAATAACAATATATCAAGTTAAATGCACTCTATGGTTACACCGAAGCAGGTAAAGGGACCCAGACCAGGAGGAACCGGAACCGCGGGAAATGAAAACAGTGCATTCCTTCAGCTGGTGGAGGAGTGGGCAGGCTCTGCCACTGCCATGCGCATGAAAACAAGAACAAAACCTTTAGAGCAGCGGTTCTCAACCTGTGGGTCGCCACCCCCTTTGGGGGGTCAAACGACCCTTTCACAGGGGTCACCCAATTCAAAACAGTAGCAAAATTATAGTTATGAAGTAGCAACGAAAATAATTTTATCGTTGGGGGGTCACCACAACATGAGGAACGGTATGAAAGGGTTGAGAACCACTGCTTTAGAGCATTTCCCAAATGACAGCCTACGCTGAACCCCGCCCTCTCCAGGGCTGGCTTACATTTTCCATGCTTCTTCCACAGTGCGTCTCCTCTCAAGGATCTCCCTCCGCAGCTTTACCATCTCCCTTTGGATCTCCTCCTCCTCTTTCTTGGCCTCCAGAGCCTTCCTTTTCTTCTCTTCTTGTACCAGACACTGAGCCTCTAAGAAAGCCGATTTTTGCAGGGCCTTTTCCATTTTCTGGCGCGCTAGTTCTTTCTCACGTCGTAAGCGATTTTCTTTCACCTGAAAGAAAAAAAAAAAAAAGATACAATAAGGAGGAAATGCAGTCTGTCACACAGAAGGGGTTATGCCAAACGCTGGACTACATTTGCAGTTCATATGCACACGGTTGGAAGCATTCTGGCACAGAGCGCCACTGTTTGTTGGTAGAATGGAGGGAATTGGCTGGTTTCCTGGGTAAGTACCTATACCAAATTATACCTGAAGTCAGGTAAGGTGACTCTCCAATAACCTGGGACTGGCCTAAATCATGGAAAAGATGAGACTCTCCTGGGTCAAATCCCAAGTTTTGGTAGTTATTGAGTAATGATTAGCCAACCCACAAGAATCTTCAATGTGTGCATTACTATTTAAGTAGGCCCTGCTAATTACAATTTGATAATTTTTTTTGACGTTATATTGTGAAGACTTGAACCGTTTATATTCTGCTTTCAGAAACACCACAGCCTTGATTCAAATCTTCTATTATTTAAATACGCCAGTGATTACAAAAAAGGTGGACTGAAAGACATAAAATCCACAGAGCAAACATTATTTTTTTTAAACCTATTAATTCGTTAATGACAAAACTGTGAATTGAGGCATCCTTTCTTTTCTGCAGATAGTGGGTTAAGCATTGGGCTCTTAACTGACGGGTTAGTTGGAACGCACCAGGGCTTCCGGAAGAGATGAGGCAGGCAGTAGCTCCCATAAAGGTTTACAGACATGGAAGCCATTTCTACTCTGCGAGTCGGAATTGACCTGCAAGCCAGGGAGCGGGCTCCTTTCTGCTTTAGTTATTCTTATCTTACTCTCTAGTTGTGATAAGACTTCCAGGCCATGGCTGTCTCTTATGAACGTTTTCTCCTCCTTTTTGCCAAAAAATCCAAACCAGGATCATGCTCCTGTCTCTGCTTCCGCACCAGCCCTAGGGTGTGGATTTCAATCCTGGCCATTAGAAAGCCAGTGTGATACAGACAGCACACATGTGTAGGGATCTTCATTCCAGGGACATTTAGTGCTCGGCATTATGGCAAAGAGCAGTCTCACCCTGCTGCCCTAAAGCTCGTCCACGGGCGTTCAGAGACAACTCCTTTTCCTACAACTGATTCTTTCCGATAACCTTTTTTTTGGAGAAAAGAAATTTCCCACATGCCTTTCTCATTCAAAACAGCTGAACTAGATTGAATTCTGTTCTGTTCTCTTTCAAACTGTAACCACAAAATGAGTGAATTTCAGATGTCAAGAAAATTGTCATTATAACACTCACCAGCATATTCATGACATTAATAATGCACAATTCAGAAACCAAATGGAAGCAAAACCCAAGCTACACTATTTGTGAGAGAAAGTGGCATATCCAGACTAATAAAGCTTAGCTCATGATGTTATTGGTCAATATTTTTCTTTCTTCTTCTTTTTTTAAATTCTTAAATCAACTGCTTCCTACCCTCAGTCTATGAGCATCATTTTCTCCTAAAACTCTTATTTTTTCTTTCTAACCAAACCGCAGATGGCACCCTTTTCCATAATAAAGCCAAAGTCTTTATTTAAGCGTATTAAATGTGTTACACAAAGGCTGCTTCCTGTTATTCACTTAAATGTTGTTTTTCCCTCCCACCTGCTTATGTCTCATCTCCATGGTAAGACGAGGGTCCTTCTGCTGCCGCGGGTCTTGATATTCCTGCAGTCCAAGATCATCCAAAATCCCAGAACCCACCACATCCTTATGGAGCAGATGGTCCATAAATTTTTGAACTGAGGTACTTTCCTCTTCTTCCCCCAAATAGTCACACAAGTCTGAGGGAAACAGCAACAACAAAACAGGGAAATTAAAAAAAAAACCAAACCCAAAATTAACTTAATGTTAGTATAATTCCCTTATTTATATAAAGAGTCCTACTATGATAAAAATACAAACATGTGAGTGTTCAATAAATAGTACACACACACACACACACACACACACAAAACAACAATTGGATGTGAATCGTCCAAAGAAATTACCTTTAACTAAGAGAAAAAAATATCTCCACGCTTGCTAATTTATAAATTATCAAGGGTTCATGAGGGAGGGAGGGAGAAGGGAAAATGAGCTGATACCAAGGGCTCAAGGCAAAAGAAAATGTTTTGAAAATGATGATGGCAACATATGTACAACTGTGCTTGCCACAATGGATGTATGTATGGATTGTGATAAGAGCTGTAAGAGCCCCCCCATAAAATGATTTAAAAAAAATAAAATCTCCAATCATAAGGAACTAGCCTCATCCATTTCACTAAAGATTTCCTCACTATGAAATGTAAAAGATGTGATTTCACTCTGATCACCCTTGAGGATGTCAATGCTTTTTTTTTTTAAAGGCTGTTTTACTGACGTAGGACTGACCTACAATCAACTGTAAAAAGTTAAAGTCTACCGTGTGAGTTTTGACAGACAGCTATATCAAAAAGCCCATGACTAGCATCCAGAAAAGGAACGTGGGCAGGAGCCCCCAGGGTCCTCATTCTGAGGTGTAGTCTCTCTCACTCCTCTCAGAGCACTTCCCGGCCCTCCTCCAAGCAGCCACATTCTGTCTTGTTACTGTAGACTAAGTTCCTTGTTCAGGATTTTAGATACATGAGATCATCCACTACATACTCTAGCTTTGTCTGCTTCCTTCACTTAGTCTAATTATGCTGAGACTCTTGCATGTTGTTGTTTGCCTCAGTAGTTGATTTCTTTGTATGCTGAGTAGTACACCTGGATGAACATACACACTTTGTCTATTCCATTGACAATTAGAGGTTGTCTCTCAATTTTTACTATTTCAGATAAAACTGTTCAGGTGGGCTCACCAAATGTGTCTGAGAACGATGGAGGAGTGGGGGGGGAACCACTACCTTTACTCCCAATTCAAGGAAGCCCCTGTGTGCTTTTGAGAAATTCTCACAAAGCAGCTGTGTAACTTGTGTGACACCAAGTCTACACAACAGTGGAACTTTTCTCGGAAAAGAAAACAAAACTAAGACAATAATAACCTTCATGATCTAATACTAACTAACCTGGCAAGATACCCTGAGCTGGAACTCTGCAAATCCCGTTAGGGGGGTCACAAAGTCTAAAGTTCTGAAAGTTAGAGGAGTTCTTCGAGGTTGCCAACGCTGAGCTCCCCTGCTCCCTCCTAAGGAGAAAGGAGGATCTGTGGAGTCCTTCCCGTGGGCCTGACCTTCTCTGCAGACAGCTCCTAGGACAGCGAGCCAGATGCTTGGTGGAGAGCCCTTTCAGCTAACAGGGGGCTGGCTCTAGTCAGCACAGCTCCTCCCTTAATTAGGATCATTAAAATATATCATTGCTAACTTTATTCTTTGGGGAAAATGCTTACACAATATTAAAAATTATTTCTGTTCTTGTTGCAGTCAGATTAATCTAGTCTCCTTGTATTTTGTACATTCTCCTTTGTGTTTTAAAAGAGCACAATATTTACAGGGGATAATCATGATTTTTTTGAGTTACAATAGAAAATATCTTGGTCCCTCCCTCAGGAATGATCGTTTAATTTTTTGTGAGAGTTGTGATCATATCTGCTCTTTTGGATACATACCTTGATGTTCCCATACTCTTAATAATTCTTTGTATCACATGGTGTCTAGTTCTCTCTTCATCCTTCAAGGTATTTTCTGCATTATTGATGTCGTGATTATGGTGGCACTTGGGGAACATTTCTGATACTTTGTATTAGTTCAGAAGCATGTACACAGGATATAGTGAAACATTTTTAATCATTTTATTGGGGGCTCATACAACTCCTATAATAATCCATCCATCCATTGTATCAAGCACATTTGTACATTTGTTGCCATCATCATTTTCAAAACATTTTCTTTTTACTTGAGCCCTTGATATCAGCTTCTCATTTCCCCTCCCCTCCCCGAATCTCCTTCTCTCATGAACCGTTGATAATTTGTAAATTATTATTATTTTTTATGTCTTACACTATTGGTTCTCAACCTTCCTAAAACCACGACCCTTTAATAAAGTTCCTCATGTGTGGTGACCACCCTAACCATAAAATTATTTTCATTGTTATTTCATAACCATAATTTTGCTACTGTTATGAGTTGGGTGACCCCAGTGAAAGGGTCATTCAGCCCCCAAAGGGGTCATGACCCATAGGTTGAGAACCGCTGTCTTACACTGACTGATGTTTCCCTTTACCCTATAGTGAAACTTATTTCCTTTTATATGATGCAAATAGGTCTTGTTATCTACCTGTACTTAGGTCAACTGGTAGAGTAGTCGATTGCATTATTGGGCTACACTAACCATAAAGTCAGCAGTTTGAATCCACCTGCTGTTCCATGGGAAAGAAATGAGGCTTTTGACCCCTATAAAAAGTTACAGTCTTGGAAATTCACAAGGGCAGTTCTACCCTATCCTAGAGGGTCACTACGATTCAGAATTGACTCGATGGCAGTGAGTTTTGTTTTCTGAGATCATAGCAGGCCTCATTCATCTTATGCCTTTGGGGAGTTAAGGGAATGATTTTACATTTTATTGAATTTTTTTTTCTTTTTTAACATTTTATTAGGGGCTCATACAACTGTTATCCCAATCCATACACACATCAATTGTGTAAAGCGCATTTGTA
>NW_022103902.1:14792585-14810661 GCF_000313985.2 Echinops telfairi
TAATTTTTTTTCATGTCTTACACTGATTGCTGTCTCATTTCACCCACTTTTCTGCTGTCTGTCCCCCTGGGATGGGGGCCATACATAGATAATTGTGGTCGGCTCCCCCTTACTCCCCCCACCCCCTTACCCTTCTAGTATCGCTGCTCCCCTTATTGGTCCTGAGGAGTTTATCTGTTCTGGATTCCCTGTGTTGCAAGCTCTTACCTGTACCCGTGTACATCCTCTGATCTAGCTAGAGTTGTAAGATAGAATTGGGGTCATGGTAGGGGCGGGGTTGGGGAGAGACAGGGAGGAAGCATTAAAGAACTAGAGGAAGGTTGTGTGTTTCATCGGTGCTATACTGCACCCTGACTGGCTCTTCTCTTCCTTGAGGCCGTTCTGACATGGGTGTCCAATTGACTACTGATGGGCTTTGGGTCTCCACTCTGCCCATACCCTCATTCCCATTGATATGCTTTCTTAAAGAGACTTGACTGCTCTTAAAAGCATCAGGACATTTTTAAAATTTTAGAACATTTTCATTTAAAAAGCATCATCAATTTACTAAAGATATAAGTCATTTACATTCAGTCAAGAAAATTAAAGCCAATAAGCAAGGCAGAGAAAAGTGAAAAATTTACTCTTCAAAAGAGTTCAATACTCCTTAAGGATGTTCTTTAGATGTTAAAAGTTTAGAATAACTAGTTACGGTAAGTTCTTACCATCAAACTTGTCATATTTCAAAAGGCCCACGGCTTCCTGCATGGGAGTCACCCTTGACACCATGTCTGCAGCATCACATGCTAGTTCTTGCTTAAGTTTGGTGTCCAGCCAATCACTGACCAGTTCCTGAGCTATCAATCAAACAACAACAAAAATCTTTTTAATACTTGAATTGCTTCGGAGACTTTCTTCATTCACTGTTTTCATTCTTTCATTACATGTTAGCTGAGAACCTGTCTTGTGTCCATTAATTTTCTAGATGCTGAGCAGACACATAGCCAAGTACAAAATAGAAGAAACAAATATACAAGCATCTTTGTCACCATGAAGAGATACTGGGGGGGAGAGTCAATACATGATTAAGTCAGAGAAACATAAAGCAAGGAAAGGAGGCATGGGGTACAAGAAATAGATGGTGGGTGTTGCAATTTTCAATGGGGCAGCCAAAGAAGAAGAAAAACCAAACCACACAACAATTCACTGCCATCTAGTGGGTTCCATGCCCTAATATAGAGTGGAAATGCCCCTGTGGCTCTCTGCAGCTGGAACTCTTCATAGGAGTAGAAAAGCGCTTCTTGCTCTTGAGGAGAACTAGTGGGTCTGAACTGCCAACCATGCAGTTAGCAGCGCAATCCATAGACCATTATGCCACCAGGGCTCTTGGTCAAAGACAAGCCCATTGAAAGGAAGCTGTTTGTGCAAAGAAGGGAAGGAAATGAGAGTGTGAGCCAGCTGGGTATGTGAGGGCCTATCACTTCATTCAGAGGGAAAGCAAGTGCAGGCCCCACGGAAGCACTGTGTCTTAAGTGCTAGAGAAATCGTGAGGAGACCAGTGTGGCTGAAGAAGAGGGCGAGAGAGGGAGAGTAGTAGTAGATGAGAGGGAGGAAGTAACGAGGGTTAAGCAGGTTGTTTATAAAGCAGTGGTTCTCAACCAGGTACAATTCTGGCCCCCAGGGGATGCTTGTTAATGTCTGCATGCATTTTTGATGGTGGTCAAAACTGGGGTGTGGAATGGTAATGGCATCTACTGGGTAGCGAACAGGGATACTACTTAACCTCACCCAACGTTCTCACAACACATAATGATCTGGCTCAACATGCCAATAGTAATGAGGTTGAAAAGCGCTGGTTTGGGGGTTTCACGGTCATTCTAAATAGTTTGCCTTTTACTCTGAGTACAATGGGAAGCCACAAGATGGACTGAAGTGAAGAAGTGCCTTATATTTTAATATCACTTGGGCTCATATGTTGAAATAAACCATAGGAGGTCAGACCCTAAAACAGGGGGCACTAATTGGAAGACAAAGGCTAGGAGTGAGTTGGTGGTGACCGGTGCCTGGGATAGAGGTGTTATGAGTTTGTTATATTATAGGTTACGTTTCAGGTGGAAACAACATGATCTGCTGATGGATTGGATATGGGATGTGCAACAAATCTACCAGATTTTTCTTTAAACAACTGTAAGGGTGGCATTGTCATTTACTGAGGTGGAGAAGGCTAGGAAGCAGAGGGCTTTAGGAAGAAGATGAGAAGTTCAGTAATAGACATGCTAAGTCTTAAGTAAATTGTACTGTGAGATAGGTATTGGCAGTTCAATTTGGTTTCAGGGAAGAAGTAAAAGCTACATAAAATGAGTGTAGGAGTTGTTGACATACAGACAATATTTAAAGTAGAAGAGACCACCAACAGAAGGCGGCTGATAGAGTAGACTAAGTCTTGATGAATTCTGGTAGATTTTAAGAATAGATTAAGGGGGAATCAGCAAAGCCAAGTAAAAAAGGAGTGTCCACTGAGGCCAGAGAAAATTAGTGTGTGAAATCCTGAAAGCCAAATTGTAGTGGGAGTTCTTTCTTAGTGAGTCAGATAATCACCTGGAAATCTATTGGTATGGAAAACATTTCTGCTTTAGCATTATTTGCATTATCACAAACTACTCTTAATGTGCGGGGCATGGGGTTTCAAAGAAGACACTATGTCTACTTCAGATGACCTTTGTGATTATCACAATTCTCAAGTAGCTCTCAGGGAATGGGGTTTCTGGATAGGGATGCATGATGTAAAAATTTGGGGGGGAAATGAATCAGGTTGTTGAAACTAATGGTCTTATTATCTGTATCATACTAGCACGCTAACATCAGTGACAAGGACATGTAACACTTATCGGTTCATTTTACTATGTCAAATTGTCTCTGGGTGTGGTTCTGTTTCATGAGACAAAATGGGCTTTAAATATACCTGTACTTGCAATACTGGAGTTAACTTCAGAGTAAATTAGTTTCAGGGCAATAGAAAGAGACCAAAATTAAAGAGAAAAAGGAAAACTTTTGTCATAGAAAGCAAAATGAAAAGACAATGAACTTTTCCCATGAACTTTTGAATTCCTCTCTATGTTGTGGATTATGCTTTAATAAATTGTGCTCCAAAGAATTGTTACATTGCAGCATTAAAATTTTTTTCTCTTACCTTCTTCATAGGCTTCCTCATAATCCTCTATTTGTGCTGATGCTTCCAAATTGATGACTTGACCCCAAAGTCTTCTGGGTAAAACTGAATTTCCAGCAGAAAATGGTTTCGAAACTGCCAATTCTGAGGCTCTCTCCACTCTCTTCAATATCGGAAAAACAACAACAGCAACAAAACACAAAGCACCATTAACATGATACACTCTTTGTTTAGCTAGACAATTTCTCTCCTGTTCAACAACCTTTATATCAACCACTATGATATTTCATTTTTTCTGTTTTTGAAGGAACCCTAAGATTTAAATGTATTCCTCCCCTCAAAAAATTGTCAGCCCTTTTTGACACACAGTACAGTGACATACAATAAAGGGGACACAGTGGTTAAGTGCTCAGCAGCTAAGCAAAAGCTCAGCTGATTGAACCCGCCACCAGCTCCATGGAGAAAGAAAGACCCGATGACTGCGCCTGACAGAGGAGAGGCAGCCCACCCCTGGGGGCTGTTCTACTCCGTCCTCTTTGCCGGGAGTTGGGATTAACTTGACAGAAAGGGGTTTTGATAAACAGCATGAAATAAATTACACTAGTCTACTATCCTTTAAAAGGCACTTACAAGTATTTATATCTGCATGGAGTGTTATTTAAGCTTTAGATAACTGTTTGCAGCATTGATCATGGGATCTCGATATTTTGTTTTAAATAAAGGAAAGTTTTTTCTTAGTTTCTGTATCATGACATTCACATGAACATAAAGCAGAGGCGGAGTAACATTTCCTCAAACTATTACCATGAAAGAAATCTCTCATCATATATGAGAGTAAGCCAAAAGGCATTCTATTAGCCTTCCCCTCCACTGTACTTCAGCAACAGCAACCTATATATAAGGTCACCCTGAACCAGGTCACACAGAATTACTCACTGCTCAGGACAAACATTGACAACCCGTTCTCTCCTATCAGCCCCTATCCACTTCCCTCCGTCATTGTCTCTGCTCTTACAGCAGAGGAAAGTTCAAAGTGGATGTCAGGAGAGACTCTGAAACTGCAGAGTGGCTAAGACACATGGAGGAAATGGTGACGTCAAAGAGCAGAACAGAACATTTTGAACCAGAAAATTTCAAAGGGCAGCTTGAGAGGACAAAGTAAACTATTATAATGAAATGTGCAAACACCTAGAGTTCAAAAACCAAAAAGAAAGAACACATTCCGCATATCTTAAACTCAGCATATCTTAAAGAAAAAATTCAATCCCCAAGTGGCAATAGTGAAAGATTCTATGGGAAAAATATTGAATGATGAAGGAAGCATCAAAATAAGATAGAAACAACCCACAGAGTCACAAGGAACCATTGCATAGGAGCAATAGCCAATAGTACTGAAGGAAGAACTCCAAGCTGCACTGAAAGCATTAGCTAAAAACCAGGCTCCAGGAATTGATAGAATACCAACCGAAAAGTTTCAATGAGCGATGAAAAACACTAGAAACCTATACTAGAAAATTTGGAAGACAACTAATACTTGGCCAATTGACTGGAAGACATCCATACACATACCCATTCCAAAGAAAGTTGACCCAACAAAATATGTCAATTATTGAACAGTATCATCGATATCCCATGCAAATAAAATTAGCTAAAGATCATCCAACAATGGGTGCAGCAGTACATTGACAGGGTGCTGCCAGAGAGAGGTTCAGGCTGGATTCAGAAGACTCACAAGAGGACATGGAGCATCTGAAATCATTGCTGATGTCAGATGGATCTTGACTGAAAGTAGAGAATACCAGAAAGATGTTTACTTGTGTTTCATTCACTGTGCAAAGGCATTGGACAATGTGGATCATAAGAAACTATGAATAACCTTGTAAAGAATGGGAATTCGAAAACATTTCATTGTGGTCATGCAAAACCTGTTCATGGACCAAGAAGTAGTTGTGGGAACAGAACAAGGGAATACTGCATATTTTAAAAACTGGAAAGACTTCCGGGAAGATGGCAACTGAGTAACACATAACAGAGGGACTCCTCAGAAATCAGCACAGGAGAGTTACTGGTAAGAGGGAAATTCCACACTGCTGGGTCACAGGAGGACCATCATAAAGATAAGTAGGCACAGATCCACTAGGGTTTGAGGGGCTGGGGGCTTTTGGCTTAACACAGTGGAGGCCAGTTATGGTTTGACCTTAGCTCCACCACTGTCTTGACTGGAGCCTGGATCATTTGGGGCCAGTGCAGGGTCTTTATCTCAACACAGCCACAGCTTGCCACTGCCTCGGGCAGGGATTAAACCCCTCTAGCCCCACTGTCAGGGATCGGGGCTCATTTATATTGTCACTTTTGTTTCCCTCACTTCTCTCTATCCCCCCACAGTCTCAGTGGGCTTAGTTTTTTTCTCTCTCTCTTCCCTTTTCTCTCATGCCACTGCCTACCTCCAGACCACTCCCCTTAGCCTAAGGCATTTTCACTGGCCCTCCACCCAGCTGGGAGTGCTCCACCCTCTGCTGGGGAAAGCCCACCCACCCTCTGCCAGGGTATCCTGCCCAACTTCTTCCAAGGAAATCCCGCCCACCCACACTCTGCAATGCTTGACAGTTGGCTGAAAAATCCTGCCCACTTTCTTTGGGGGAAATCCTGCCTGTGTGGCTGGGGGAGCTCCTATCTGTCCTCTGTGGTCCCGTGTGACTGAGGGAACTTCCTCCCACCTGCCAGAGTGCCTCACCAAGGCAGCTTGGCCTAAGGCAGGCTGGCCAACACTCACCAATGTTCCAAGCTGCTGTGGGAACTTCTGCCCAAACTCCACAGCAATCTACTTGACCAGGGAAATTCCACCCCAAATTTGAGGTGCTCTACACCAAAGTGGGCAACCCACCAGCCTTCTGTGGCACTCCCGTTGCAGCGGGCACCTCACATGCCCTCTGAAATGCCCCAAGCCACTGTGGGCCACACTATTATGGCTTCCTGTGAGATCACCCACTATACTACCATACTTGTGGGTCCACAACAACCCAACCTGTGATCCCGAAGAGGACCATCCAACTTTCCCTCCAAATAACAGAGTACTGGTAGACTAGGGAAAGAGTGAAGCCACAGGAGGATAAAGTGGTAGGCCAATTCCATAGTGAAATTAGCTGTAGGCAGTTCAAAGATGTATTCCTACGAGTTGCCCAGAAAGAGCCAGTGCTCTTTGACTCCCTGGAAAATGGCACCTGTATTCTCTAAAACAATGCAACACAACAGCAATCAGCCCCAACGATCTCATTGAAAGAACAGGAGAAACAAAAGGCAATGGCAGAAGATGTCCTGAACCTAATGACATGCATAGAAGAAGCAGACATTGATCTGCCACAGAGATAAATTTTAGAATGCTGCTTGGAGTCATATAGGATATGAAGGAAACAATAAAGAAAAGGATGAAATGATAGAGGAGATAAAGTCCATACACCAAAGAGAAAAAAAGAGCTTAGGGAGGAGATAACAAAAAACCAATAGTAGACGCACGGACCTCAAGAATCAACTGGAAGACGCAGAGAACCGCATCAGTGACTTGGAGGACAGCCAAGCAGACTTTAACAAACGTGAACAAAAATCTAATAAGATCATCAGAGAAGCTGAAGAAAACCCAAGAGCTATGTCTGATGCTATGAATAGGAACAACATTAGAATTATTGGATTACCGGAGGAAGACACAACAAAGAAGCCACCTGCAACAATAGTGAGCGAATTCCTGGAGGAAAATGTCCCCAGCTTAAGGATTGAAAACCAGGCAACCATTCAGGAGGCTGAAAGAACACCAGCTAGACTGAATCCCAAGAAGAAGTCACCAAGGCAAATAATAGTTAAACAATCCAACTTTGAGGAAAAGGAGAAAATCATGAGAGCAGGTAGGGAAAAACAAGCAATCACATATAAAGGTTCCCAAATAAGAATATGCTCAGATATATCAGTAGACACTATGAAGAAGAGGAGAGAGTGGAGTAACATATTCCAAAAATTGAAGGAAAACAACACAAACCCAAGAATACTCTACCCAGCCAAATTATCTATCAAGATAGATGGATAGGTAAGAGTCTTCCCAGACAAGGAAAAACTCAAAGAATATGTTAGAAGAAACCCAGCCCCAGAAGACCAGCACTCACCAAGCATAAATAAGAGATACCACATAGAACAACCACACACAGAGGGCAACAAAGAGAAAACAGCCCCCAAGATAGCATTGGCTTAAGAGTGGAAAGAAGTCAAGAATGAACTGCACACACTTGCACAACACACTGATAAGAAAGGGATAGGTGTGCTTCACACAATTGATGTATGTATGGACTGTGATAAATTGTATGAGCCCCAATAAAATGATTTTTTAAAAAAAGAAGGGTGGTAGAAAAACTCCCAACACAAAAGGTATGACATCATAGACTCCACAGATGGCGATAACCCTGAACATCAATGGACTTAACTCAGGCATTAAAAGATTGAGGCTAGCAGATGGCTAAGAAAACACAACCCATCAATCTACCTACAGAAGACACATCTCAAGGCTACAGACAAAAATAGGCTGAGAATCAAAGGCTGGAGAAAGGCATACCAAGCAAACAGCAATTCAAAAAAAGCAGGGGTTGCAATCCTAATCTCCGATAAAATGGACCTCAAAGTGCAAACCATAAAAAGAGATAAAGTGGGACACTATAGGATGCGCAAAAGAATGGTAGAAAAAGAACCACTAAGAATTTTAAACATATATTCCCCAAACAAGAGAACACTAATACCCTCCTCATCACCGATTTGGATCACTTGTTCCCTTGTCCCTGGGTTTGTTAACAGCACTCCAGAAAACACCCCTTAAGGTCAACAAACAGACCTTGAACTATATTCAGACTTCTCTTTTTTTAATCATTTTATTGTTGTTTTGTTTTCTTTTGTCGCTTTGTTTTGCTCTGCTTTGTTTTGTTTTCCTTTGTTGCTTTGCTAACCAACCTAGGGATAAGAGACCAACAAGTGATCCAAAATCTGTGGCAAGGAGGGTGTAAGAGGCCTAAATGGTAGGACTTGATCAAGTGCAATGTAACCAAGAGGAATTACTGAAACCCAAATGAAGGCTGAGCATGATAGTAGGACAAGAGCAAAGTTAAAGGAAATAGAGGAAAGTGAAAGGAAATGCCCTTGGAGGCAAAGGGCATTTATAGAGGTCTATATACAGGCATGTTCATATGCAAATATATTTATATATGGTGATGGGGAAATAGATCTATGTACATATATTAATAGGTTCAGGATTAAGGTAGCAGATGTTCATTGAGCCTCTACTCAAGTACTCCCTCAATGCAAGAACACTCCGTTCCATTAAACTGACATTCCATGATGCTCACCTTCCTGACACGATTGCTGAAGACAAATGTGTGTATAAACAAATTTGGTGAAGAAAGCTGATGGTGCCCCGCTATCAAAAGATATAGTGTCTGGAGTCTTAAAGGCTTGAAGGTAAACAAGCCGCCATCTAGCTCAGAAGCAACAAAGCCCACATGGAAGAAGCACACCAGCGTGTGTGATCACGAGTTGTCGATAGGATCAGTTATCAGGCATCAAAGAACAAAAAATCACATCATTGTGAATGAGGGGGTGTGCCGATTGGGGAGCCAAAGCCCATCTGTAGGCAATTGGACAACCCTTACAGAAGGGTCACAGGGAGGAGATGAGCCAGTCAGGGTGCAGTGTAGCAATGATGAAGCATACAACTTTCCTCTAGTTCTTAAATGCTTCCTCCCTGCCCCCCCACCATCATGATCCCAATTCTACCTTACAAATCTGGCTAGACCAGAGGGTGTACACTGGTACAGATAGGAACTGGAAACACAGGGAATCTAGGACAGATGACCCCTTCAGGACCAGTGGTGAGAGTGGTGATACCTAGAGGGTTGAGGGAGGGTGGGGTGGAAAGGGGGAACCAATTACAAGGATCTACATATAACCCCCTCCCTGGGGGATGGAAAACAGAAAAATGGGTGAAGGGAGACGTCAGACAGTATAAGATATGACAAAATAATAATAATTTATAAATTATCAAGGGTTCATGAGGGAAGGGGAGTGGGGAGGGAGGGAAAAATCAGGAGCTGATACCAAGGACTCAAGCAGAAAGTGAATGTTTTGAGAGTGATGAGGGCAACAAATGTACAAATGTGCTTGACACAATGGATATATGGATTGTGTTGAGTTGTACGAGCCACCAATAAAATGATTTTTTTTTAAATGAAATTATACTTCAGTATGATGTATCTTCCCATCATACTTATTCAATCTGTATGCTGAATAAACAATCAGAGAAGCTGGATTAAACAAAGAAGAACATAGTATCAGGATTGGAGGAAGGCTTATTAACAACCTTCGATATACAGGTGACACATCTTTGCTTACTGAAAGGGACGAGGACTTGATATAATTGCTCTTGAAGACCATTCAGTATGGATTACAACTCAATGTATAGAAAATCAAATTTCTCACAACTGGATCAACAGGTCACATCATCATAAATGGAGAAAAGGTTGAAGTTGTCGAGCATTTCACTTTACCTGGATTCTCAATCAATGCTCATGGAAGTAGCAGTCAAGAGATCAAGTGATGAAATGCATTAGGTCAATCTGCTGCACAAGACCTCTTTAATTCTGCCTAACCATAGACCAGGACTATGAACAGCCTTGCTCTCATGCAAAATGCATTGGAAAGAGGATTGTTGCAGATGCAGTTAGGAAGTACCCTATCATTTGATCTCTCCAATAATCAGTTTCAATATGTTCTAGTTTTTAACATTTGGTGGCTTTTTTTTTGATTGATGCTTTTATCTGTTTTACTTTGTTATTGCTTGTTTTTATTTTTTCATTAAATGTTTTTCTGTATATGAACTCGAAGACAGGTAAATCTATGGAGACACTAGTGGTTAAATAGTTCCCTGGGGATATGGTAGGGAAGATTGGAGGGAAATGGGAACTAATAACAATTAGTACAAGAATGAAGAAAATGTCCTAAAACTGATTGTGGTGATGACTTATCTATTGGTTTGTATGCCATATGAATTATATACTCATAAAACTTTTGAAAAAAGATAAAGTGTTGAAAAGCAAGGATATTACTTTGAGGACTAAGTATGTCTGACCCAATCCATGGTCTTTTCAATTGCCTCATATGCATATGAAAGTTGGATATTGAATAAGGAAGACCAAAGAAAAATAGATGCATTTGAACTATGGTGTTGGGAAGAATATTGAAAGTACAATGGACTGCCAAAAGAATAAACAGATCTTTAAGGAAGAACCTCCTTAAAGGCAAAAATGATGACACTGTCTCATACTTTGGACATTTTACCCAGAGATACCAGTCTTCGAAGAAGGACATCAGGGTGCTACAATGGAGGGGCATCCAAAAGGAGAAGGCCCTCAGTGAGATGGCCCGACACAGTGGCTGCAACAGTGGGCTCAAACATAACAATGGTGAGGATGGGGCAGGACCAAGTGGTGTTTCATTCTGTTACGCACAGGGATGCTATGAGTCAGAACAACTACCACTACTATTACTATTACTGGTGAAGAATATTAAAGTCCACGAGAGCCAAAACATGACCTTGAGTAGTGTCCCACCTGAATTTATAGACCATTACCAAAGTAGATTTGGCGCTGTGAACACTATTGATGGAAAATGAGCTGAGCTGTGGGATGACATCGAAAGCATCATCCACAAAGAAAGCCAAAGGTCATGAACGATGGGAAAGAAGGAAAAACCCAAAGTTGTAGTGAAGTGAAATTGCTGAGGATAGTTTGTTCCACAGTCTTTGTAACTCCCACGAGTGAATGGGTGGGAGCATATACATAAGGTGTGAGGGATTCTAATTTGGGGATTGGTCAGTTTTGCCCTTCTGATGGGTATGAGTGAGCTATCTCAGAAGCGGGAAGAGGAATCCTGGGACTAACAAGAAAGAAGAGTCACCAGCAGCACGCTTGTGAAGTGCCCTGCCTGAAGAGGCAGAGGCCACAGAGGCAGCAGTCTGTAGTTACTGAGACCCTGAGTGATGGGTTTCCTGGTCCATGGAAGAACGAAAGCTGAACGCATCTGAGTAGGAGGATGGCTTGAAGAGTGGGGAGTCCTTTGGGCATTTACAGTGCTCAAAAACCGCCCCGAAACAGACGCACTGCCATGGAGTCAATGCTGACTCATAGTGACCCTTAGAGGCCGGGGTAGAACTGCCCCTGTGAATTTCCTAGACTGTAATGCTCTATAGGACTAGAAAATCAGAACCAGCTCAAAGGCACCATCTTTCTCTAGAGCAGCGCCTGGTGGTTTTGAACTGCTGAGCTTCAAGATCACAACCAGATGCATAACCACTACACTACCAGGGGTAACCCCTACTTGTAGCACTAGAGGACCTTTTTAGCACAGGCCCAAGCAGGGCAAAGGCTGAGAGGATGAGGACCAAAGAGCGGCATGTCTGCTTGCATGACTATGAAGAGGTGCCCCTGCAAACAAAAGGACTGTATTCTGGTAATGCTCTCTGATCCTGCCTTGTGGTAACCTGGTAAATTCCTGGTGAAGCCCCATAATTGTGAGTATTGCCTATGAGTTCTGGGTGACCACTGCAAGAATTCTTGAACTCAGCAGAGAAGCTAAGTGCGGTGTGAGGACGGTTGGAGTGAGAATAGGATAAAGAAGGATAAAGGCATGTCTGACCTCTGCCTCAGCGGAATTATCCTTGGGAAGATCTAGAGTTAAAATCTCCTGTCTTCTTGTATCTGGTAATCACTTGATACATAAACATGGCTGAAAATAAATTGCTACTAATTATGTTACATCTGACTTCAGTCCAACCTTGCTTGGTGTTCATGATGCCTGATAATTTAGATAATCATTCTTCAAACTAGTACCAGACGGAAGGATATTTTTCCCAGGAAAATGCTGCATGGTTTTGCAATATGTGGCACATAAAATTGTAAGCATGGCAAATAGCCACATTGACACCCAGAGACGTGCACTTGAAGTGTTTAACAGTCCATTTGACTTACATGACACAAGGACTCAAAACTCTACAATTCAGGCCTGGAGATCCCAGAAGTTACCTACCCCAATTTCACCCTATCTGAACACTCAGAACACTCAGAACCCCAACATTAAGTGGTTACTTAGACGCCACTTGAATATCTCTAGTATTAGAAAACTCTTCTAGTTAAGAGAACACCCACTCTATTTTTTGATGAATCTAGTCATTAGAACATTTTTACTTACAAAGATAAGTCAAAATATATTGCTACTAGGGTTCCAGTTCATATATGCACAGGTTTATTCTAAACAAAATACTTTCAAACATGTCTCTGTCATTACTGGATGGTTGCATGTAAGTTCTCGCACTGTCTGCATCTCTTAGGGTGCTTCAGAAAAAATGGGATGGATGCTTTTTTGTACCATGGAAAACATGATTTGGGGGGTGAGAGCTAATATCAAATTTTAAACAAAACTCAAGTGGACATCTTCCAAAATCATTGAAGCCTTGTAACAAATGCATGGAAATATTGGCCAACAAACATAAATCAACAGACATTAGATGGATCAAGCACTTGAAAGACGGAAAGAACAACCCTGATGAATGAAGAAACGGTGACTGACATCCAGAAACTGGAGGGAGAAGAACATAGAACTACCAGTGGTGCGACAGCTCCAGAAACAGGGATCTTACGTGGCTTGACATTTTCCATTTTAACTGAGCATCCTGCCCTTAGCAAAGCTTTTAGCTCTACAGCACCAAAAGCATAACACTAAGATCAGCTGGGTCAAAGAATCTATCTTTCCATCAATCTTTTCAGCAAGATCCAAGGTAATGAAGAGGATTTTATAGAATGAAGTGTAATGGGGTGAGTCTAGATCGGTTGATATGATCCGAAGAGCAAAGTCTAATCATATCAGTGGCTTCTCAGGCGATGTGCTGGGCAAGTTAAATTCATGGCGAAGAGGACACAGAAAGATGGCAGGGACTCAGAGGGTGAAGTTTTAAGAAAATGGAAAAGTTCAATGGTGAAGAAAAGACAGGAAGGTTGCACCAGTGAATGTTTTCCGTCAGGACAATGCAACCCCTCATTCCTTGAGGGTAGCTGTCCTCTGAGAATTTCCTTGGGAAACCTTACCCCTTCCACCTTATGGTGCCAACGCTGCCCCTCCAGACTTCTTTTTTGTTTCCAAAATTCAAGGAAAATGATTTGCATCTTTCAAGGATGCCTACACTGCTGTGTTGACTTGGTGTCAATTGAAGGATGCAAAATTCTTCCGTGAAGGGACTGAGATGGGAACCTCACTTTCAGAAGCTGAGAGAGCTAGATGGAGGCTATGTTGAGAAACCATGGAATACTGTGATGTTTTTGTTGAGTGAAGGTAGTTGTGAATTTATTGGCTTATTTTAATCTTGCCTAATCTTGCATAGCTTCTATCTATGGTCTCTGTGGTCAATGTAGCCACAGCACAGCCTCTCTTATATCTCAGGGAGGCCATCATATCCTCTCCCAAATTGTCTCTTCCCCTGCTCCTCTAATCCTTCTTCATTGTATCCTCCTGGCATTTTAAACAGCATGCGTACACTTCTTGTCATTCGTACACACACAGTTTCATGAAAAGCAACAAAATAGTGAAAAGAGATACTAAAAAGTATAAAAACGAAGGCAACATATAAGGTCACGTGGGAATACAAACAGTATAGAATATGCAAAATAGAGACTTATTAGTCGTCCTTTTCATCTGATGATGTCTGATTCTCAATTCTTTATCTTTTTAGTTTTGAAATGTCCTTACCTTCACCCACTGTTCCACATTGTCAGGATTAAGGGTAGGCTGTAAAGAAACACAGAATATTAGAATACTAATATACAGCTATATCTCTATTGATTTTGTCATTTCAATCTAATCTTCTGGTTTAAGTATATTAAAAAGTGTCCTTTATTCTTTGTCCCCAGCATTTCAACAGAAAGTCTAGGTACAGAAGAACAGAGAATACCCATGTAAGAATCATTAAGCGTTCATCCCTTGCTTGCGACACAGCTTCAGCAATTCTGATTCACTTGATCTGGTGTAAGCCCATCAGTATTTTAAACTTACCCCAGATTAAAATGAAGGGACACACTAGGTCTGCTACATGAAAACCCAGTCAAACACTGATTAACCAAATTATCCAGAGGCCAGAGGTTTGAAACCAGCAGCACTCCACAGGGGAAAGGCATATCAATCTGTTTCTGTAAAAATTTATAACCTTGGGGCAGCTCCACCCTGTCCTAGAGGGTTCCTGAGTTGGAATCAACAGTATGGGTGTTTTTTATTTTTTATTTTGGTTTACAAGTCAAGGAAGCCAGTGCTGGAGCCAGGTGTCTTTCTCCTTGTTTTTATCATTAGGAGCCATTAAGTAGCTGTAGACTCATAGGTACCCCATGTGACAGAGTAGAGCAGTCTCAGAGGGTTTTCTTGGTTTTATCTTTATGGAAACAGATTGCCAGGTTTTTTTCCCCCAAGGAGCCACTGGGTGGGTTAAAGTCACCAACCTTTTCGTTAGCAGCTTGACCCTCAACAGTTGTGCCCCAAGGGCTCCTATTCAGTTCTCCTTAACCTCCTTTTTACAAGTGGAGGCTGGATCAAGGTTTCCTTTTCTCATCTTGAACAGGGATAAGAACTAGGTAGGTAGAGGTGTGGGCTAAATTTTACATTTAATGTATAAAAGAGAAAATGAGGTAGCGATCAAGTAAAGTTCCATCCAGATATCAGAAAACAGCAACAAAATAAACACCAAACTTCACTGCCATCAGTCGAGTCTGACGGATCGTGACCCTACAGGCCAGAATACAACTGTTCCTATGAGTTTCATAGATGGTAACTCTTACGGGAGTAGAAAGGCCCATCTTTCTCCTGAGGAGTATCTAGTGGTTTCGATCTGCTGACTTTGAGGTTAGCAGCCAATGCGTAACCACTACCCCAACATCCTTCCATCTAGATATTCATCTGAAATTGAAAATCAGACTACCAGGGCATTTCTTTTCGTCACTGTGCAACTGTGAGATGCATGCAGAATTCCCTGTAATAATCATTTAGCAAATAGAAGTCTTTTGCTTTGCTAATAATTCAGGTGGGTTTTAAAATAAATAATATCCAAACTAGCATGCTGATACATAAAGATGGGAAAGGCATAATACCTTCTTTTATTTGCATACTACTTGGCCTTCCAAACTCTTCCAGATACTAATTAATGCAGCTGTGCTGCTTACTAAGTTTGTCGCTGTGGAAAAAAAAAGTTCATCCTGTTAAAATACAACTGAACTTCAAGAAGCCGTATTTTTTTACCCTTTCACACTCTAGGCAGCAACACGGAGCACCAATAGCAAATCTCCTTCATTTCAAACACCTAAGAAATTACCCGAAGTTTTGACTTCTCATCAAGTTTACCCTGATCACCTATTTGAGGTCCAATTTATCATGTGTGACAGGAGCAGACTCGGTTTGCAAGTCTCTCTAGGACACCAGTTTTCATGCTTCAGTATCTAGGGCAAGTTATTCATCACACGGAGTATGCCCAGCACACTATTTAGATAGCATGTCAGAATAGACCAATTGCCCCAGGCCCTCAGAATGGCCACACACATGTCTACAGAGCGTTTCTGATGAACGTGTAACTTCAAAGGGTGAAAACACCTGTTGAAACGTCTTGAGCTGAAAGCTGAACAGCCTCTCCATTTTGGTACTCACATTTATACTTAAAGTATTTGTGTGTGCGCCTGTTGAAAAAAGGAAGCTTGTGGACAGCACACACCAGGTAACTGTGATTTTACCCTTGTCCCTTACATATGCTTCAGGTTTAAAATGGAATCATCAGCTTTTCTTGTTCTCAGATGCGAAAAGACCCCAAAGAGAAACACGAAGAGAACCTCTCTTTGTAATTTTGGTTGGATTTTGAAATTCCCGTATGAATAAAACCGGAATTTGGGTTTGGTTGAATGCAATTTGTTTGGATTTATAAATTCCCTTGTGAATGAAATGAGTTGTTTTTCTATTCAATGCCCACGAGTCCTCCTGAGCTCATTTAGATCTTTTTTGTAAAAAGGGGAGGGGCAGGAGGCAGAGGACTTCATGTGAAGACTGCTCTGTCCCTCACCCGCCTGAGGACCAGTTCTTCTGGATTTGGGAATCATCAAAGGAAATGTACTTCGCCACTTTCACGGGGCGGGGACCAGGGTTCATATCCCGCACAGGCACGGAGACGACGGGACCGTTAGTTGGAACAAGATCGTCCACGGCGCTGCCCATCAACGCTATATGGTACCCATAGCCCCAAGTTCCTAAGATGCCTTCACTCAGGCAATGTTGGCCGTGAACTGTAAGGGCAGTGGCGGCCCAGGTAAGGATACCCGGGAGGAAAGAAAGAGGAAGTGTAGGTGGGAATTGGCAGCGCCTCGGGCCGGTGCTTGACCCCGCAGAGCTCCCGATAGGGATCACCTTGGGACTCGGCTTTCTTGTGAATCGTTTCCAGCCACTCAGTTCCGTCCTCTTCCTTGAGGCAGCCTTTCCTTGGGGTGTCAGCAGCATTTTCCAAATTCAGGACCGGATTTTGTCCGAAGCTCCAGTAACCGTTCCTTGACAAAGACTGCTCCCACGTCGTGCTGGGAGTTGTAGTTTCCCCTTCCACAAAGAAGACCGGTCGCCGGGAGCGAATAAACTACCATTCCCAGGAGGCTTTGCGCAGACGCAACGCGTTCGCTGAGTTACCGTTGGCAACCGCGGCCGTCTCCCCCGCCTCCAGGCCTTTTGCGCGCCTTTGATATTACGTTGGCTTTTACTGGCGCCCAGTCATGACGCGGGGACCCCCGATTGGCTTTGTCGAGGAAGCGGTGATTTAAAGGGGTCGAAGATGCTGTAAACTTGACACGTGGTAACGAACTGCCTGGAGTTGGAGGGGCTTGAAACACCCCCAAAATTGACAGGTTGCAGGTAAGCGCCCCTTTCCCGTTGGTGTGGGGGCTGCGAAGCATGGGAGGAGTCGCCTCGCGCCCAGAGGCTTGCTGGTTGCGTTGCAGTGGACAGCATCCACGTCTGCCCTTCCCTTTCTGGGTTGCCCTGGGGGACCTTGGCTTATTCTTGGGGAAGATCCTTTCAACTCGTGTGTTGCTTTTCCTTTCGCTTAGCGTCTGCTCGAGGGTCATGTTTTCAGCCGGAAGTTGTTTTTGGATTGACTCGGAGACTCCAGAGGGTGGAACACAGATCCCCCCGCAAGGGCCTTGCTTATGGCTCTTGGAGCGAAGATAAATTCACCCTTAATTGGCTAAGCCTTGATGTTTCTGGGAACAGTCCTTTTGGAGTTATTGTGAGGTGTCATCTCGAGTCCGTTCCAGTTCACAGTCTGACGAGTCAGGCTAGAGCGGGAGTTTGGGACCCACGTACTTGTGTCAGTTTGACCTTAGCAACTTATTTAATAATCCTTGCACCCTTGGTTTACTTATCCGAAAATGATTCGGATGACAGAAAAATATACCACTATCATGGTTGGGCGATTCTAACATTAAACATCTCCGTATGTGAAGATCGCTGGCTAGTAAATGTAAACTAATTTTCAGACTGAAACTGTGATCGAGATAGCCTGGCACCTTGACTGCTTCGATGATCCTAGGATTCATGCTCCAGTTTGATCTCCAGCAGAAGAGGGATGGTTGAATAAATTGTATTCCATCCAAATGATGCAATATGATCAATGAATTATTTTAAAAGGACAAGTTAGCTCTGTGTCTCTTCTTCGGAAAAGTGATGTATTGTGTATATGTGGGAGAAAAGCAAATTGCAGAGAAATCTTTTTTTCAAAATCATTTTATTGGAGGCTTGTACAATTCTTATCACAATCCATACATACATCCATTGTGTCAAGCACAT
>NW_022103902.1:14811526-14818740 GCF_000313985.2 Echinops telfairi
TGTTCTTGCATTGAGTAAGTACTTGAGTGGAGGCCCAATGTCCATCTGCTGCCTTACTACTAAACCTATAAATATATGCACATAGACCTATTTCCCCACCCTCCTATATAAATATATTTACATATGTACATGCCAGTATTTAGACCTCTATAAGTACCCTTTGTCCCCTAGTTCTTTCCTCTATTTCTTTTTGCTTTCCTCTTGTCCCACTATCATGCATAGCCTTCATTTGGGTTTCAGTCATTTATCTCGGTTACACTGCCGTTGCTGAATCCCTACCAGGCCTCTCACACCCTCCTTGCCACTGATTTTGGATCAGTTGTTGCTCCCTGCCCCTGGGTTGGTCAGCACCACCTCCTTACCCCGCCTCCCTCCCCCTCTCCCATGTCCCCCCAGAACCATTGGCCCCGTTGTTTTCTCCTCCATACTATTCATCCAGTCTATCTTATCTAGATAGGTCTGTAGAGATAATAATGTGCACTGAAAATCAAGCCAAAGCAAGATAGGCGGCGAATGAGAACACAGCGATGACAACAAAAAAGAAAACCAATGACCCATAAAAGAATAAATTAATTAAAAGAAAAAGAATTTAAAAAGAAAGAAAAGCCTGTGAATAGATCAAGGTCTGATTTTTGATCTCTAGGCGCGTCCTTCAGTCAGGTCCGATGGCGTGCCACGTTCTGGCCCCAGACTCTGTCCTTTGTACTCCCTCGGGGGCTCCCTGCTCTGCTCCCACGGTTGCTCTGCTGCATGCCTTTAGTGGTTTTCCTCGGTGTCACGGGGTCAGTCCGGGCCAGTCCCGACACTGAGTCTCCAGTGTTGTCCTCCTTAGGGCCCTGGGCCAGCAAGGGATGGTGTGTCTTGTAGTGGGATCAGCCGTATGGTCCACTCTGTGCATTGGCTGTTCAGAGCGGGGATGTCGTCCTCCAGGCCTGGTGGGCCAGAATGTGCTCCACTCTCTCTTCCTCCCCCTTCGTTTGCTCCCTTGTGCTCTGATGTCTGATCAACTTGCAGAGAAATCTTTGTAGTATAATTGTTGTCAAACTGTAAAACCAAACCATGACCCACCCCCATCCCTGAATGCAAGCATGTTAAATGTTTGTGTGAATATGGAGAAAGGTTATGCATCTGGAAGGATGAGTGGAGACTAAGGAGGAAGATAAGGAAAAATCATAGCTATACACAGAGCCCCAAACTCACTGCCATTGAGTCAGTACTGGCCCATAGCAACCCTATCGGGCAGAGTAGATCTGTTTTGAGTTTCTGAGACTGCACCTTTACGAGAATTGACAGCCCCTTCTTTCTCCTCTGGAGCTGCTGTTGGTTTTGAACTGCCAACCTTGCAGTCAACAGCCCAACTTGAGTAACCATTGCCACCAGGGCTCCTAATAGCTATAGAAGTCTAAAAAAATTATATCATCAGTAGTTAACATATGTGTGGACAGGGGAAACTTCTAATTGGCTTCCAACCAACTAGAGTACAGTCTTGAAAACCAGGATTCTTTACGTTTTGGCTCTGCCACTTAGCAGCTGAGGATTAGCCTCCTCGTTTGTAAAATGCAGACAGGAATCACATCTACCGCATGAGGTTGATATGACACACAGAGCTAATGTGTCAAAAACAATACTTGAGGTATCTCTCTCTCACTGCTATGGACTTGTTTCTAACCCCGAGCGACCCTGTCGGGTAGGCTAGAACTACACCTATGGATTTCAGAGACTAACTGAACAGTGGAAAGGTTCATCTTTCTCATGTGGAGCTGGTGGTGGTTTTGAACTGCTGGTCTTGTGTTAGCAGCTCAACGGGTAACCTGTTATGCCCTGGCTCCTACACCTGAGACCTAGTGAATCTTAACAAATGTTAAGTGCTGCTGTTTTTATTATGTAAGTTTCATTCATCAACTTTTATTGTGATCATGGACATATTTGGACTTATTTCGGTTCTTTGTCTTTTCTATGTGCACGTGATTTTTGGTCTCTTCTTTCTTGCCTTTTATCGGACTAATAGCCATTTCTTTCCCAGGGGACAGGGAAATTAGGAGTATGTATTTTGCCACGGATATTTCAATGCTGGCATTTATGTTTCTAACCAGGGCTTTGGGATCAGTGTGAAATGGTTTCGCCGTGGCTAGAGAAAACAAAGGGAGTGCACTCATTGCTTAACCACCAAATCTCTTGCCTGGCGAATTCTGACCCAAGTAGGAAAGAGGCAGTGGACCCCACTCAAAGCTGGTGGGTGGCCAACTGTACCACCTTGAATGCATATCAGCCACAGTCTTTGGGCCCCCACCTGTGTATCACAATTTCTCTTCTACTCAGGCCAAAATATCTATGCAAGAGATTTGATTGCTACACGTTGTATAAACTGCCCTTGTTTCCATTTACCATAACCGAACCATTTTGAGCCTGTTTTAAACACATATGTCTACTTTCAAAAGTTGACCACTGCTCACAATGTCTGTCTTCTTAAAAAATGATGTAAGGATTTTAGAATACCTGTGAGTAGTCTTACTTTTATTTTTTTCTAGTATTTGTACTTTCGTCATGTCTGTCTTTCTGAGTCAGATCAGTGGACCATGTTGTTATTGCTGCCCTCTTGTCCTCTCCTGACTCATGCTAACACTGTACATCCTGGGCTCAGACAGTGGGGAGCCACAGGATTTTCGCTGGCTCAGATTTTTGGAAATAGACCAGTAGCCTTTCTGCCTAATCCGTGATGGTCTGGAAGCTCCAGTGAAATCTATTCAGTGTCATACACACGTATCTCCACTGATGGTTGAGTGGTAGCTCTACTTGGCCAGGAATTGAACCCTGGTTTTCTCTAGGTAAGGGGCGAAGTCTACCACAGAATCATCACTGCTTCCATAGCTATTGTGTGGAAGTCTCACATGTCGATTTTTTGCTGTAGATTCGCAAACATTGTGTCACGTGTATGCTAGCAGAAGAGGAATGAATGTGTATTTATGAGCACGTACACAGTTTTTCTTTCACACACACAGACGTCAGATGAGCTCGTTCTTTTCACCTGACACACTGTGGGCCTCTTCGCAGGACGGCATGTAGAGAAGCCATCTGAGAATCACTTTTCAAGCCCATCTTCCTCGAGAGGGATAGCTGTTGCTGGGGCAGGGATAACCCATCAGCGGTCCAGGAAATGCTTGTTAGTTCTTGGAAAGATGCAAAGGTACTGACCTCCTGTCTATCACTCGTCTCTAACTTCTAATGATTGTTCTCTCCAGGGAGACTGTCTGAAGGACTCCTACAGGAGAGAAGTGTGAGTTTTTGTATATTTAGAACAGCACCAGCACCAAACATATCGAGGAGAGACCCACACAGTGAAAAGATAAAGGCGATAAATAAAGGTAAAGAAGAAACCAGACGATATTTTGGAGACTGTCGGTTCTGTGTCTTGAGAACTGTGCTTGGATTAATAGATTGCATCACTCCCAGTACATTAAAAAAAAACAAAACCCATACATGAATGTCTAAGTACTACATAATAAAAAACTTAAGGTGCCCTGGTGGTGTGGTGGTTCCACATCAGGCTGCGAATTGCAAGGTCCTCAGTTTGAATCCACCAGCCACTCCAAGGGAGAACGACTGGGCTTTCCACTACCATGAACAGTTACAGTTTCCGGAACTCACGGGCAGTTCTACTGTGTCCTATCGGGTCACCATGAGTCAGCATTGACTCGATGGTGGTGAGAGTGAGAATAGGAGTGTGTAGACTGGAGAAACAAACCCATGGACACACCTATGTGTATAAGAAAGAGATTTATATACAAGAGCAAGTGAACATTGAGCAAACATCCCAGCACAGAGTAATCAACATGCTATTCTGATTTTTCAGATAGGTCACTCTTTGTTCTCTCTCCACCCCACCCCTGGCCCCCCAAAACGCTTAGCCTTTACACGTTGTGGAGCTTCTTCTAAATTTAAGGCTCTTTTCTTTTCAGGATCTAGAACAGTGCCTTAGGATGAAGTTGAGTCTCACCAAAGTGGTTAATGGCTGTCGCCTAGGAAAATTGAACAACGTGGGTAAAACTGGAGCCGGCACCATGGACATCCCAGGCTGCCTCCTGTACACCAAGACCGGCTCTCCCCCACACCTGACCCAACACACGCTGCGTAATATCCACGGGGTTCCTGCCATGGCGCAGCTCACTCTGTCCTCACTGTAAGTGTTAGGCCTGACCCGTTCTGGCAGCAGCCGCATTACCCTAAGAAGGTGCAGCAGAGAGGAGGACTGTCATATGTGTAAACGTTGCAGATTTGCAGAGTGAAATCCGGAGAGGTAGCTGATATGCATCACCTGGTTTTAATCTGGAAACCACAGGCCAGACCTATATTAAGAGCCGCTTTGGTTTTTCCCCAAGCCTCATAAGTTCCCATAATGCTCTCGGTGTCTCTGTTCTTAGGGCTGGTGGGGCAGGAAATGCTTCCTGAGAGCTGGACTTGGGACTTAGGGACTGTCTTTGGGCACCAGCCACAGGGTTTCTCCGGCCTGTTGCACATTAACTTGCTAGCAATAATGTATGGAAACGAAAGGACTGGAGCTAGCTCATGTCTTGTAACGTCCATACGGACATGATACTTAGAGACCCTGCAGCTTGCTTGAATAACAGCGATTTTGAAAGAAGCAAGGGAGGAGGAGAAGCCAACTGTTCTGAAGCAAGGACTCTGAGATAGTTTGTCATCTCACAGAACCGCTGCACACCGAAAACCTGTCCTCTGCCTTGTACACCCAGTCTAGTTAGCTGGGGCTCGGGTAATGATGCACTTCCTTGTTGCAGACTGCGTTTCCTGCCACACAGCTGGTTTGTGTGAAGGAGAGAGGGCTCCAGCTGTTGGGGAAACAGTCGGCACAATGAGTCACTGTTCTCTTACAGATTTTTCCATATTACTTACAGGGCAGAACATCACGAAGTCTTGGCAGAATATAAGGAAGGCGTTGGAAAGTTCATAGGTAAAAGTTACTTGTTTTTAATGCTCTTGTGATACATGAATGTGTTGAGCAGCTAAGGACCGGGCACTGGGTTTCAAAAATGAATAGGAGACGGCCGCTGCTCTGCTAGGGCAGGCGGGACAGAGAGAAACAGAGAGACCTGCACTTTCTGGGTGAGAGAGGTACATTTCTCACGAAGGAGCCCAGGCAGTGCCACAGTTAGGCGCTCAGCTGCTAACCAGAGGTGGGGATTTGACACTGCCCCCCTGCTCTATGGAAGAAAGGCCCGAGAACCCACTCCAGTAAAGATCACCATCTAGAAAACCCCAAAGGGGGCAGGTCTACTCTGTCACTTGGGGTCACTGTGAGTAGACTCATTGGCCCCATCCACAACAGGTAGCCCGAGAGCCCAGGGTAAGAAAGGCATGACCTGCTCTGGCCTGCACGTCAAAGGTGCGTAAACCGGACCGTGACCAAAGACGGAAATAGAAAGAAGAGAAGAGAGTGTCTTGAGCACAAGGAGGTAACCGGATCAGCAGACCAGAGCCGCGTTAGATAGAGGTGGGTCAGGCACTCTAGGGTCAGACCAAGAGCTCGGGAGAAACTCCCGAGTCTCACAGGTGGCTCCAGCCACCAGCCACCTGTGAGATGCAAACTGTCTCTTTGTAGTGGCACGTAGCACCCGTGGCAGAGGATGAATAGTTGTATGCATGGCGGTATTCCGGTATGTTAACAGTTATTTTGTTCCAGAAATTGGACTTCAGATGTGTCTGCCTATGTCCGTTTCTGTGGAGGAAAAGCTTAGAAGTGACAGAGAGAGAGAGCCAGCTCTTTTGAGGGCTACTGTTCTCTGAGACTTTCCAGGACTCAGTGAGTGTAAATCCTGGCTGCATTGGTCGGTGTAGCCCTCGCTTCCTGGGGGAAACTGCCAGGCGGCTCGTTGGTTGTTATCTGGCCTTGTGTTTCAGGAGAGGAATTTATAGAATCGTGTTTTCCTTGATCCAAGGTAAATTTTACTTCAGAGGACATAAGCATGTAATTTTTTTTTTTTTTTTTAGTTCAAGGATCGCTGGCCTTTAAGAGTGTTTTCCAGTCCAGCCTGTTGGGGCACCACGCCCTGTCCCCAAAGTCCACCCTCATCATTCCCTGGGGATCTTGCTGCTCCCCTCCCCTGCTGTTCCGCTGCACTCCCCCAGTGCTTTGCCTCAGTGTGGCGGGATCAGATCGGGTGCAGTTCCCACACTGTGTCTCTGGTGTTGTCCCCCACAGGGCTATGGGTCAGTGGGGGGCATCATGTCTCATAGTGGGGCTGGCCATGTGGTCCTCTCAGTGGACTGGCTGCTCTAATTGGGGTCATCGTCCTCAAGGCCTGGTGGGCCAGGATGTGCTCCAGTCTCTCCTCCTCCCCCGTCATCTGCTTCTGTGTGCTCCGATCAGATATATCCTTCTGGAGCTGCGGATTCAGTGCCATCCTTTGAAATAACTTCTTCTCGGGGGAGGTGCAGGCATCCACTTAGTATTTGGGGCTGGGACCAGCCCCCCAGACCTCTCCACTGGTTGACATAAGCATATAATTAAGTGAAAAACGGCTGAACTTTCTGTAGATGATTGTAATGATGAAATGGTAGAGAACAAAGAAGAGACCTACCTAGGGTTTTTTTCCCTTTTATTTTTTAACTTTAAAAAAAATCTGAAATAATCCTGTTGAGATCTTTCAAAATGAGAAACACTGGGTAACATATGACATTTAAGCACATCTGGTTTACTAATGTTTTTTGTATTTTTGCCTCTAAATGATTATTTTTGTCTACCTAGTAAACGGTGTCATCTTGAGCCAGTGAAACTCATCCTACAAGTTCCTTGGGAACCCTGGGGGCCCAGTGGCTAAGTACTCAGCTGCTGTCTGTAAGGTGGGCCTTTGTCTGGCCGCTTCCAGCTGGGAAACCCTCTGGGCAGTTCTGCTCTGCCCTGCCCTGCCACCATGAGTTGGAATTGACTCAGCAACACTGGGTTTTTCAGGTTCCCTAAAGTAATGCCCCAGCTTAGCATCCCGCCTGTGCGATAGCAGGGTTATTGATATATGTGTGTATAGTATTTGCCACGTTAATTATTTTTATGCGTCCAAATTAATAACTTTAATTCCATTCCCCAGGACAGCGTTGTTTGTTTGTTTTTTAAAATCATTTTATTGGGGGCTCGTACAACTCTTATCACAATCCATCCATCCATCCATTGTGTCAAGCACATTTGTACATTTGTTGCCCTCATC
>NW_022103902.1:14819329-14873296 GCF_000313985.2 Echinops telfairi
TCTTCCATGTGGGTTTTGTTGCTTCTGAGCTAGATGGCTGCTTGTTTATCTTCAAGCCTTTAAGACCCCAGACACTATATCTTTTGATAGCCAGGTACCATCAGCTTTCTTCACCACATTTCCTTATGCGCCCGCTTTGTCTTCAGTGATTGTGTCGGGAAGATGAACATCATGGAATGCCAGGTTAATAGAACAAAGTGTTCTTGCATTGAGGGAGTACTCAACACAATGTCCAGGACAGCTTTGTTATAGATGAAGTGACCTTTTGACCAATTCATCTTTTCAGTGGCTAATCCCCTTTGGATGCTACTGAGAATAAGCATATATGAATTCACTGCTCTTGCTCTCTCCTCTCCTACTGGCCACTGGTCTCCAACCTCTCCTCTAAGACTTCTCCCATATCTTCTCTTTCTACTCCCTTTCTCCCAGTATTATCGTTAGCTCCCGCTCTGTCGTCCCAGCCAGCCACTGCTGTTGATGGCCCGTGAGTCATCAGGAGAGCTGTGCTCCATAGTGCTCTCAGTGGCTGGCATTTTACCAGTAGATCACCAGGCTTTCCTGCCAAGAGGCCTCTGAGTCGGCTCAGAGCCTTCTTGTTATCCACTGAGTTTGTGCACCACTTATGCTACCCTGGGGCTCCAGAGCCAGCCTCCCCAACCCAGCCCACTGCCATCGAGTCGGTTCTGGCTCACAGCGGCCCCTTGGGCTGCTTCTGTGACTGCACATCTTTACAGGAGTGGACAGTCTCATCTTGCCCCAGCAGCAGCTGGTTTGAACCGCCAGATTTCCAGTTAGCAGTCCACTTATTCCACAAATGAACACAGTTGATGTTAATTCTTCTCCAAAGCAAATTGAGTGTGGTCAACAGAGTGATACACTTTGTTGCACTTTAAGACACTTCTTTGTAGCAGCTCACTTTGCCGTTTGACAAGGACCTTTCCATGTGATTGTAGATAGTAGATTTCAAAGTTACCTTTTGACTCGTGTTGACCAGCCTTCCATAGTTCCCAGAGCAGGTAGCCACGTGTCGAGTTGTTCTGCCCGGCGGTACTCATCGTGAAGACGACGTGTTACAGAGCAGTGTGATCTCGGGTGTGTGCTCTCAAAGGTCCTTCTTTATGTTTGAACAGGCATGCCAGAGTCTCTCTCCTACTGCTCCCTGCATGATCCAGTCAGCCCTTGTCCCGCCGGTTACATAACAAACAAGGTAGGTGCTCAGTGTCCAAGAGTACAGCTGTGCGCAGGACGTCGGCTCACTGAGACCCTCAATGCCAGCATTCCGTTGCTGGGGAGGCTGGCCTGTTTCTGAGCACTTTGTGCCTTCCTTATATTTCTAAGACTTTAATGGGGTGGGGAGGTTTTACAGGAATCAGGCTGGGGTTGCCTGGAGATGGGGTTAAGGTAAGAGTGTGTCCTCCGCTTTTTCATATTGTGAGGGGTGGGGGTTGGGGGGGATGCAAGAAAGAAACTGCTCTGATGGGAGAAGAAAACAGTACACTTTATTTGCAGATTTAACAGCCTCCGGGAGTGTGGGGAAAGTTGCTGATGAATGCGATCACATCTGTAACTCTATATAGTAGAAGCTCTGTGTGAGTCCATGGGCTTTTAAGACAGACTCTGAAAGAACTGGGGTCACAGCTGAAGGTGTCCGTTGGTGACCCACAGCATCAGAAGGACTTGGCTGCAAGTGTCCACACCATTGTGTGGACATCTCCGTCTGAGGAGAGCAGTGTGGCCAGGCGACAGCCTGTGCTTCTGTCTTCGCACCACACCCGCTTTCGTCGCACTTATGTTATTAACCTCCACATGGCTGTGATAACTTGTTTGGGCTATTTTGCCTTACATTTACTTCTTTTTATTTAAAAATGTGAATTCCAAAGAAAATACAGTACCCCCAATTGACTACCCCTTTTGTCAGGGAAAGATGATTCAAGGAAGCGGTCACCTTAGGCTGCTGGATGCTAGAGGGGCTCCTTGTAGCCTCGGTCTGTGTCCTTGTTGAGGTCTTGCATGGAGAGGAATGCCCACAGGATTTGTGTCTTTGTACATGATTCTGTTTCCTGAAGGGTACAAAGGTGTGAGGCCCTCATCTGTGCTTTGAGACACAAGCATCCATTGGGACGCACTGGTCAGTCTGGTGTGCCATGACGCCATCAGTGCTACCTTCTCTACACAAGAATGAAGTATAAATTGCGGCAGGAGCTTAGACGAGGCTTTGATGGCTTAAGGGACATGTCGGAGGAGGTGATTGATGAGCCCTGTGTCTTGAGGGGTTCTCGCTATTTTACCAGGCAGGGAAATGTGGGGAGGGCACAGGCATGTCAGCCAAAAGGAACAGTGTGATCAAAGACAAAAGGATTCGTGTCTGTGGTGTTCACAAGAGCAACAGAGAGACTAGGAGAGGGGAGAGGAGAATAGACGCCTGGACTAGAAATGTGACAATTTGGGAGGGTGAGCAGGGGACTGGGCTTGGGTGGCCGTTGAAGTATTCTATGTGGGCTGTCTGTTCTCTAGAGCCTTTGGAAGATCGCACAGGAAACCTTTTTGTTACCCATCATATTCAGGATAAGATTCCTGGTGGCTCTGTGGGCTAAGCATTGGGCTCCTAACCACAAGGCGAGCGGTTCAAACCCACTGGCTGCTCACGTGTCTTCTCGTGAAAACTTTACTACCTCCAGTCGGAATAGTTCTATAGGGTGACGGTCAGAATGGACTCGGGGGCAGTGGGCTTGGGGAAGATAGAGGGTATTGAATTGCCATTCCGTCTATAAAAGCAAAGAAGAATTGCGTTTAGTATTGGTTCATTGTACCCTTCTTTGTGACTTCCTATGGCTGATTCCTGGTTGTTTTGTCCCACGGCAGTCTGTGTCTGTGTGGGGTGTTGGAGGACGAGTGGAACTGACCGCCGACAAATTCATGGCGGTCCAGCGGGCGCTGCAGCCAGACTGGTTCCAGTGCCTCTCAGACGCGGAGGCATCTCGTGCAGAAGCAACTTCTGTCAAAAGAGCCAGGAAGTCTGTTGACCGCTCACTTCTGTTCCTGGATAATTGCCTGCTGCTGCAGGCGAGTTCAGAGGTAAGACCGCCCCCCTGCACCCCCCTTTCTCTTCCACGTGCTCCCCCTCTTGTTCCGTGACACTATTTTCTGTTCCTCCTCCTTTGCCCCTCACTTCGTAGCTGCTTTTCCTGTCCCTCTCTGATTTTCCATCCCCATCGCCCCCCACCTCCACCCCAAAGCGTTGTTGTTCTCGGGGTGAACAGAGGGACAGCGACAGAGGCAGCCCCTCGCCAAGCTGGGCTGGCACCGTGGCTGCAGCAAGGGGCTCGGGCACAGGAACAATGGCGAGGATGGCACGGGGGCTCAGGACCGCCCAGGCCGTGTTTCCCATGATTGGGCATTGGGTCGCTGAGTCGGAACCAGCCTGGTGGCACCCAACCAGGGGATCTGGCCTGAGGGCAGTTGCAGTTGAGTGGTGGAAGAGGCACCTTCCCTGCAGGGGGCCAGGGCGCCTCGGAGCAGTCACCACCCGTGTGTCCATGGAGGCTGGTTTGCTGCGGTTTAGGTCGCCAGGGTTCAGTGGCGCTTCCAGATAACGACGAACTAGGAAGGAAGGCCTCCCAAGCTCCTTCCCAGGAAAGCCTCCGGGGTGCCCATGGTGCGGGCCTGTTGGGTGCAGCAGCATCCCGAGGCGGTAGCAGTGGCCGTGAAAACCCACCCAGTTCTGCAGAGTGACTTTCCGCTTCAGGGCTCGCGTCGTGTGGACAGGCCACCGGGCCTTTGCGGCCTCCTCCAACGCATCGTGGGCTGCCCTCTCCCCATGGCCTGCGCCGGGGGCTCTGCTGGGCCCGCACTCAGACTTCCCCCTGTCCTGGGACGGTCCTCGCCCCTAGCCATCTCCTTTTCTGGCTTCAGGTCCAGTTCAGCTCATCCCACTGGAGCGCTGTCGTTGCCTGGCTCTCTTCCAGGAGAACCATTCTGTTCGTCCTTTGCCCTTATTTTTAATCCCACAGGACTGAAATGATCTCTGTAAGCGTTGTTCTGTTCGGTTCCTTCAGCTGTCTCTGCGTGTTATGTCGGTGTCTGCGTCCTATAGCACAGCGGTTCTCAACCTGTGGGTCGCGACCCCTCTGGGGGTCGAACGACCTTTTCACAGGGGTCGCCCGACTCATCACAGTAGCACAATGACAGTGATGAAGTAGCAACGAGAATAACTTTATGGTTGCGGGGGTCACCCGACCTGAGGAACCGTGTGAAAGGGTCGCGCATTAGGAAGGTGGAGAACCACTGACCTAGTGCAGTGCCTCGCATGGCGAGCCCGCAGCCAGCGTGTGCGGTTGGTCAAGGACTGTGCGGGGTGTGGAGGGCCGATGACACCAAGCAGTCAGTCAGCGGTCCTGATGGCAGGACGGGTGGAGTAGAAAAGAGATCTGAAGAGCGTCGAGGAGGTGGGGGGATGAGGAATGGTGACCCGGAAGTGGAATTCTGAGATGATGTTAGGAGGCATCACCCCGCGCAATGCTCAGGTCCCACTTAGGGCTTGAGGATATTGCCATTTCGAGTGTACCAGTAAAAACTCTAAATTTGGCGAATAAAGATACAGAAAATAATTCGAGGAAACTCTAGGTGGCACAAGTGGTTTGTGGGTTGGCACTTGGAACCCTCCCCGTGGCTGTGGGAGAAAGGCCGGTGATTCCAGCCCAGACAAGGCTATGGAGCAGCTGTGTCCTGTTGCCACAGAAGGTCACTATGAGTCCTCGCTGACTTGGTAGCCAGAGTCTTTTGTTTCTATTTGGGGTGTTTTTGGTTTGTTGCTTTTTTAGTTATTCTGAATAGGAGTCGGGGTAACTGCAGTAGGGGTTCAGAGTGGGGACATCACTACGGGTCTACATCATGGCGGCGGCTTTATTTTCTGAGCCAGTAATGCCGGATGTGTAGAGAAGAGGACAGCCGGTGCCTTTGTGAGCGTTCACTTGGTGTACCTGCAGAGATTTTTGTTTTCCCTTCCCGTGATTCCGCCCTCATTCTCCTCACTGTTGTAGATGGTTGCTGCTGCCGAGTCAGTGCCGGCTCAGGGCGACCCTCCGTGCAGCAGGCCAGCCCTGCCCTGCCCTCCACCGGCCTCATGCTCGCTTGGCATTATGTGGGAGCTGTTGTCTAGTGTGCTGCCCTTAACCATTGACGCTCTCAGGGTTCTATCATTGACCTTCCTTCCTTCTCCAAGGACTGCGAGGCCGTAGGTAGCCAGTGAGTTTCATCCCCAGGTGCTCAGAGCCAGACCGACAATCACCATTTGTATGTCTAAAACAGAGTAACTATATATATATATTTATAGTTTTTAATGTTTCGGTGTTAGATATGCCTGGAATTTATTCTCGAGGATGGTTGACAGTAGAGATCTTTTTTTTTTTTCTGTATGGGTAGCTATTTTCCCAGCCCATCAGTTTCTGAGTTCCTAAAGGTATCTGTCAATAGGACCCAGGAGGTAGTGTGGTTACAGGTTGCCCATCTATGTACAAGTTCAGCGGTTCAAAACCAGCCACTCCTCAGGAGGAAGTCAGGGCTTTCTACTCCAGAAACAGTGACAGTCTCAGGAACTCACAAGAGGCAGTTCTAGCCTGTCCTATAAGGTGGGCATCAACTCCTTGGCAGTGAGAAAAAGTTGCCCATAACCAACAGACCTAGAGGTGGCCTAAAGCAGGCTTGGGTAGTCACTGAAATTAAAATAAACCTGTTCCTTTTTGTCTTTCCCCACTAATACTCCCTCACTGTGAAAATATAACCACCTATGTTGATGACCTCGGCATATCCAGTTTTTCCTTGTCAATTCCAGTGGCTTTCAAATTGTGTTCCTTGGAATCCTAAAGCTTCTCAGGGAGAGGAAGGGTTGGAAGCATCTCCTAGCCTGCTTCAAGTGCAGCAGCTCCCCTGAGATCTCTTCGGTCCAGTGGACGTCCGTGTAAAGTCCACTGAAACAAAGGTCTTTACTGCAGTCAACGGTTGAAAACGGTCTTTTCTTCTCGCAGGTCCTTCAGAAAAGTGTGATCATTGGAGTGATTGAAGGTGGAGATGTGATGGAAGAGAGGCTGAGATCAGCACGAGAGACAGCCAAGAGGCCTGTAGGTGGCTTCCTTCTGGATGGCTTTCAGGGTGATCCGATGACCAAGGAGACTGGTCTGCACTTGCTGTCTTCAGTCACTGCTGAGCTGCCGGAGGACAAGCCAAGGTTGTATCCACTTCAGACGCAGGCTGGGCTCGGGTGCTGGCTGATTCTGTGTGTTCCATGCAGTCTGTACATCAGCAGGCTGGGCTGGGGTGCTGGCTAACTCTGTGTGTTTCTTGCAGTCTGTACATGGCCATAGGCTTTCATCTTTTGATTTGAAACGTGCTGGCTGACTGAGGGGATTGGCTTTGAGGCTCTTCTCTTGGTTTCAGATTATAGACCAAAGGAACATTGTGTGTGCTCCTCAGTCTAAGCGAGGGCAAGTGTTATACTGGTGCCCTTTATTCTTGACCAAATGCAAATGCTGTTCGTTATTCATGCTGATGTATTACCTGGGGACAAATATAAAGTTGTGTGGAACTCTGACTGAAATCAAGGGAAGGTGAAGACAGATAGGGCAGGGGGGCTGCAGGGAGGGGAGGACTCGCTAATAAGGACCTTTAGACATTCTTGGATTTGATCCAGGTAGGGAGTGATGCCTTTCTTTTTATTTATTTATTTTTTTTACCCAGGGTCTTGGCTACCCTTGTTGGTTTGGTTCCCACATGTTCCTTTATCACAGAGTCCCTATTAGTGAGAAGAGGTGATCCGCTAAGTTTCTGAGGGTGGCTGATTTCTCAATGGACTTTTTAACTTTTCATTTCAAACTCGGTTTTTAATGTTTTAAAAAAAGACTGCTAGATGTGAATACTCACTCTTTTATCTTACAAAAAAAGGTTACTTGTTGGACCGTTAACCACAAGAAAGATGAGATTTTCTACTCCCCTAAAGATGTATTGGCTCAGAAACCCACGGGGCCAGTTCTCTGTCCTATAGGATGGCTATGAATGAGAATCAACTCAATGGCAGTGAGGTGTTTGAGTGTTCTTGAACAGCACGGAACCATTTGAGTGATCAGTGGCCCTGGCTGGTGTTTCTGCTGTTAATCATTGATCCTCTTCAACTAGATCCGTCTAAGTTTGTTGCATCGCAAATTAATATGGCTGGTCTGCCACTGAGAGCTTATCCATCCTCCGTATCATCTTGTCCCTTCTTAAAACGGGTGATCCATTTGAGAATTGCTGATTTCTTTGTGGCATGGTCCCCCTTAAAGTTTTCATAAAGCATCAAGATTTCACCATCCGTCCACCCATGCTTCTCCATAAATGTGACATTTGTTCTTTCTTTGGTTTTTAACAGCGTTCGTGGTATTTCTGGTAGGGCATCTTTTCATACTGATAGCCTAGTTAGTGCTTCAAACTAGGTCCTGCTCAGCATGTTGCAACAAGTGAGTTTGGGTTTGTTTTGATACAAAACCAAAACACCCATGCATCATTTTTCAAAATATGAATTTTGCATGAAGGTTCTGAAGACTCCTTATAGTGTTACAGGATGTAAAGTCCAATCTAAGATGAGAGCGCTTACTTCGGAGGGAGAGGAGGTAACGCACCTTTATGGTGCTTCGCTCTACGCTCAGACGCTGTACCATGTGCTTTTCGAACATGGTCCTGTGGGGTATGTAGGATGGGAACCTCAAAACTAGACGAAAATTGGAATGAAAGAGAATTGGTCTTTTCCCACCAGCTTTTCGAAGCATCCTGTTATCATTGACCTGGGTTCTGAAAATGAAAAACTTGAGGCTCCGTGAGGTCAAAAGCCTTCCCCAAATCCTAGAGCCTGTGACTAAATAGCAGAGCCCAGGCACCTACCTGCAAAACCCTACGTTCTTTCCAGCACACCTTGCTCGTCGGTGCCGGCCATTGTGACGGTGAGTGGAGTTTTTCATTATTACCCTCTCTGCGCCTTCATGTGTCTGTGCTGATTGCTGTCTTCGCAGGCTCATCTGTGGTGTCAGCCGGCCAGATGAAGTGCTAGCATGCGTTGAAAGAGGAGTGGACCTGTTTGAGAGTTTTTTCCCTTTTCAAGTGACAGAGCGGGGCTGCGCCCTGACGTTCAGCTTTGATTACCAGCTGGATCCTGAAGAGACGCGTAGGTCATTTACAGCTACGTAATACCCGTTACCCTAAATTTCCATTCATTTTTGGCTGTAGTCACAAGACAGAAATCTATACGTACCAGGGGACTTCAAAAAGGTCAGGGGAAAATGGAATGTTAAGAGAACAGTGAATTCTCCCACAAACCTTTAGAAGCTCCCTTGTACTATACAAGGTGCCTTTTATAAGAATACTTCTTTCTTATCTCGGTGCCCCGGCACGTTGACGTACAGAACCAGGAACGTGTGCTGCATGAAGCTCCTGGCGATTAGGGAAGGCGGTGGTAGTGAACAGAGCCAAGGAAAAGAAGCCCCCTCTCTCACCCTGTCAAAAGAGCATCCAACGTGAACACTGATGACAAGCTAGGGAAAGAAAACCTTTGAATTGCTTAATTAGTTTTTATACCAAAGGATTCTTGTCTGTGTTTTGCAAGCCCTGCACTGTACAGGGGGGTCTCACACCACTCTCCCATCCTAGATTTTTAGTGTTTGTTGTTTTTTTTTCCACCTACGAGACATGAAAGCTGATTTCCTCTGCTGATGTGGCTTTGAAGCACTTCCCCTCTCTGTACTGTCTAGTCCTTCCGAAAGCAAGAAGATCACATGGTGGGCAGTGGACCGGGAACTGGAGTCCAGGCTGTGGGGCTGGGGAGGATGCTACGTGCCCAGCCTTCCCTGTGGCTTCCAGAATGGACTTGCCTCCTTTTCCTACTAACCCTGGCAAGTCTTTAATCTTAAGTTTCAACAGGGTCAGGAAGATTTTTTGTAAAGGTTCGCTTTATTTCCCACTAGTTAATAACATTGGATTCAGAAGATGCGCCAGCTTTCCTCAGATTACTTCTGGAAACAAGATCAATCAGACTGACCCGAGAAACCAGTCTGTCCTTTAGGCCGGCCGGAACCGATGTGTGAACGGGCCTCCCACAGACACCTGGTCAATGTCCGTGACTTCATTGACTGGACTCACTAATTTCTGTCAGGACTATGCATGTGCAAGGCCCCGAGGGAAACTGCGGTTGATTTCTGGGACAGACAGGTCTCTTGATGGCCAGAGAAAGCCAACTGTTTTTCATGGCTTGGAAAACTCAAGTAGTGTGAGCATTTACGTGAACCTATTGCTACTAGTCATATTTGTTTGTGTGTCCATACGTGCATGTGGATCTTAATTCAAGTCCTTGACTGATTACAAAGTGACCGTCCCAGAGAAATAAGTTGTCCAATATAAGCAGCAATCTCCCCTAGTGACAGGAGTTTTCCAGAATGCCAGGGCCAAGCTTGTTAGCAGGAAGAGCTTCACCATGACCTCCCACCTCAGCAGGCCAATTCCTGAGGACAAAAAAGGAGCCGCGCTGTGCTCAGTGCTCAGGTCCCGCCGCGTCTTCCTTCGACGTTTGCAGGCTCTCCGTTAGTAGAACCAACTGCTTGCTCTCGACTCTGAGATTGTTAGCCCGCGTTCCCAGAAGTGCCTCTTCCCTCGTTGGCCCTCTCAAGGCAGCTGGCTCTTCATATCGTAGCAGGTGTCTCTTGTATTTCTAGGAATGTTTGCTTTGAAAGCAGAGTTCAAGGGCACACCTATGTGATTCTAGATAATCTGGGTTCCCTACCAGGTCAAAGTCTCTATGTAGAATGTATACGTTAAAGCCGTCTTCTTCTTTGCCTCTCTCTCAAATGGATTAGTTACACAGCATGTGCATTACATTGAGACATGGACACCCACGCATGTTTATTCTCCTTGTAACACACAAACATGCAACTTCTTGAAATTATTTCTTGACAATAAGAATATGGTTTTGTAACCTAATTTGCCTAGACATTGTCAGATCTCTAAATAGTTTTGATATCAGAGATTACAGATCAGTGCCCATCTTGGTGCATATTGCTACTTTTATTTGTTTGTGTTTGGGATTATCTTAGGATAAATTCTCAGAGATGGAATTACAGGGTCAGAGGGCATGAAATAATAAAGATACTAAAGCACACATTCACGTGGCTTCCCCTTACATCTGATCTTCAATCATGACTTTTTATTGGTTTATCCTTTAGTGTTACAACAAAATGGGACACCAGAGGAAATAAAATATCTGGGCCCAACAAGGAACATTGAAACAACTGAAAGCACTCAAGAAATGACATCATTTGAAATTAATCTGAAGGAAAAAAGGTAAGAATTTTTTTAACTTGGGATTTTGATACCCGACTTCAGTCCATTTCTTATTTCAGCCTGTTCTAAAAGTTCGTGTGATTGTTCTGTTTCTATGACTGTAAACATTTCTGAAAGTGTATTTTGGCGTAACAGAAAACCTATAGGGTTGGAGAACGATTGCTTTACAAGGAAGACCCAAGAAAAATGGTTACCTTTGAATGATGGTGCTGGCAAAGAATCTGGGAAGTACCGTGGACTTGCAGAAGAGTAACCGGATCCGTCTTGGAGGGAGCACGGCCTAACGGGTCCTTAGAGGCAAGGATGGTGAGACTTAGCAGCACAGGTGGGGAGACCCCTCGCGCACTTTGGACATGCCGTCAAGAGAGACCAGTCCCTGAGGAGGACACCGTGCTTGGTTAAGTAAAGGGGCAGGGCAAAGAGGAAGGCCCTGGACAAGATGGACTGACCCAGTGGCTGCAGCTTTGGGCCCCAACAGAGCAGTGGTGAGGACGGCGCCTGACCGGGCAGTGATTCGTTCTGTTGTACATAGGGTCCCTGAGTCAGAACCGACTGGATGCTACCTAACGACCACCACATCGGAAGATCACACCAAATCCACTGCACTGGTGCCTTATAGCAGAGAAGGAGGAAACGCCCCAAGGAGATGGATGGCGTAGTGGCTACGACAATGGGCTCAAGCTTCCCCCTGGTGCCGGGAGCAGGCAGTGCTTCAGTCTGGTGTACATCGGGTCGCTGTGTTGTACACAGGGTCGTTAGGAACTAACTTGGCCACACTTAACGGCAGCAGCCGTAGTATTTGACATGTGAGGATCCAGAGAGTGCAGCTGGTAAGCCCTCAACTGCTAAGCAAAGGTTGACCATGTGAACATCTCAGTTGTTCTGCAGGAGAGAGATGTGGCCGGTTGCTTCCGTCAAGTAGTACCACCATGGCGGTGCTCTGGGGCAGTTCCACTTTGTTCTGTAGGGTTGCTGTGGTCCCGAATCAACTTGACAGCAGTGAGTTTGGGGGCTAAAATTAATGACGGAGTAGGGTAAGGATTTCAAAATGAAAATTCAGACAAGTTTTTTTTAAAATGTTTTTAGTTATAGATCAGTTATAAATCTTCCAATATTTGCTCTGCAAGAAAGGAACCAAGATGTCGCCTAGCCTTTTATTTGGTCCAAAATGGGAATGAGCAGTGTCTAGTCAAAGATTTCACGTCTGCAGTAATCACACAGGCATTGACAGTTTGAGAGAGAATGTGAAAATCTGTTCCTATCTATGTTTTGGGGTGGAGTGGGGAGCAGTGTTTCTTAAATGTAGTTCTGAAATATTAATGGCTACCACACAGACTAGCAGAACAGAAGAATTGTGTGTTCAAAATGAGGAAAGGTGCGCCCCAGGGTGGTGTCCATCCACTGTTCTCATTCAGTCTGTCTGCTGAGCCAGAAGCTGGGCTACAGGAAGAAGCGCGTGGCATCGGGCTTGGAAGAAGGCGCATTGACAGTCTGCAGTATGCAGGTTACACGGCCTTGCTTGCTTTAAGCGAAGAGGACTTGAAGCCCTCCCTTACTGATGGAAATCAAAGCCTGCGTCCTTTAGTGTGGATGGCATCTCAGCATCCAACTAAACTCCTCACAACTGGACCAATAAGCAGCATCATGATACACAGAGAAAAGATTTCAATTGCCAAGGATTTCGTTTTACTTTGTAATCATTGCTCACAGAAGTGGGACATCGAGGTGCATTTTGTATTGGGTAAATCTGCTACGTAAGACTTCTTTAAAGTGTCGAAGCACAGAGGTGTCACTTTGAGGACTAAGGTGCACTTGACCCAAGCGATGCTCTTTTCAGTTGTCTCAGGTGCGTGTGGAGGCTGGGCAGTGAAGAAGGCAGACGAGAGAAGAAGGGAGAGTGGCGAAGACTTAAATATGCCACGAGTGGCCAGAAGAACAAACAAATCTGTCTCGGAAGAAGTACAAGCAGAAAGCCCCGGCGACGCAAGGGTGACTTTGTCTCACGTACTGTGGACGTTAGCAGTTGGGGCCAGTCTCTGGGGCCAGACATCAGGGTTGATAGAGAGTCAGTGAAACGCAGACAGACCCACAACACGATAGGCCCAGTGGCTGCAACAGGGAGCTCCGGCGTTGCAAGGACGGCGAGGTGGCGCCGCCCAGGGCAGTGGTTCATTCTTTAGTCTCTATGGGTCAGCACTGACTCCGCACCTAGCCCCCAACAACCACATTTAGAGTTATAAGAAACAGCCGGGGTGCTTCCGTTCTGCTTTGCCAGGTCAGGGCAGTAGAAAAGGTGCCTACCAAATTTCCCTTGACCAGATCGCTTTCATTGGAAATTGTAGGGTCCTTCTTATCAGCACTCGAGCTGAACCTTGGGAGACTTTGGGTTCAAATGCTAACCGTATGTATCCGTGGTTGTGCGACATCGGTCAAGTCACTCAAGGTCTTCTCGCTAATAGCTGGAAGGAACACTTCAGGCTGCCACACTCCTCACCGTCTGCTCCCCACCAGCACTCCGCCGCGGGGACGACTCCTCTTACCAGCCTCGGCTCACAAACGCAGAGGGACGGGCGCTCAGGGGCTCGCCTTTGTGATGAGGAGGCAACCTGAAGGCAGCGGTGAGCCGCAGCAGAGCTCTGGCCCCCGGAGTCGTCCCGCCAATAAAACACCCGCCGGCAAGCGGCTCGGTTGAGAGGAAGTGAGACAGCAGGTGAAAGCGCTTTGTAAACTGCCGCCCGCAGTGCCGTCCGACACTAGCTCTGGTGGCACGTGGGTGAGAAGACCCGCGTTTCCGAGGATTCCGTGCCGTGCCGTGACAGCGTGACACACAGCACCCGGAATGGGTGATGGCTGCAGGGATTCGCCCAAGGTCCTTTTGTAACTCTCCTCTCGGAGGTTGCATCTCCCAGAGGAAAACTCGTGGGCCTCCACGTCTCATGGTGGGGCTTTGTAGTAGTGTATGTGTTAACTTTGTGCTATCATCAGTGTGGGTAAAACGGGCATGGCTTAAAATTTGCATTTTAAAGTATAAAGTTTTCATCATTTTCAAGTATTTAGTCATTTGATGTTTTAATCATTTCAAAGTATAAAGTTCAGCAGATTAATAACTTTCGCCGTGTTGTACAGTCATCACCATTTTGTTTCCAAAACATTTTTGTCACCCCAAACAGAAGCCCTGCCCCTTGAAGTCATCTTTAGACCTGCTTTGCACTGCCCTCTCCTCCTGGGTCCTGGCCACGTTGCATCTGCGTCTGTTTCGATGCATTTGCTACATAGAGATATCTCGTACAGATGGAGCCCATGTGTGTTCCTTTGTGTCTGGAATATGCTTTTCAGATCCAGCTCTGTTGTGGTCCCAGGACCACGTTGCAGGCCGAGCACTGAGCAGCAGTATTCTTGCGTGTCAGTCCCCGGCCCAGCCCCCTCCCCTTTCTGCTGTGTCACGGTGCCTTCCTTTCTCAGGTACCAGGCGGACTTTGACCCGCTGGTGAGCGGGTGTGGCTGTTACTGCTGCCGGAATCACACGCGGGCGTACATCCACCATCTGCTGGTGACCAACGAACTGCTGGCCGGCGTCCTGCTTATGATGCACAACTTTGAGCACTACTTTGGATTTTTCCAGTCCATCCGAGAAGCACTGAGAAAGGACCAGTGGGTGCAGCTGAAAGAGCGCATCCTCATGCAGTCATCGTGAGAGCTGACTTCTTTTTGTAAATGATATTTTATGTTGTAGGTGACAGTTGACACACAAATTAGATTTCCCTTGTTTTGTTTTTTTTTATACGAGTTGTTCTGGGTTGCAACCTTTACAGCAGTTGACATTCTGCTTGTTCCATTCCGGTTGATCTAGCTTGCCTTCCCCTCTCTACTTTTGGATCCATGTTGGCCATTTGAGCTCATAGAGTTAATTGCTGAAGGGAGCACATTACGCACCAGTGATACTTAGTTTATAAGGCAGTCAGTCTGTGTTTGGCTAAAAGGTAACCTGGAGAAATAGCTTCAAGTTCCAAGGTTATTAGGGCAATAGTCTTGAGGGTTCTTCCTGTGTCTATTGGCCTTTTTTTTTTTTTTTAAGAATAGCTGTTCTCTGCATGTTTTCCTTCCATTTTTCCTGGGACCTTCTATCGTGTGGTCAGGACAGTTGGTAGTGGTCGCCAGGTCCCATCTCGTTCTGGTCTCGGGTTAGAAGGTGTTATGGTTCATGTGGGCTATTAGTTCCACGCACTGGTTTCTTGGAGCCTTTGAGTCCCTTCACGGTTTTCTGCTGGATCCGGACAGAAGCCAGCAGTTGTCTCTGATGGCTCTTCACAAGCTTTTAAGACCCCAAACGCTGCTCTCCAAACTAGCACGTGGAACATTATCACTGTGAACTCTGCTCTGACGATGGACTAAGTGGTCCGTCCAAGTCGGTGGCCCCAGGCCCTATTGCTCAGTAAACCAATCCCGTGGGTTGTGTGGAAATGTCTAAGGAGCCTCTGGGACTTGCTTCCTGTGTGCTTTAATATATACAGGGAGGCTTCACAAAGTCTGTGGGAAATGGAGTGAAACAATAATAGAATTTTTCCACACGGTTTTTTGAAGCCCCCTCACATTCTCAAAGGGCCCTTTGGGACTCTGCCATCTTCTGAGCAGTCCCGCCAATCAACAGGTCACCTCTCGTGTGACTTAACCAGCATCGTCTCTTTGGACCACGTCGCTCCCCTGACCAGTTGGTCCAGGGCCCAGTCCTTCATTTGGCCACGGGCTTTATTTGTGACTCTGGCTAGAGTTGCCATCCTTGTCTGTCAGGAGCTGAGTGTTTGCCGGGCTGTTTCCTCTGGCCGTACAGACCACTGTGGCCTGTCCTCCAGCCTCAGGATTCAGTCTAAGCCTGGACTTGCTGCCCCGCGCTCGCAGTTTTTGCGTGCTGTGACCAAGCCCTGCCTGGGCAACTACAGGATTAGGTTTCAGCAGAGCTGGGCGGTACGCCTGGACAGGTCACTTAGTCTCCCCTGATGCTCTCCTCCTGAATAAATGAGGAAAAGCAGAGTGGATAGGATGTAATGAACCTTTGAGATTTCATCTCGCTCTACAATTTGGGAAACAGAAAGGTGTAGGTTAGGATTATAACCTTCCTGCTTGCCTCTTTCTTGATTGCTAGCAGCCTGATTGGAAGTTTAGCCATGCAGGATCAGGTGACAGTCGCATGCATGCGTCTAGACGGACAGTTCGCCTTCTGTAAATAGTGAGTTCTAAGCTAAGGTGACCGGACGTCCCGCTTTTGGCGGGACAGTCCCGATTTTTAACAATGTTTCCCGCGTCCTGCGGCGTTTTTAAAAAGTCCCGAATTTTGGAAAGAATGCATGTCAAGCTAGGGTATACGGTTTTCGGCTGCCATGTGGCTATTTCAGCAGGATATGGGTTTTATCACTGGTGACTCGCTTTACCAATGTTAACATCTGGTCACTTTACTCTAAGCAGTGACTTGTCAGATGATTTTATTTTCTCCTTTGTCCTTTCTGTGTTTCCATTCTATACACATTTACACACGGTTTTTAAAAAAACATCAGCAAAAGCATAAACGATGAGTGTTTTTGTAGGCGGAGAAATGTGTGTGTTTTTATATTCTTGTGCTCTGTTTTTCAGTTCATCATTTCAGTGGGCGTTCCTGGGCATTCTATTAAGGCGTTATGTAGTTATGCTTTTAGGTGTGGTGAGCCCGTCCCTGTAGCCTGCCTCTTACTAGTCATCGTTGCTGTAGTTTTACATTCACGGAAATTCCTGTAACCACTCTATGAATGGCACAGGGTACTTAGAACAGTTTTGGCTCTCAAGGACTGGATTGCTTTGAAATGTAATTGGATCGGGTAAGTTCATATTCCTGTCCATTGCCAAGGCCACTGAGTTGGAGGAGTATCAATAAGTATCCCAGAATTCATGTAAAATGTATGGGCTTTATGTATGTCCTAAACACTGAAATTCTGCCCAACGTGGTTCAGTTTCTTGAGCCTTTTCCTTATTAGCACATTGGAAAAATGTTTCTGCCTTTTAATACAGTAAAACTATCAAAGACAATAGCCAATAAATTCTTTTTTTTTAAATTCAGTGTGTCTTGCTTTCTGTAAATGGTAGTGAGTTTATCAAAACATTAAATTGCCATGGTTCCAAAAAGGCTCTGGAGATTTCTCATTGGAAAACAATACTGTTTGACATTGGACACTCATGCTGAATGCAGAGCCTGAAGAAGGGATGTTAACACGGTGATGCACATGACGGAGAGCCCCTGACCTGCTCTTTAAATCGTGTAGGGAGAGCTCTTAACAGCCATGCTAGCACATCATAAAAAATCACAATGAAAGGAGCATTTTTTAATGTTCGGGCTCTTGGTAGATGCTTCCATACTGGGCTCACTGGCCCTCAGAGCTTCGCTGTGAGGTCTGGTGACCACTAGACGGGCGTCACAGAACGGAGTCTCGGGAAGGTTGATCACTCTCAGAAGGTTCAGCAGTTCCCAGGTTTGATGCTAGGGCTGCCCAACATAGCGCAGCTGTTACCTATAGCTCCCAATCGCTTCCTACAGACCTGTGCCTCAGGACCGCTGGGCTGAAGAGGGTGCTCTCTTAGGGCAGTGGTTCTCAACCTTCCTAATGCCAGGATCCTTTAAAACAGTTCCTCATGTTGTGGTGACCCCCCCAGCCATAACATTATTTTCGTTGCTACTTCATCACTGTCTTTTTGCTACTGTTATGAATTGGGCGACCCCTGTGAAAGGGTCATTTGACCCCCAAAGGAGTTGTGACCCACAGGTTGAGAACCGCTATCTTAGGGAGTCCTGAATAGGTAGAGGGGAGGGCCCTCTGGTTCTGAGGCGAAGGGTGCTGTAAGAGTTGTGCTGCAATTCAACTCCCCTCCCAATGGGGACTGCATAGCAGCATAGTGGTGCCCCCTAGCTGCTCAACATGGATTGGCATTCTACCCACCATCCCACCTCCCACACCCAGGGTGTTAGGACAGTAACCACACCCTCAAAATAAGCAAAAAAAAATCTCACTGCCTCGAGTCAGTTCTGATTCATATCAATCCTATAGGGCAAGGTAGAATTGGCCTTGCCCTTAGAGTTTCCAAAACTAATCATTTTCAGGAGTAGAAAGCTCCATTTTTCTCCTGAGGAGCAATTGGTGGTTTTGAACTGCTGACCTTGCAATTAGCAGCCCATTGTGTAACCACTGCGCCAGCAGGACTCTTGTTTTGAAGAGGAATATGATCCTTTAAGCCAGTGGTTCTCCACCTTCCTAATGCTGCAACCCTTTAATACAGTTCCTCATGTGGTGGTGACCCCCACAACCATAACATTGTTTTCGTTGCTACTTCATAACTGTAATTTTGCTACTGTTATGAATTGAGCGTTGCCCGTGAAAGGGTCGTTCAACTCCCAAAGGGGTGTGACCCACAGGTTGATAACCGCTGCCTTATACCCTAGATGATTTTAAATGGGGCTGGTGGGTGTGATCAATTTAAATGGATAATCAATAGACATCTGCATGGCTTAAGGGAGGAATCTTGTTATTCCCTGAAAATAAAGGACTAAAGAATATGGGAAAAGGATTCTTCTAGCCCCCCCCCTTTTTTTTGTAAAGCAAATACTTGCATAATGAAAACATTTAAATAAAACTTCAAAAACCATCAAAGAGTCGTATTAGATTGTGGCAAGCTACTTTTATTGGGCGTGGGTGGGGTGTGTTGTGGGGGGTAAGGAATGGGTGGGGGGGGAGGTGCTGGGGGAGGGGGAGGCAGGGGTGTGTAAAGGCAGCTTGGAGCTCACTGAGAAACCGCAGAGTTAAATGATTATCCTGTGCCTTCCTGATTAGGAACAGGCCGCTCTCTGCAGTTTGATTAGTCTCGCTTGTAGCTACGGGATTACAGCTTATTAAAACTGACAGTGCTTTGTAGGGTAGGGAGCCAGGAAGGTCAAACTTACACGCTGAGCCAGCCACTAGCAAGGCTCTGCCTTTACCTAAAGGTTTGGTGTCTTTGGCATTCATTGTAATACTCTTTTTCTTTCTCAGCTTTCTTTTCAGCCGCACGTTTCATCCTCATTGTATACCCTTTCTCTCCTCTCTCATGAGATTCCCTGATAGAGGACCACATTACCCACACCACCGTTGTCAGAGAAGGATGAGGCGAGCCCCGCCTGAGAATTGTGAATTGGGTATCCACGGATCCTGTTCCTGACAGTCATCCTCGGGTATGCCTGTGAGCCAGGCGTATTTACTAACAGCCCCCCCCCCCCTTTAATCACTAAAGCGCCATCGTTTGGAAAAATTATATGATCACCCTAATGTGCATGGTGGAGACCAAACTCGAGAGCAGGTGCCCTATCCAAAAGGGACAGCTGCTCCCCACCTCGAGCTAATTGCTGTCAGTCCACTGTTGCCAGACCTTCCGGTCTTTCAAGAGAAGCCAAAAGTCTGGATGAAATCAGATGCCATCCCAATTTTTCAATGTGGTACCAATTAAAATAACACACACACACACACACACACACAGCCACACACACACTGAGAGCCAAGCAAAACCAAAGGGTACCCTAAGGCAACCTTTACCTTAGACTCTGGGAGAAGTATCTTTTGCATCTTTTAATTTTTCCGAGACCGATCCATACATACAGAAGAGGGACCTATGGCCTTCAGTGCCTGCAGCTGCTCACAGATTTCCACATTAATAGAATGCCGCATTGTGCCAACTTCATCGCAGTGTCTCCAGAACCAGCTCTGCCAAAGGGGACATTTGTGCATATCTTGTTCAACATTTTATCCTGTGGATGAAAACTCGTAGACTTGGGAAAGAAAGATTAGCACACATTTTTGTCTTTGCTCACAGGGAGTTGAAGTGTACAGTCATATGTTGCTTTATGACCATGACTCAACCCCCAAGGTCACTTCCATTAAGTTGGTTCCACTTCATAGAGACCCTGTAGGATGGAATAGAGCTGTATCTATGGGTTTCTCAGCCTGTAACTATGGGAGCAGAAAGCCTCCTCTTTCTCCCTAGGATCTGCTGGTGGGTTTGAACTACTGACCTCATGGTTATTAGCCCAATGCATAACCCACTATATCACCAGGGCTCCTTTTATGTCCGAGATAACACTCGGTAGAACAAAGCATACGTGATTTGGATGTTGGATGAACACCATAGGCTATATAGGCAATCACCAGATTCTGAACCAATTCCATTCCCGTCTATTAAGTTGAATTTTTGCATAAGTCACAACTGGTGGGTTTGATTTGTATGTAATGTCAATTAGTGTAATCTATGTCCTAGCATATAGTGTGCCTTATTTTATGCCAGTAACGCACATAATATGTTTGGGCTTTTGGCAACCCATACAACCCCTGGTGCATTTCCTGTGTGTCGTAGGCGTGTTATATGAAGGACGCTTCAAAAGATGGGTGGAAGCATAGAATCTAAAGCTAGTGGAATTATTCCACAAACTTTATGAAGCCCCCTCATATGCCCTGTCAAGGTTGGGGAAGAATCGTTGCATTTGAACAATGGCGCTGGCAAAGAATATTGACAGTCCCATGGATTGCCAAGTCCAACTGTTCTAAGATCTGTTTTAGAAGAAGTACAGCCCAGAATGCTCCTTAGAAGTGAGGCTCGTGTGACGTCATCTCGTGCTTTGGACGTGTCGGGGGAGACCAGTCGCTGGGAAAGGACATCATGCTTGGGAAAGGAGAAGGGCTTCAGAAAGGAGGAAGATACTTGATGAGATGGACGGACCCACCGGCTGGCACAATGGCCTTGAACAGGAGAACACGTGTGAGGGTGCCGCAGGAATGAGCAGTCGTTTTTATTTTTTTAAATGTTAGGGTGGCTATGAGTCAGAGCCGACTAGATAACACCTAACAACAATATAGGCATGAGCATTTAATTTGTGCAAAGTATAGTGCCTTTCTATGAAAATTAAAAAACAACACAAAACTTCCAAGTACACCAAAACATCTTTAATGTAATTAAAAAACCCAAACACTTGTCATCGAGTCGATTCTGATTCATGGTGACCCTATAGGGTAGGGTAGACTGCTCCTGTGAGTTTCCAAGACTAAGTCTACAGGAGTAGAAAGCCTCATCTTTCTCCTAAAGAGCAGCTAGTGGTTTTGAACTGCTGACCTTGCAGACTGCAGCCCAAAGAGTAACCACTATGCCACCAGGGCGCCTTTTAACATCATAATACCATAATAATGTGTTTTGGTGGGTTTTTTTAAAAAATAGGACACCTACGTTTGTTTATTCAATTAGCTATTAACATCATAATACTGTTCTGATGTGCCTGTTGCAAAATGGAGCTCATTTGTCATGAGCCATTGTTATGAGCCTCAGTTGGTAACAGAATAGACTTTTCTGGCAGTGGACCTGCAGCTGGATAGGTGCGGACGTTATACAGACATATGATCATACACATATTTCTTTGCAGTAGACCTTTTGGCTCCCTTGCATCTTGCCCCATTTCCTGCTGGGCCAGGCTCAGCAGTGATTTCCCAGCACTCACTTGCCAGGGATTCTTTCAGACTTCACGAAGCCAGTTAGCACGGGCACATAAGGGCTCCTATTACACCTTGCAGCATTAATAGCAATATTCCTGCTGCTACGGTGAGCGCTCCATTACTGTTTGTTAAGTGAACAAATATTCTCAGAGTGGTTGAGGCGAGTCATTATCTTCAGATTTTAGCCAGCTGAAAGCCGCTTAGAAGTGACTCGCACAGCAGTAGGTGGTGGGACGTATGTCGGCTGTCTTGTCAGGAGTGGTTTTATCTTGCTTTATGCTAGGCAAACTCCCTGCGGCCTGACGCGGCTTTCTGTTTTGTTCTTTTTTTTTTTGACTGGGTTCCACTTTCTCCCATTACCAACTTCTAGTGCTGGTCTCAAAGCAATTTTCCCTGCTCTGACATGAGGAATTCGCGGTGAACTTTCCTTTTATTCTCATTCTTCATGATCCACTTTGAGACCAGGCTGAAGTTGCCAAGGAGTTCAAATGGCTGGTGCTTCTCCCAGTGCCGTTCAGAGGGATTACGCATCCTTGCTGCACACCCCCCCACTCTCGCCTCTGTCCCTGAACGGCTCTCCCCCATGGTCCGCTCCTTTGTCTGTGAAACACATTGGCTCTTACGATCACCTTGTCCCCTGCCTGCTTCGGATGGCTTCAGCTTGCCTCTTAACGCAGTCAAGATGTTGCTATGAAGGGTCTTCTCTTACCTAAGTCGGCTTCCTTTATTCCTTCCTTTCTCCCTCTCCCCCACAAACCACATAATCATCCCTGCTTCAATGAAAGTTTCATAATGATTTCATAACTGCTGCTCTGCAGCGGCTGTCAAAGAGAAACAAGAGGGGGAAAACGAAAATAAGGGACGAGACACCCAAAGGTGAGGGTGTAGCTGCCCTCCGGTAATTGAGACACGGCAGGCACCCTCAAGCCTCTTCGTTTATGAAAGTGTTTAGGCGGGATGAACCCTGGAGGCGGAACGCGGCAGGCACTTGCAAGTCATTTGGATGGATGGGAACACAGTCCCCCCACTGAGGGTCTGTGGTTTTCCAAATCGTTAAAAATCATTTCTTGGAACCCTCCCAACACTATTTATGCTGCTCATGAGTAGAATAGAATAGAATAACATGAATCTAAAAGCTCATAAATATCATAGATAACAAGTGTGGTTCTCAGTTGGGATTTTTCAAATTCCCCTCCCAGAAGAGCAACTTATTTGCCCCCATTTTCCAGTACCTTTACAGATAGTCCCCAACTTAGAATCCTCACCTATGACCATCTGTGTGTGTCTTTGTACAGTTCGTGGCTAGTAATAGGTACCAGTACTGCTCCACACAGGGCTGCGGCATACAGCAATGTGCTACATACAGTAATGTGCTGGTGTTAGCCTCAGACGTTCACTAACAGATGTTTAAAGAGTGGGTTTAGAAAGAAGCTGATTAAAAAAAAGGGGGGTGGGGGACGAAGTATTCAGCTTACATCCGAACCAGTTTACCACAGGGCCATCAGAACCAACTTTATTGTAATCTGGGGACTCCCTGTAGTTTTTATTTATATTTAACATTTCAACCATACAGTCTCCATAGTGACACATCCAAACAGAAGGGAGTGGCCTCACTCACTCGTTAGGCGCTGTTGAGTGGATTCTGATTCACAGGGATCCTGTCTGCACAACGGAAGGAAACATCGTCTGGTCCCGTGCCATCCTCACAATGGTTCTTATGTCTAAACCCATCATTGCAGTCCCGGTGGCAGTCCATCTTGTGGAGAGCCTTCCTAATGCCGCGACTCTTTAATGCAGTTCCTCATGTGATGACCCCCCATGTGTTAGTCTGGGTACTTTAGAGAAACAAATCCACGGAAACTCATGTATAAGGGATAGTTCTATATAAAGGTTAAGTGCACATCAAGAAAACGTCCCAACCCAGTGCTGCCCAAGCCCACAAGTCCAACATTAACCCATTAACCCATATGTCCAACACCAATCCACAAAATCCTCCTCCATCTTACAAAACACACGCTATGATGCCGACTGCAGGAGGAAAGCCGAGTCAGTGAATGTGTAAGCATCTCAGTGCTGGCAGGGTTCTCCACACGGCTGCTCCAGCACCCAGGGCTGCATTGGGGTAGGTCCATGCGGCTTCTCTTTGGGGATGTCTTGCTGGAAGTGAGCCTTGCCAGCTGAAGCAGGGAACTGGCTAAGGCAGTTGCACCCTGGTCCGACCATCAGAAAGCAAGAGACCCAAGAACTAGAAAGGCGAGGCTCACCAAGCCATGTATCCCTCTGCCCTTCAATTAACCCCACATGTGTTTATCAGCCAGGTTGGCACAATAAACTACCTCACCCCACCATAAAATTATTTTCGTTGCTACTTCATAACTAATTTTGCTACTGTCATGAATCGGGTGACCCTTGTAAAAGGGTCGTTCGACCCCCAAAGGACTCGTGACCCACAGGTTGAGAACTGCTGGCCTAAGACATCCTGCGAGGCAGCTGGACACTGCCTTGCACACTTGCTGTGAGTTAGAGCTGACTTCATGGCAACAGGACAGTACCACGACCTTAGGGATCCCTGGTGGCACAGTTATTAAGCATTTGGTCAGTAATTCAAAGCTACCAGTTGTGCTAACCCACCAGTGGCAGAATTCTGCAGGAGGAAAAATCAGGCTAATTACTCTTGTAAAGACTGCCACCCAGGAAACCCTCTGGGGCAGTTCACTCTGTTCTGTGAGATTGCTATGCTCTGGCATCGAGTTCATGGCACATAAAAACCTTAACCCTAAAGACCCTCATTTTCCAATTTTACTTCCTGCTCTCCCTAAAGTAAGTGTGTGTGTGTGTGTGTGTGTGTGTGTGTGTGTGTGTGTGTGTGTAACAAGATTACCCCTGGGTCACTCTGTGTGTGTGTGTTTAAGTAGAGTGTCTTCCCTCTGAGCACAAAGGCCAGAGATAGGTGGAGATCCTTGCCAAATGCTACCAGCTCTCTTGGCTGCCCTCTGCATCACCCACATAATTCTGAGTATCATAGGGCCAGTGGCATGCATGGTGGGTTATGCATTAGGCTGCCAACTGCCAAGTCAACCCCACTAACCACTCTGTAGGAAAAAGATTAGATTTTCTGCTCCTGTAAAAATTGACAGGCTCAAAACCCCAAAGAGACAGTCCCATGGGGTCGCAGGAGCCCTGGTAGCATCGTGATTCCGAGCAGTTCAAAACCACCAGCCCCTCCATGGGGGAAAGATGAGGCTTTCTACTCCCCTAAAGAGTGACAGTCTTGGAAACCCCGGGGGCAGTTCTACCCTGTCGGACAGGGTGACTAGGCGGCAGAGTCGACTCAATGGCAGGGAGTACTGAGTCGCGATGAGGAAGAGTGAGATCAACACGACTTGGTAACTGTTCTTTCTTTGGTCCCAGGAATCTGCAGATGCCTTTTAATGATCAGAGCGCCGAGTAATGGCCCAGTGGTAATTTTGTTTTGGTCCAAGGCTCATGCATTTTATGCATACATGAGAAGTGAAGGTACATTTGCATTGCACATTGTCTGAAGGCGGAAAGAAGTTTTTCTAGTGGCACAGATAGAACCACACTTTTAGAACCACATATAGGTCCTCTAGCCAACCCCCTCAGTTTGCAGAGGTGGGACCCAGGCCAGGGTTCAGCAGGAAATGAGAGGCAAGGCTGGCACGAGGGCCAGGCTTGCTTTCTGCACAGTCGCCACCTCTCTCCGTGTTGCTATATTTTGTTTTACCTGGACACACTTCAGAGTCACGTGCTTTTGCTTTGTGATACCCTGTGACCACCCTGCCACTGGCTGTTGCCTCCCTGGCTGCTCATCTAGTAGAGGTCCTTGAATCCAGAGAACAGTCTGTAAATATCTTTTTTTGCGGCTTCATTGACCTCATTATGGTTATAGCATGATTGCCTATGACAAAGATGTCTGAAGCCCAGCTAACAAAGATTATATAGGGGCGCCCTATTCAATTATATTAAACAAAATAAAGACAAATTAAACAAAAACAAACTGACTACCTTGGAGTGGATGGTGACGCATAGTGACCCTATCGTGCAGGGTAGAACCATGCCTGTAGGCTTCAACACTGTAATTGTTTACAGGAGTAGAAAGCCTTGGCTTTCTCCCAAGGAGTGGCTGGTGGTTTTGAACTACTAACCTTGAGGATCACAGCCCAACACATGGCCGCTAGGCCACCAGGACTTTTTCTCAACTATATCACAGACTTCATAATCCCCTTGCTGCTCTGGGCTCCTCCCGTAACCATAAAGCCCCCACTGCTTTGTATAGATTGTTAGGTTTTATCAAGAGTAGAGAGGAGTAAGCATTGGTCTTGTCTTCCAAGGCCACTTCAGGTGATCTTCTTTTTTCTCAAGTATCCTTGATGGCCTATAGAATCCGATCCAGCCAATTCCTGGATTAAAACCAATATCTTGATCAGGAATTTCTCCATATTTGGTACAGGGTTATGTATTTAATCATGCACATCCGCCTCATCCTAATTCTCTCTCATACCTAGCATTCACTTATCCATCCAGTCAAGAAAAATGCATCTACTTCCAGCTAGGTGTCAGACACTCTCTAGTGAGGCTCAGTGACAACCACTCAGTGAAGCACATCATGGGCCAGCATGAGTCAGAGCCAGCTCGATGGCAATTAGTGTTATTCTTTTGGCTGAGGGTGATGCTGGGTGACAGAAAGGACACAGAGAAGATTTTGCCTCCAATCGGGTGTTTGTCTCAAAGCAGGAGAGGTATTCTGGCCATTTTCTAACGTCTCGTGGGGTCAGAAGTGATTACCGGTAATAACAGCGAATCCTTCTTCCATTATCTCCTTTGCAGTGGGCTCAACGAGTAAGACCCTCTACGTTCTTTGACAGTAACATTAAACAGCAAGCAATTTTCTTAATTTCAGCCAATTATTAGCTCAGCTATACTCTTTTCCTTCGACTTCTCTACTCCCTTAACCCCACCACTGAATTATTTTGAAACAAATCCCAGAAAGCATGTAATTTCATTTATAATTAATTCAGTACATATCTCTTAAAGCAAAAGCATATATAAAACTTAACCACAGTGCAGTATTATTCCATTTAAGAATGAATAATACTACCCTACCTAGTCATGTTGGTAGCTGTTAGTGATCATTTCTCCTCCCCATGCTCTCGCCACTGTTGTTCTTAGTTGCATGCAAGTTGGCCCCCTGACTTGTGGTGGCACCATCTATGTGGGAACTCATGTCATCCTCACGATCAGAAGCGTGGGGGTCATGTGGTTGTGGTTCTGACTATTGCGATCCAGAGGGTTGTAGCTGGCTGATATTCAGAAGCAGATCAATATGCCTTTCTTCCTGATTTGTGTTGCCCGGACGCTCGAGTGAAACCTATTTGGCATCACAGCAGCACATAAGCCTCCATGGTTGGATGGCTGGTGGCTACCCAGAATGTGACCTGGTTGCAGGCAAGCTTGGGTCTCCGTCTTAGAAGGTGAGGATTCTCCCTCCCACTAGCTGCCAGGACCTCCTATGGTCTGTCATTAGGCGGTGGTTTGCCATTTCTTCAGCACTTATTTGTAGTCATATTTCTATAAAAAACAATTGTTATTCTCTTCAATGATTATTTGGTCATACTGAAGTTTAAAGTGATACAGTGTCAATGCTGGATTCTTTGGAAAGGAAGGGGTGGATTCTTTAGCAGCCTCTACATGTAGCCAGCCAGTGGGTTTTTTTCACTTTTATGTATCAATCTGAGCTCCTGGGTGTTGGCCTCTTTGCTGTTTGAAAAAGCCACTCTCGTTATTCTTATGGATGCTCCGACGGCCTCGACTTTAGGACAGTGGACACCTTCATCCCTTTGGCTTTGGAGCCCTTAAGACACAACCCTCCCCTTTCTTTTCTTTTCTTGGTCATTCAACCAGAGACTCCAGACTCTTCTTTGGCATGTCTTGCCCCAGACCTGGAACGCACCATCTCCCAAGGAGATCTGTTTACTTTCAGTGGAGAGTGGTATTTAGAGAGCATGGGCCCTAGATGTGCTCATTTCTGCATGGATGGGCATTGCTTCTAGGTCTTTTGGGTGGATCACATGAAGGAATGCACTTAAAAGAGAGAATACAGTATGAATTCCAACTCCAATTTGGATGATAGGTTTTTGAAAAATGTAACTTATTTGATTTCATATCTGCGATCTCATATAAGCTATGTAAAAATCTTTTAATCCAAATTAGAATTGGAATCCACAATGCATTTTGTTTAATGTGTATTTCTTCACTCGATGCACTAAAGAGACCTATGCGCTGAAAGTGAGTTAAGCACTGGGCTGCTGACCGATCGGGGCACACATCAAAAATGACACTGCACTGTGACCCGGGTCTTCACCATGAGCACTGCCGCTTCAAGCAGTTCTAACCATGGATAACTGCGCTTAGAATCATGGGAGGTCTGTCCCCATGAGCCCAAAACTTACTTTGAATCTACTATCTGAAATAAAAACTTGGTTCATGTGTAATGACATTTCTTCACCTATCGACCACGTTCTGTTTGCTTTGGAGAAGGACGTATTACCAAGCATGTGCATTCTGCAGAGCCCGGGGGCAGTGCTGTGGAATAAGCATTGGACTAACTGACTTCCGAGTTGGAAGTTCAAACCCACCAGCCACTGCACAGAAGAAAGAGGAGGCCATCTGCCTCCTTCACGATGTCCAGCCTTGCCGACCCGACACAAGGTTCCCGTGACTCAGAATCGACTTGATGGCAGTGGTTTGCTTTTGAGTTTTAAAATATATTGAACTCACGCACGTAGTAAAAAAAAAAAAAAAAAATCCTGCCTAGAGAAAGGTCATGCCTGTCCAGTTTCATGTAAAAATCATTCCCTCGATATTTTCAGACACTACATCAATGAATACGCACAGGTAGTGGGAGTTCTTTTCTATACGGGTCATGCTTCACTTTTTTTTTCGTTCAACAATCATAGAAGGCCAAGAACATTGTCCTCATTTTCCTGCTGTGGGAACGGAGGTAGGAGACAGTGAGACCTCCCTGTGCCAACTGAAGAGCTCTGGCTCTCCTCGGAGCCGCGGAGCAGGCAGCTGGGGAAGGGAAGCACCCAGCGGTCACGTGCGAGCCACCACCCGTGGCTGTGGCGACAACTCAACTTCTGACCGCGCCATGGGTGCCAGGGTACAACTGTGCCCCTAGAGTTTATGAGGGCTGATTTTTTTTTGTGGGGGGAGGATTAATTCCCAGGCCTTTCTTTCTAGTTGCCTCTGGGTGGTCTAGAACTTCCAATCTTTGCATTGACAGTGCAGCACGTTAGCCTTTTGTACCACCCAGGCACCCTCTATACATAGTAAGTGCCCAATAAACATTTGTGGATTCGAATTTGAATAAGTCAATGAGTCCATGCTTGCCTTGCATTTGAAGATGCCAACCACTTGGCTCCATTCAAGGTCTTTGTAGGTGGCCCCGTAGGGGAGTGTGGATGTTACAATATGAACAGATAGAAAGTCAGTATTGCCACAGCAGGGAGTGGGGGACGAGGGGTAGGGGTTACATTAACTAAGAAAAACAAAACCCAAACCAAACTCACTGCCATCCAGCCAATTTCTACTCATAGTGACCTTGTAGGGTAGGACAGAACTGCCCCTGTGAGTTTCTGAGACTTTAACGCTTTCTGGGAATAGAAAGCCTCATTCTTGAGAGAATTGGCTGGTGGTTCCCCACTGCTGACCTTCCTGTTAGCCGACAGTGTAATCACTATGCATGCTGCCAGGGCTCCTTCTAAGAAAACAACAGGGGGAAGGATAGAAGAAGAGCGTTCATTTGGGAGGAAGAGGAAGCAAAAAGGTGAGGCATAATTTCCCCCTAATTTATCTGTATGAAATTTGAAATAGGAAAACTACTGCCTGAAAGGGAGGTAAATAAAGAAGTAATTATTTGCATTACAAATGCAATCTTCACTTCAAAAGAGTATTTATCACAGGCGTGATTCTCTGATGTGAGACTTTAGAAAGGAATATGACTTAGGAAAGGCAGGAGATTAAAAAAATAATAAAGTCCTGATTAAAATGTAATAGGAAATAATTCCAGTAATAAAGCGGGAGACGTGTGAAGCAGGTAGGGAACTCTCTGTAGAGTTCGCTTGGATAAAAGACAAAGGGAGGGCATTATCGAAATGCTTAAACACAAAAGACTATCATGAATGTTTAAGAACTGAGGAGAAAATGTTAAAGTCAGCAATGAGCTGAGCTTTACAAAACACACCAAAGACTGTTCTTCGGTCCTTAAAGCTTTGCTTAGTCTAAGCAGGATAAGGGACAACTTGTCCTATGAATTGAGTAAGGTGATGTAATGTTAAGAAGTTAAGTAGTTCTGACTTACCTATTTTGCAGGTGTCCTTTTAAAATATGTATATATACTAGTTTTATTGACATCTTACACAAAATCCAATATATTCATTCACATACAGTTCTGTTGTTCATATGCACAATGTAGTTGCAATAAGATGAAGAAACTTACTGAAAGATGGTGTGTTAGACCAGGTCGACTACAGAAACAAATCCAGAGGGACTTGTGTATGTTTAAGAAAGAGCTTTATACCAAAGAGTAATTTTATAGTAAGAAAACATCCCAGCCCAGTCCAGATCAAGTTCATAAGTCCAATATTAGTCCATAAACTCCTCTTCAGACTCACACAGTCACGGGCAATGAGGCAAAATTCAGGAAGATCACAGGCCAGTAGATGCAAAGTCTTGAGGATCCAGTGGCAGTGGAAGAATCTCCATTAGCATTGGCACCGGTCTCCATGTGGCTCCTCCAGGTCTCCGAGTGTGGCTCTTCATCAGGAAGGTGAAGCAGAGAGAGGGGCTCATAAGTCTCAGAAAGTCTTTGCCTGGCTTGTTAACAGTAAGGTGAATGCAGAGAGGGAGGGAGGCTGGCCTACAGAGAGCCATTTACCTCAGTTGCCCTCTAATCAAGCTGTGTTCTGATTGACAGGCTCAACTCTACCCCTTCACGCTTAATATCCTCAAGTTGACAGGAGATTATGTAACTTCTGCATAGGCTAATGCTTCTGAGCACCATTTGAAATGACAACCTTGACCATAACAACCAGCACAAAGGTGGTTCTGTGATGTGACGGTCAACTAGATCCTGTTGTCCATCTTCCCCATTACTTCTAACACCAGCTGTGTTTCCCACAGCACCGTCTATTTGGTGTGATAATTCATGATAGTGGTCATAAGGAATACACAGAAACACCATAACTGCAAGAATAACTTTAACACAAGAGAAGATTATAAACAAAAAGGAAGATATGCACTGGGTGAGGTTCAGGAAGAGTCCCAGTCCAGGGCTTCTATATCTCCAGGGGACCACTTTCCCTGCCCCCAAAACTAGTGTTTAAGACAAAGAGATGGAAAATAACTTGGATCCACAATGACACTGCGGAACCCTGACTCAGCTAGCCCTGACGTTCATTCTACTGTAAGGCAGCAGAGATTCCATGACAGGCCGAGCCTCTTAAAATAGGCCTACGTTTCATTTTTCCAGCTTTAAGTCTTGTTTCCCTAACAGCCTTGAGTTTCGTTTCTCTAACAAAGTCACCTTCTCTCCTGAAATGACACTGACCGCACTTGGAAAGTTCTGAGTGATCACAATAACGCTGACCGCACCTGGAAAGTTCTGAGTGACCACAATTAGAACGTCCTGAAAGTGGAGCCAGTCAACCAATAAGACCTGCACAACCAATTGTCTCCGGATGAAGTCATTGAACTATGGGAGGGTGAGAGGGAATAGTTTCACCCAGCTTATGTAACCTGTAAAAAGTATAAAAACTTGGCTTGTGCCCCAGGCCGGGGTCCTCGCTCGGAGGAGGCCACTGCGTTGGTGCTCTGGGACTTGGACCCTAACTCGAGCTAGTCAATGAACTCCTTTGTTGTTTGCAGCCTCGGTGACTCTGCCTCTCTGTTCCTGTGGCCGAGGGAAAGCCGGCAGTAACACTACCTATAGGCATCTTCGAAAGTGACATCACCAATGTCCTTGTTGTTGAAGACAGTGGCTGCAATACTGGGCTCAAGCGATTCGGGTGGGGAGAGAGTGGGAGGAAGCGGGGTGGTCATAAAAAATAAAAATAATGGGCTCAAGCATGGGGACAATTATGAGGCTGTCTCATGACCAGACAGTGTTTTTTTGTTTGTGTTTTTTCTATTGTTGCTGTGAGGCAGAACCGACTTGATGGCCCCCCAAAACAAGTACATTTGAGTTAGCGTTTTCTGATATTTTGGGAAAAGGCATCCTAAAGGATTTAATTGTATATATTAAATTGAACAACACATCTTATGGCTCTTTTCATATTGTACTTGATAGGAAAGTAACTTCTGGGCCAGATGATAATCACCTTACGTCTCTTAGTGGATGGCTGAAAGGGTAGTGATAAACTATGAAGGTTCTATAAATATCATGCAATTCTGCATCTGAGGACTCTGGTCTAAATGCTTTATCAGTAACATGACAGTATTCCCATTAATGTCTTCTTTAATTTGAAGGTAATTCAAATCTCAAAGAAAGCGAAGACAGTAGATGTCAGAATTAAAATTAAAAGTGACTTAGCAGGCTGGAATTTTGGATTAATGGATAACAAATACAAGATTCAACATTAATTCCAAAAAATATACTTGAGAACCTCTCAGTGAGTGTCTAAGACTAGGTTCCCTAGAGAAGCTAAGCCAGTGGAGCTTAGATAGACAGATAGATAGATAGATGATAGATAGATAGATAGATAGATAGATAGCTACAGACAGATATAGAATCTTCCCCACACAAATAATTAAACCCATAGACACCAAGTCCATTCTGATTCATAGCAACCCTTCATAGGGTTTCTGAGACTGTACATTTAAAATATACTTTTATTGGGGCTTCTTACATCTCTTATCACAATCCATACATTCATCCAGTGTGTCAAGCACGTTTACACATATGCCACCATCATCATTTTCAAAGCATTCTTTTCCCACTTGTGCCCCTGATATCAGCTCCCAATTTCTTCCCCTCCCTCCCTAGCCCTTCCTGCCTCATGAACCCTTTATAAGTTTTAGATTATTTTTTCCATTCTTACATTGTCCTCCATCGCTCCTCACTCACTTTTCTGTTATTCCTCCCCTTGGGAGGGGGTTCTAGAATGATCCTTATAATCAGTTCTCCCTTTCTCCTCCCATCCTCCCCTAATCATCCTGGTATCTCTACTCTCCTTGTTGGCCCTGAGGGGTTTATCTATCCTGGATTCACTGTGTTGAGGGCTCTTATCTGTAGCAGTGTGCATGTTCTGGTCTAATCTAATTTGTAAGGTAGAATTGAGGTCATGATAGTGGGGGGAAGGAAGCACTAAAGAACTAGAGGAAAGTTGTGTGTTTCATCGGTGCTATACTACACCCTGACTGGCTCATCTCTTCTCTGTGACCCTTCTGTGAGGGGATGTCCAATTGTCTACAGTACAGATGGACATTGGGTCTCCACTCCATGCCACCCCCCCATACCCATTCACCTTGGGTATGATTTTATTCTGGGTCTTAGATGCCTGATACCTGATCCCATCAATACCGTGTGATCACACAGGCTGGTGTGCTTCTTCTGTGTGGGCTTTGTTGCTTCTGAGCTAGATGGCCACTTGTTTACCTTTAAGCCTTTAAGACCCCAGATGCCATATCTTTTGATAGCTGGGCACCATCAGCTTTCTTCACTAGATTTACTTATGCACCCATTTGTCTTCAGCGATCCTGTCAGGAAGGTGAGCATCACAGAATACTGGTTTGTTAGAAGGAAGTTCTTGTGTTAAGGAAGTATTTGAGTGGAGGCCCAATGTCCATCTGCAACCTTAATTCTTTTTTTTTTTTTTTTTCTTTTTAAACATTTTATTAGGGGCTCATACAACTGTTATCCCAATCCATACACACATCAATTGTGTAAAGCGCATTTGTACATCGTTTCTCAAAACATTTTCTCTCCATTTAAACCCCCGACATTAGGTCCTCATTTTTCCCCTCCTTCCCCGCTCCCCCCTCCCACATGAGCCCTTGATAGTTTATAAGTGGGTATTTTGTCATATCTTGCCCTGTCCGACGTCTCCCTTCATCCACTTTTGGGCAACCTTAATTCTTAACATATAGATATGAGGACTTAGTTCTATTCCCCTCTCATTATATATATATTTACATATGTCCATGCCTGTATTTAGGCCTCTATAAATGTCCTTTGCCTCCTGGTTCTTTCTGCTATTTCCTTGTTACTTCCCTCTTGTCCCACCATCATGTTCGGCCTTCATTTGGGTTTAGTAATTCCTCACTGCTACATTGCCCTTGATTGAGCCCCACTAGGCATCCTACGACCTTCCTTCCATTGATTTTAGTTCACTTGTTGTTTGTTCCCTTGTCCCTGGGTTGGGTTCCTCCCTCCCTTTCCATTCTCCCGCCTTCCCTTCTCCCATCCCCTCCTTCCCCCGGAAACCATTGGTCCCATTCTTTTCATCTCCGAATTATTTATCCCGCCTACCCTGCCTACCTTATCTAGATAGACATGCAGATACGTTAATAAGTGCAAAACCAGGCAAAGCCAAATAAAACAACAACGGAAGTAAAAACCAACAAAACAATAACAACAACAGCAAAAAACAAACACAAAATAACAATAACAAAAAGAAAGCCACTGACAAAAAACGGAAAAGCCTATAAATAGTTCAAGGTCTGTTTGTTGGCCTTTACAAGTGTTTTCCAGTTGAGTCTGATGGGGTGCCACACTCTGTCTCCCATCTATTTTTGGTATTCCCGGGGGGCTTAATCACTCTGCTCCCTCTGCTGTTCTGCTGCATGCCCTCAGTGCCTCGCTCCAGCATGATGGGGCCAGACTGCACTATTCCCACACTGTGTCTCCAGTGCTGTCCCCCGCAGTGCCATGATTCGGTGAGGGATGCTGTGTCCCATGGTGGGACCAGCCTGACGGTCCTCCCTGTGCGTTGTCTGCTCCTAGAAGGAACATGGTTCTCGGGGCTTGGTGGGCCAGGATGTCCTCTCTACCCTCTCCATCCCTTTGTGTTTCCCATGTGCTCTAATCTGACATGCCCCGCTCACCAAGCTGTAGCTCCAGTGCTGTCCTCTGACATGCATTTTTTGTGTGTGTGTGTGGAGGGGTGGTGGTGTCCACTTAGTTGGGATTGAGGCTGGCCCCACAGACCTCTCTATTGGTTTCCTGGTACATGCTAGGATGTTGTATTCACGTCTTGGCACATTGGGTTGAAGCCTCATCTCTCCCTCCCTCTCCTGTGGTGATATAATCAATACCCTCCCCTTGGGTGGATTAGTGCCCTGCTCCCTCCCCACCTATCCATGGCCTTTCCCCCCCCTATTTCTTTCCCCCTATTATTTAGTTGGCTGCCCCATATGTATCCATGGATTGGGTTTGGTTCTTGCCATAGTTGCTGGACCTCACCCCCAGGGTGTATGTATACAGTAGCTTTTCCAGTATACCTCATTGTTGTTTTTTTTAAGCTTACCTCTTTTGTGCTTGACTTACTTCACTTAGCATGATTTCTTCCAATTTTTCCCATGTGGCAATGTGCCTCATGAGTTCATCTCTGCTTTTTAGGGATGCATAGTACTCTATTGTATATATGTACCACAGTTTTTTGATCCATTTGTTTGTTGATGGAAATTTGGGTTGTTTCCAACTCCTTGCAATTGTGAACTGTGCTGTGATGAACATTGGAGCACAGATGTTTGGCCATGGTTTGTTTCTTGCCTCTGTGGGTATATGCCCAGTAGGGGGATTGCTGGGTCATATGGTAGCTCAGTCTCCATCTGTTTTAGAGATCACCAAATTGATGTCCATAATGGCTGTACATACCTACAGGTCCACCAGCAGTGGGTGAGAGTTCCTATCTTACCACAGCCCCTCCAACACTTGTGGCTTTCTGATTTTTTGAATTGGGCTATTTTTGAGGGTGTTAGGTGGTATCTCATAGTTGTTTTAATTTGCATTTCCCTCATGGCTAATGATTGGGAAAATTTTCTCATATGTTTATTGGCCATTTGGATTTCTGCCCCTGTGAAACTTCTGTTCAGGTCCTTTTCCCACCTCCTCAGTGGGCAGTTAGTTTTTCTCTTACTGTAAGCTTGCAAGGTATTGTAGATTTTAGTAATAAGGCCTTTGTCTGATGTGTCAATGCTAACGATGTTTTCCCTGTCAGTGGGCTCTCTTATTATTCACTTGGTGAATTTTTTTTTTTTTTTTAGTGATGATTGTAAACTTTTATTGATATGATTGAACTATTGATTTTTGTTTTGTTTTGTTTTAATTTTTTTTAAAACATTTTATTAGGGGCTCATACAACTGTTATCCCAATCCATACACACATCAATTGTGTAAAGCGCATTTGTACATCATTTCTCAAAACATTTTCTCTCCACTTAAACCCCCAACATTAGGTCCTCATTTTTCCCGCTCCCCCCTCCCTCATGAGCCCTTGATAGTTTATAAATTGGTATTTTGTCATATCTTGCCCTGTCCGACGTCTCCCTTCACCCACTTTTCTGTTGTCTGTCCCCCAGGGAGGAGGTCACATATAGTTCCTTGTTGTCGGTTCCCTCTTTCCTACCCATTCTCCCTTTACCCTCCCTGTTTCGCCACTCACACCACTGGTCCTGTAGGGATCATCCGTCCTGGATTCCCTGTATTTTCAGTTCCTATCTGTACCAGTGTACCTCCTCTGGTCTAGCCAGACTTGCAAGATCGAATTCGCGTCATGGTAGTGGGAGCGGGAAGGAAACATTTAGGAACTAGAGGAAAGTTGTATTTCTCATCGTTGTTACATCGCACCCTGACTGGCTCATCTCCTCCCCGCGACCCCTCTGCAAGGGGATCTCCAGTGGCCTACTAATGGGCTTTGGATCTCCACTCCGCACTCCCCCCATCATTCACTATGGTAAGATTTTTTGTTCTGATGATGCCTTATACCTGATCCCTTCGACACCTCGTGGTCGCATAGGCTGGTGTGCTTCTTCCATGTGGGCTTTGTTGCTTCTGAGCTTGATGGCCGCTTGATTACTTGGTGAATTTTTTCGATGTTTACAGGTGATTTATTTTCAGTATATCCCACTTGTCTATTTGTGACTCCTCTGTATTTGTATCCTTCCCTATTTCCTATAGCCTATGTATTCCCTGTGCCAAGGTTCTCAGGTTTGTCTCAATTCCCTCATTAATGACCCTAATTGTTTGGGGTTTTATCTCAAGGTCTGTGATCCACCTTGAGTTTATTCTTGTGTATGGAGTGAGATAAGGGTCTTGTTTCATTTTTCTGCAGGTAGATATCCATTTTTTTCCAGCACCACTAAGACTGTACACTTTTGGGGAGCAGATAGCCTCATCCTTTCCCCGGGGAGCAGTTGGTGGGCTGGTCTTGTAACTAGCAGTCCAACATCTAACCTATAGCACCATCAGAGCTCCTTGTGTGTATCTAGAGAGAGGCTTAGCTCAAGGAATTGATTTTTGTGGTTGTAGAGGCAGCAGACAGGTCCCAACCCTGTGGGTCAGACATCACTCTGGAGGCTTTTCCTGACTCATGCCTGTCAAAGCCAAGATTGGCAGGTCAGATGGCAGGCTGCTGGCTCACAGGCTGTAGAGGCTGATGAGTCCTCACATTGGAGGCCTATGGAGCAAGTCTCGAGAACCAGAGGACAGAAGAGCCAGAGAGTTTTGCCAGGATGTCCATATATATTGGATGTAAACCATACTTCCAAAGATATATTGGCTGTACACCATACCTCCAAAGAAACTCCCTTCTGACTGCTGAGAGCACATATCATCATGGATGTATCAGCTATTGCATCAGATCACAAATGAGGGATGACTACATCATTACATAAATATGAAATTACATAATAACTGCCCAACCACCTGAAAATCACGGTCCAGCTAAGTTAACATGCCACATTGAATACGACAACAAGTATGACTTGGTTTACTAGAATCTCAATGGAAAACATGTGAGAGTTTTAGTTGTGCACATATAGTGATTCTCTGTCTAGACTTCCTCTTCAGAACTAAGGCTATAATATTGTCCCCACCCCACCCTACACACACTTAGAGCATATTGGTATCACTGGCTGATGCCTCTCAGCTGAGTATCTCTCCAGGAATGCTCCTCAGCTGAAGAGAGCCATCCCAACTAGATTCTGCCACGTCCTTGGAAACAGCCACTTTCAGTCATTGATCAAGGGAGGTCAATGGCTTTGGTTTCAAAGATGGAACAGGTCTGAAGGGCCATTCCAGATCCAGAGACCCCTATAGGATCTGCCAAAGCCCTTGTTACATTTGTTCTGTTTCTCCTCTGCCCAATCCTCCTATACCACACACAGGTGTGTTGGAAGGCACACTTTAATGAACCTTCTACATATAAATACCCAACTCAGAGTCTGTTTCACAGGGACTCAAAGTATCCTAATAATCCTTCTGTTCGAGTAGGGTCATATGGGAAGCAGATAATAGATGTCATTCAAAATGGCCCAAGTCTGACTCACACCAACCACATCCAGTGGTCATTTCCCTATATCATATTTGTAAAGGAGCCCTGGTGACACAGTGATTAAGGCACTCAACCACTAACCAAAAGATCAGTGGTTCAAACCTCCAGCTGCCCTGTGGGAGAAAGATGTGGCAGGCTACTTGGAGAGAGATTTACTGACCTGGAACCCCCATGGGACAATTCTCTGTCCTATCGGGTCACTATGTGTTATAATTGACTCAATGGGGATGGCTTCAGTAGATCTGGTAAATCTGTACATGTAACCCCACACACATACATATATATCCAGATTATAATTGAATAGACATATGTGGTAGTTAGTAAGATCATCCATCGGTTGCTTGTAGCGTAGGAAAGGTCAAGTGGGTGCCTCTGAAACTTCCCCTTCAGGTAAGATAATAAATTAGAAACAATATTGCTTTGGTGAGGGGAAGCTGGTGGACAGAGAAATGAGCCACCCTGAAATATCTAAAGGATGCAGGGATAGTAGTTGCCACCAATCCACTTGCACGAATAAGAGATTCCAAATAGACCCATAGGGCTTGAGGCAAGGCATGCTACCTGTGGCAGTGAAGTGTATAACATTTGACAAATTGCTCAAGGTGTGCCACTGGGTCCTTATAGAAAGGGAACACCTGGCCATGGACGAACAAATGACCATCCAACCAGAACTGCCTATCAGGAGCTGGGCCTTTGCAGCCCTCCCAAGTCATGTGGTTAGGTGAGACTGGTAGCAATTCATCATCAGGGAAAATAGTACGTCTGAGATCAGGTATGAGTAGAGTCAAAGAGCCCAAATTAGCTGCATGGGTAGATAGCAAGGCTCCTCTATTACACTGATGTCTCACTTTAGCTCACACTTATGGCTGCGTGGAGGTGAGTGTGAGAGTGAGTGCTTTCTTATGGCTGACAGAGAGAAAAGGGAAATGAATTCTGAGTTTTGTTTATGGATCAGTTAGATCATATGTGCTGGTAAACCAAAAATACACTACTGCTGCACTACACGGATGCTGTCCCACTCTAGGTTGTCACTGACGATGGTAATGAGGGCAAATCTCCCTAGCAGACAAAGCTTCAGGGATTGCCTCAAAGAGCAATGTGAAGGACATGGATGGGAGTGTGAATGACGCAGCCCGTTGAAGATATAACACAGGAAGCAGAATGTCTTGACTAGTTGATGTCAATTAACTTCTGTCCCCAGTGGTGGGACAGTGGCACATCAGTGGGATAATGAAGAATAGAGTTACCAACTTGTCAAGTGTTAACCGACCCATATCATTAGGATGAAGTAGTTCTGCTCTTACCTAGCGGGGACAGGAAATACTTCCTTGTCCAATTTTATTGGTTTGTTGGAGGAGGGTAGCAACCATGGCCTGAAAAATGATGACAAGAATGGAGGCTATCCAATGGCCTGGGCTCCCACTCGCTAATGCTGGTCTAATTATTGCCACTGCTGAATACCCAGACTTCCTGAAACAGGTACCACGTCTGAGCTCCAAATGTGACTCCATCCCCGAAGGAGAATAATCAGCTCTTAATAGCAAGTTTGTTGGTTTACATTGAGTCATATCTTATCATTCACCCAAAAGTACTTGACTGGAATTCACATCGATTCTAGAATGGACTTACCGTTCTTGCCCATATGATGTCAGTGAGACGGTGCTTATGCAGTAGTGCCTGATCCACTGAAACAGGATGCTACCAATTATTGATCCGACAAGCGGAGCCAGGACTGTGTGCACATAATAATGGGATTCGCTGCTGCTCCCATATATCATCACAGGCAGAAGCTGTCGGCCGAATGAAGGAGTGGCACAGTTTCTGAATGCACAATTGAAGTCTCACCTTGGAGGCACTATTTTCTGATGAGCCTCCAGATACACTGTACACTTGAAAATAATGACCACTGTATGATGCTGAAGGAGCCCTGGTGGTGTAGTGGACTACTCACTGGGCTGCTAACCACAAGGTCAGCAGTTCAAACTCTAAAGGAGAAAGATGGTGTGGGGCGGGGAGCTGGGGACCGCTTCTTTCTCCTTTAAGGTTTACAGCCTCAGAAACCCACATGGGCAGTTCCTATAGGGTTGGTGTGAGTCAGAATTGACTCGATGACAGTGAGTTGGCTTTTGGTTTTTATATGATGCTGACGGAGCCCTGGTGGAGCTGTTGGGTAAGTATTGGGTTGCTAACTGAAGGTTGGTGGTTCAAAACCTCCAACTGATATAAGGGAGAAAGATGAGACTCTCTGCTTCTGTGATGCTCAGTGGTTCTCAACCTTCCTAATGCTGCGACCCTTTCATACAGTTCCTCATGCTGTGGTGACCCCTAACCATAAAATTATTTTCATTGCTACTTCATAACTGTAATTTTGCTACTGTTATGAATCGGGCAACCCCGGTAAAAAGGTCATTCGACCCCCCAAAGGGGTCGCGACCCACAGGTTGGGAACCCCTGCTCTAGAGGCTCTCTAAAGGTGAGATTAGGGCCCGGAGGTGGACTGTATAAGGAAGAAGGTGTTTATTTAGAGGAGGGAGGGATTCTGTAAAAGAAAATTTGTATCCTGTCTTGTGAAGAAGTGGGCTATAGAGTTCCTTCCAATTCTCAAATCACATGATTGTCAATTGTGATAAAGCCGCAAGCCTTTTCAGGGGATTTAATATAGAATCTTGCGTTATCTACTCAAGACATTATGTAAACCGCAGGTACCTCAGTTTTCTTTTTATTTATTTATTTTTACCTCAGTTTTCTTAAAAGGGGAAAAAAGCCCTTTCACCTCAGTCCGTTGGGAGTGGCGTTAGTGAAATAGAAGGAATAGCATGAGAGGCACTCGGGGTTTTCTTCAGCTCTAATGATTTGTTTTCAAATTCCTTTGTAAGACACAGAAACACAACTGAGGGTTGTCTTGGAACAGCTTTGGCATTTATTCATAAGCAGGTTTACAGGTTTTTAGGGCTCGGAGAATTTATATGCTTCCAAAATTATTTTCAGCTATCTTAGCACAGCCTTAGGAATCTTGCTGCTGAGAAAGTCCAGTTTGAGACTGCTCACTGACTTGATCTAGGCCATTAAAGGGAATCAATGCTACAGCCTGAATTTGAGCTTGTGCATTCTGAATAAGGAGCCTTTGTTCTTTCTCCAAGTCACAGATGTTCCACCTTCTTGCCTTCTAAACCATTGTCGCTGTGCTTCCCTCAGGCAGGCAGGGAGGGAGAGGAAGAGGCTCAGGAGACCAGGCTCAGAAATGAAGACCGAGATGGAAAGTCTTAGAGAAGAGATCGTGTCCTGTGTTCCCTGGGCAGGAGGGGAACAGAGAATTCCAACGGTTTCTGTCCTCCACCCGGGTGTTAGGTCCTGGCCGTGCTGGGGCACGTGGGCTGTGTGAGCAGGGAAGGGTGCCCTGCTAGGTGCTGTCATTTGTCTAGTAAGAGACTCCAAATCTTGTCAAATCTTTTAGGCACAGTTAGGGAACAAAAGACAAGAGAGAACTCGGAGTTTATGTGGGAGGCTGTAAAGGTTGTACCTAATAACGTGAGACAATCAGAATATATGCGAAGGCAGAAGAAAGAGGTCCTGGGGTGCTGGGTGGGTGGTGAATCAGACAGGAAGGATGGAAGCAGCTGCTTGCGGAGAAATCATTAGCCTCGTCATGATCATCCCTGACATTCGTTAAGACTTAGAGCATTTCTCATACGTGATTTGATCACATTTTCAAATGGTCTAGTGAGGAAGGCCAGGCCTTCAGGACTCCATTTTACTCAAGGAGAAACTGACGCTCAGAGAGAGCGATCAACCCACTTTCCCAGGTTCCCTGTCCATGCAAGAATTTCAGCCTCTGACTCTTTTCTGTCCGTTCTGTTGCTCTTAAGGGAGTCAGGCTCTTGGGGATGAGCCCAATGCTTTCCCCGAAGCACATCCATCCTCAGGTACTTACAGCGACGTCTGCACGCTCCTCTCAGCAGATTCACACAAAGCAGGGACTCATTGCCCAGTGACGGAGGCTGGGTATTTAGTGGAGGTGAGGGTGGATGCAGCAAGCGCTCCAGGATTTGTGCCTGGCACACACTCTCTGGTCCCGTTTCCACCGCGTACGCTTCAGAGCAGAGCCCACGCTGGTATTCCCCTCACTGAATCTCCATGTCAGGAGGTAGTCATGGAAACTCACTCTCCTCCATGCTGATGAAAGTATTAGGTAGAAAAGATGAATCAAGTTAATTGCCTGTCACCCCCTTTCTCCTCTCTCTGTGTTGATTCAAATTAAACCTTTTCAATTTTCCGATGTCAACAGGTCCCTAAAAATCGGAGCTCGGGGCTGAGCGTAGGGACCTCCAGGGAGCAGCCAGTTCTGAGGGAATCCCTCACCTTTCTCCATCTCAGTTTTGACCCAAAGAGAACACATCTCTGTCTCATCACCCACTTGGTTTCGTACCCCAGTTCTCTGCACTGCCTTAATCCTAACCAGCTCTGGTCACAAGCATTCAATGAGCTCTTGGCCCTCTTTGGATTTTACATATGTTGAAATTCACTGTCTAGTAAAGAAAAGTAGGTAGTGGAATCCGTGATAGATATTCTGTGACATGTGTTGCCCGTATAAAGAGCAAAGAAGAGCTTATGAGTTGAAGTATTCTCCCTACACAAATATATATTTAGGTATAGATCATCTATAAACATTCTGGCTTACTGGAAATCCCCTTGCAGAGGGGTCGCGGGGAGGAGATGAGCCAGTCAGGGTGCGATGTAACAATGATGAGAAATACAACTTTCCTCTAGTTCCTAAATGTTTTCTCCCTGCTCCCACTACCATGACTCGAATTCGATCTTGCAAGGCTGGCTAGACCAGAGGAGGTACACTGGTACAGATAGGCACTGAAAATCCAGGGAATCCAGGGCGGATGAGCCCTACAGGACCAGTGGTGTGAGTGGCAAAGCAGGGAGGGTAAAGGGAGAATGGGTAGGAAAGAGGGAACCGATTACATGGAACTGTGTGTGACCTCCTCCCTGGGGGACAGACAACCGAAAAGTGGGTGAAGGGAGACGTCGGACAGGGCAAGATATGACAAAATACCCATTTATAAACTATCAAGGGCTCATGAGGGAGGAGGGAGCGGGGAGGGAGGGGAAAAATGAGGACCTAATGTCGGGGGTTTAAGTGGAGAGAAAATGTTTTGAGAAACGATGTACAAATGCGCTTTACACAATTGATGTGTGTATGGATTGGGATAACAGTTGTATGAGCCCCTAAGAAAATGTTTAAAAAAAAAAATATCCTGGCTTCTGTCCCTGAAGCCGTGATCCCGTTTGGACACAGGATTTTGGTAGGTTAGTGAGACTGGGTTGTAAACTCCATCACGTCTGAATGACTCAAACAGCTGAACAGAGACAGAGGCAAACACGAGGGGCGAGAGCTGCCAGGCAAGCTCGTCTCCAAGCACAGGGATGCCCACCGGTCACTAGCAGCCAGGAGAGAGGCCTACAGAAGGGATCGACATGGCGAAGCCTCCAGATGCCGACGGAACACGTTTCCGTTCTTTAATGGCTGCTCTGTTGCGGAAGGGCTCATTCACTAAGAAATGAGGCAGCATCGGGCATGTGGGGATGAGGTTTTCGAGAGGCGTTACATTAGCACTGACGGCTAGCCCCTGAGCAGAGCCAAAGACTGGAGATGAGGTGCTTTCCCTTGTCGCTTGTCCCTCTGGCTGCCTCTTCGCGACAGCCAGATGGGTCCGGGGAAGTTCTTCAGTGCTCCTTACTGGTTCTCATTTTCAGTCCTTCAGAGTTTTCTTGACCTGGAGCCCCCTTCCTTCCTTTTGATTAGAGCCCAGCCCTGATAACTGGGAAGCTTGCCTTGATTCCAAAAGCCGAACGTAGGCCTTCCAAACATCATGGATTCCCCTTACAGATAAACACCATGCACATACATGCTGCCTCCCCTACCGAACTTGGAGCAGTAAGCATGTCACCTTCAATGGTGCTTCCCCACACTAAGCACAGTGCTTGCTACCTAAATTGAGGCCCGTCGATATTTGTTGAAGACATGATTGATGAAGCAAATGAAGTACATGAATGGAGGTTTAGAACATGATGACCTGGATGAAGGAACTAGTTACCTGGGATCTGGAGTTGAATGTTGGTTGCAATCTATTTGGGTTTCATCTGAATAGTATGGACAATAGCCAGACTTTTTTTGGGCTTTTGAACCCATCCCCGCCCACCCCCCACCACCCTCACCCCCCAAGGATTTCTACTCTGCTTTCTCCAAGGCATTGTCTCTCCTCGGCTGTTCTGCTGTGGCCGCTCTGAAAATAGAGGGCTTAAGTGTGCCGGCTGCATGGCGGGCACGGATCCTGGAGGCCACGATATAGAATGAAGGGTCCCAGACTGGGCAGGCTGAAGTGAGCGCTCTGAAGGGGTGTGAGGGATTCCCTTGGCAGGCTCTTTCTGGATGAGAAGAGAGTCGTGGGAAGGAGAAAATGTCCAAGATTAGGAATAATAGACAGTGCCTGGGGAAAAGGTACCTCGAAGTGTGACCGATGTGGCGATGGATGACACGAATCCCTCCTGTAAAGGTGCAGAGTTTGCAGTTCATAGGGGGATTGTGGTAAAGTAGGCGCCCCAGGGTGTACAAATGTTTAATACACTGACGATGAATCAAAAAGGTGGCAGGGGTGATTCCAGCCAGGGATTCCTTGACAGAAAGGCCTGTTGATCCACTTCAGCCATATCAGTAGTACCACTAAACGTCCCATAGGCCACAGCTCTACTGTGGCCCACGTGGTTGCCGTGGGTAGAGCAGTCTTGGCAGATCCGAATGGCTGGCTGTCGTCAGCTACCTGTGGGACAAGCACTGTGGGCTTGGGCTTCCTTCGCTGTGATGACTGGGAGTAGAGCCAAACCTTCTCGGAGGCCCCTTCCCTGATTCTCTGATTGTGGGGTTCCCAGGCTCCTGCTCCCCTTTCTTAGGACATACATGGAAAATGGCAACGAAGCAGGGTTCTCAGGGAAGTGTGAGAGTGGAGGCCAAGTGAAATAAGGTTGCACCTGGGAGTTTGGGTTCAAGTGTTTCTTCCCCACCCGCCACTTTCAGCTTTCTAGAGGGCTAGAGTGGTGTAAGCTGAGGAGCTCCTGGGATTCCTAGTCTGATTTCTTCCAACCTTATTCCCCCCATCCGCCTGGCTTTGACCTCTCCGGTGGGAGCCCCCGGGCCAGCTAACTGTGTAGATTTGAGAATCAGACAGACATACAGTTGAATCCTACGCCTGTCATTTCTGACCATGGGACCCTGGGCAGATTGTGTAACCGTTCTCTGAATCTGTTGTCTGTCAAAAGGGTTTGTCCTCTAAAGTTCTCAGAAAGGTTGAATGCCTCGCTATAAACAAACAAACAAACAAACAAACAAACAAACAAAAGAATACAAAACCTGTGCTATCATTCTTCCCAAACAAAAATACCGTTGCTGCCTAGGTTTCTACCTTTCAGATTTCAACATGGAATGCGATGGGCTTGGCCCCCACTGTCCCCACGCTCTGTAGCTCTTTTGTGTGGAAAAACCTAGGGACACATGTGCTTTTACTTCAGCAGATATTTAATTATTTCAGTAACTAGTTTTGCTCACACCACAAACCTATTGAGCTAGAGTGGCATAAGAGCCAGGAGCCAGAGTGCAGACAGACTCTGTAGCTGGTATAGACAACATTTTAAGAATGCCGGCGTTGAAAGCATTCAAGAGTCACAGTAACTAACTCACTGGGGGTAGGTCTATGTTCTCATTACATACTTAAGGGAAGAGGGGGACAGAGAGGGGACAGGGCAGCCTGGGATTCCTTGAAAAGCTCTTGTGCATTTTAAGTTGTAACAGCATTGCAGCCAGTATCTGCCATCGCTAGCAGCTCCTAAAGGTGATTCAGTGAAGTTCAGGCAGACACCATTTTATAAACTGTTCATTACTTGTATCTTGAGTCTGCAGTCAATAGGAAATAGTTGTATAAATGAGAAGGCGTTGGTGAGGATGTTCAAGTTCCTTCGAAATGTATTTTGAATGCTGTTTACAAATTGTTTCTAATGTGCCTTTAGGCTAAGTGGCTGGAGAGGCGAGGTTTAGAATCAACAGGAAGACTTTACAAAGACAGGTCATGCATGGCTTTTGGTAGCCCCCTGCCTAGCGCCCTTCCCGCTGAGGGCCTCCAACAGTCAGGATGCGGCTCCATGATCCGTGATGGGCACACACAGGAGCAAACAGTGAGTGCCTTGAGGGAAGGGACATGCTGTTATTTATATTCATTGTTGTTTGTCAAGAACCTCAAGGTGGCAATTGACTGGCCCTTGTCCAAACCAAACTCACTACTATCAAGTTGATGCTAATTCATAGTGCCTGGGGGTTTCCTTCATGCGAGAAGAAAGCCTCATCTTTCTCCTGAGGAGTGGCTGGTGATTTAGAACGGCCGACCTTGTGGTTAGCAGCCCAATGCATCACCACTATGCCACCAGGGCTCCCAACTGGCCCTTAGCATATCCTTAATTCATAGTGCCAGGGGCCCGAAAGTATTGTGTCTCCGTTAAGCAGGAAATAGAAACACCCTGGGTAGAATGACATCACGAGAAAGCCTATCTGAAGCCTGTTCTGAACTACACGTTCAACAGTGATACTACAGTGGAAATTTTCATTCCTTTATCCTTTAAAACTCTCATCTTGAAGTGCTCTGGAAGTTGAGACTCTTAGCCAGCCTCGTGAGAGTAAGTGAATGGATTCAAAGGTCCTTCTTAGCTACATCTGACATACAGGGACAGCAAGGTTTGAAATGAAGCCCAGGTCCCAATGTGGGACAGTGTCTCTCTAGCAGAGGGAATTCCTCTTGTACATAGCCAATTAGACTTGGGGGAGGGAGAAGCGCTGGTCTTGCCATTCATGTTTCAGGATACCATCAAGGGGAATGGAGCGACAGAGAGGGAATGGGCCACACAAGTACAAGGTTAGCGTGACAGTTAATTGGAAGTCTGAAGAAAAAGAGACTGGCTATTCTGCAAGATGGTTTACTGGCTGAGGCTTCAAGGCCCCCTGGCAAGCTGAGAATTAGATGTGTTCCATTTTTTCTTCACTGGAATGAATCATGCCTCTGGCGGCAATTTTGTATGTGTGTCCAGAGTCGTGGTTTATCAGCTCCTTTCTGAATTATTGCTTTTCACTCCCTTCCCACTTGACAGCGGCCAGAATGAAGTCCGTTTGTCCCTGGGGAGGTAGAACATTCTGTTTTGGAGGGAGCAGTGGGTTACATCTGCCACACAGGGACATCCTGGCTCCAGAAATCTTCTCCCGACCACGTACCAGAAGACACCCCATTGTCTGTCTGCCTGGGTCGGCCCTGGCTAGTGGCGCAGCAGCTTGGCAGCTAGAGAGGGGCACAGGGAGTAATCGCGTCTTTCCTCCTTTAGCAGGACAGGATCTTGAGGAAGGCTTTGCGAAACTCAACATTGAAGGTGGTGTAGATCACGGGGTTGAGGGCACTGTTCACGTAGCCCAGCCACGTCGTGGCACTGTAAAGCTCCGGGGACACGTGGCAGGCTTGGCAGTGCGTATTGAGAACGTGGGTCAGGAAGAAGGGCAGCCAACAGACAATGAAGGTCCCTAGGTTGCAAATGGAGAGAAAAACTAAGTAAGGGATCTGCTTCCTCTTTTGATTACAGCAACTTCAAGTCGATTATTTTATGCCATATCCACTTAATTTTTGTAACCCTAGGAAGTCAATGTACCTATTCCCTCCCTGCCTTACCCCCATCCTTTTTTTTAAAAAAAGAGAAACACATGTTAATATCTTTGAGTCGTCTCAGGTGTAGGTGCAGGAGACACCGCTCCTGCGGTTGGGGAAATTACAGCGAGGTGATCTAGTGAAATCCCTTGTAGATCAGAAGCAGGGCTCGCCGATGGCACCGTGCGTGATGTAGCTCTGGTACGTGGGATTTCCTAGTTGTTTGTTTTTAAAAAACTGGATGGCACTACGGTATGTGGGACTTCCCAGTTTTTAAAAAAACATTTTCTTTGTTTTAATGAAGTTTATCTTCTTCTGGTATAAAAGTTGTGATTCTATGCATCATGGAAAGCTTGGCAAATGCAGAAGAGCAGAACGAGGGAAAATAGTCACCCACCATTCAAAGACAATCACTTTTGACATCTGGTGAAGTTCTGTTCAGACTCTCTTCCTCTGCATTTTAAATAATCTAGTTGTTATCATGCCATATGACTACAGTGTTCTGCATCCCAATTTTGTCATTTAATTTTTTAAAGTAAGTGTTTATTAAATATGCAATATGTGCCCGACAATTTCATTGAATTAGTATCTTACTTATTCTTTGATTTACCCATTATCATGCCATGCGATAGATAAGAAATCAAGGCTCAATTGGGGGGCTTCTTTTGGTTTCTACATTTTAGGCTAGGTCTTTTGAATTTCCACCGGAGTTAACATGCATACACAAACATTTTGATTCCATACCTGATAAGTGTGGAATTAAGTCATTGGCTTTCCAGTCCCAATGAACTGTGTTTACTCCAGCATCTTCCTCTAGCTCAGCTAATGCCACTCAACATGATTCCTCCCAACCTGCCCAAACTCACCCAGCACTATGGCCACCATCTGGGTGGCCTTCTTCTCCCTGAGTGGCACCGCCCGAGGCTGCAAGGGCCCCAGCTTCAGAGACGTCGACAGCCTGCCGTTGCTGAGCTTCCGGACCTCTAAGCTGAGCTTGGGGGCCATGGTTGGGCTGAGGGAGTTCCGACTCCTTTCTTCTCTTTTCAGCTCCGATTCCTCTTGGAAACCTGGCCGTGCCAATGCCGTGTCTTGGCAGATGCTGTAATAGCGCTTCAGCTCTGTGTGTGCTCGGCCCGGGGAGAGGGGCTGCAAGTGTGACAAGAGAGGGTCCTGACATTTCTGGGGATAGTTTTTATCCTCTGGATGTTCCTGAAAGGGAAAGAGAATGTAAACAAGGGACACCATCATTGCCCCAGAGCTCTAAACAATGGAAACCATCATTGCCCCAGAGCTGTGGCCGAGTCATGGAACCAGGGAAAGTTCTGGCAAATGAAATCCGCTTCTGGTGGGAAGGTCTTCACATAAAGTGTGTCTGCGGACGACCACTCCGCGAGACGGGCCACACAAGTCTGTAGGCGGACCTTTTCAAGTTCAAATGACCTGGGCCTACTAAGGACATAGGCTACTGCTAGGACACAAGCAGCGATAAGTGGAACACTGCACTCTTTACGAGACCCATGGTTCCATTTCTTCAACAAATCAACAGCAACAACAATAGTCATAACTTTTAGTTGCAAAGGGTAACTCTTAAATTTTTAAAAATTCAAATCAACTAGTTGTTAAATGATTCATAAAACAACTGGGGAGATTTGAACACTGGCTGGATATTTAGACGAGATTGGGCGTGTTCAGGGCGGTATGGTCGCAGACTGGCTGGATATTTAATGAGAGTATTGTTGCTGTTAAAGTTGCTTTTGATTCACGGTGGACCAGTGTAACAGAGCAGGACTGCCCCATAAGACTTCCTAGGCTGTCGCCTTCTGTGGAGCTGTTCTTTCTCCCAGAGAGCTGCAGGGTGGGTTCAAACCACCAACCTTTTGGTTAACAGCCAAGTAGTTCACCCATGCAGTACCAGGGGTACTTTGAATAGCATTAGGTTTTTATTTTGTTTCAGTGTGATGTAGTATTGTGGTTATTTTTATTTATTTATTTTTTTAAAGAACCCATATCTGTTATAATGATGGGTGAAATTATACGATGATTGGTATCATCCATAATCACACATGTTAATGTTGGTAGGAAGGGAGATGAAATGACATTGGCCAGGAGTTTATAACTGATGGGCTGACTGTTGGAACCGGAGGGCTTGTAATATTGGTCTATTTTTTATTGAACATTTTTATAATAAAAAGTTAATAAATGAAGAAACTCCAGGGTATTCATCTCAGCTTTCCTATTTAGTAGCTACATATATGGACAAATTAATGAAATATCTTTGGGCCTCATTTGTAAAATTTGTCAATAATGTACTATCTCTTTCAGAGGGTTATTGTGGAGGTTAAATATTCATTTTATCTGTGTGTAGAAGATAAGTCCCCGTGAAGCTTGAGAAGTTGGGGATGTTCAGATTGGGAGCTAGCCAGAGTGTTTTGAGGATTCTCATGTCACCTTCTTGAACATCTAACTGGCTCCACCACACCCTGGTTCCTCGCCTGCAAACTCTGCTCCACACGAATCAGCCGATGCTCTACCAGAACTCAGAGTTCAGGGGTTGACCGCCAATCAGGATGGAAAAAGTAGCATAAAAGCCTTTTTGCCTTTATTCTTGCTCCTTTCCTTCTATCTTTCTTGCATCTCTTTTCATTGGGTCCCCCTACAATACTGTTGAGGCTCTGCTTGTATTTGCAAAACTGGGGAAAGCGTTAACTGTGGCCATGACCTTCCAGGAAATAGTTTTCACCTTATCTTCTTCCTCCAGCATCTTTTGGTTAAGAAAAGAAATTTGGAGAGTGGACCTGGCATGAGTTGTCTCTGAAAGTAAATACTGAAAGTATGTACCTATTGCTGGCATCTCTCTCTAGTTATCTGTCGTCTATCTTTAGATCTATATCTAGATCATCTGTCTGTCTATCATCTATGGAGAGAGTGGTCATCATCTGCACTGCTTTCTATGTTCAAAGAAACAGACAGTGTCAAACTGGAGTAGGAGGCAAGACATTCTAACTCCCATGACTGTAAAGGCATTGGACACTTCTTCCCCCACAGTGGCAGCTAGGGCTCTGGCACACGAACCAAGCCTGAGAACTTGAATCTAGAGATTTTCACCCTTGAATATAGAGCCAGTCTAGAAGAGCAACATCCCAAACTCATCGAATCGTGAGGACCTTTAGGGCCCTGTGTTGTAGGTCTCCTAAGGAGATTCTTCGTTTGAGCTGAATAACCCCCTCTGAAGCCATTCTTCAGCCTTTCACGGAGTCTTTGAATCACTTGACAGCTTTCTGGTAAGATCCCTTTCTCTATACAAGTTAGCAAGCATTGCGACCCAGAACCCTCCCTAGTTTGGGAAGTTTTCTGCTACTCTCTCTTTAGACCTGGGGATCACTGTTTGCCATGTGCTTCAGGCACAGTGTACTCAAAAACATTTCTTGAATGCATGCATGCATGAAAGTGGTCTTCAAAATGATTTAATGTCTTAAAAACTAGATTTACAGATGCTTAGGGATTCTACGATATATATGTATGTGTAGCTATGGATAAAGGAGATTTTTATTCATTAGGTATATTCTGTTTTCTTTTAATGACCCTATTATAACCAAGACTTAATTGATTAAATGAATAAATAAATGAAACGAATGGTACGTTTCTTCAGTGTTTATGCTTGTAATTGAGCTGACATATAGATCTCTAAAAGGGACAGCATCCAACTTCTAACTGAAACTAGGGGACTGGAGGCAAGCTATCAGGAATGCCTATAAACCTCAGGTTTGAGAACTCTGATCTACAACAGGGTTTATCCATTTAACAGATGTGGAGACTCCATCCCACAAAAGGAGAGTGATCCTCCATCAATTAGATGCTAGTATATTGTTTTCTGCCCCCTCCGAAAACCCTTTGTCATCACCTCCGAGTCTGACATGAGGGGCCATGGACTTCTCTTGCATCTGGGTGGCAGAATACTCCACTGCCATCTGGCAAGTGAAAACCTAATTCTCCATACTCCTGGTCATACCAGCCTCTTGGGTCTCTGATCTCTCCCTTCGTAGCCATTATTTCTCCTGTTTTTGACTTTGGAACCTGTGCGTACCTTTTACCTGCTCTAGTCGTATAGATAGGACTCCCTTACACCAGGCCTATGTAAAAACGGCTAATAGAACTAGAGGAGCTGCAAAGATGAGGAAGGACCTCGACAAGATGGATTGACACAGTGGCTGTAACAAGGGGCTCAGACAAGGACAGTTGTGAGGGTGGCACGGGACTGGGCAGTGTTTCCTTCTGTTGTGCAGAGAGCCGCCGTGAGTCACAGCTAATTCGACGGCACCTACCACCACCACCACCAGTTTGGACAAGACCTGTGCCTTCATCATGTGGAACCTTATTTCTCATAGCAGTGGCGTATAGTGAAATGCAAAGAGTGTCCTATTATTGAATACCTTTGGCTCTATTCTGCACTCTGGTTGCTGGAGGAAGGCAGACCGGCTTTCAGTTGAGAGATCAAGGCTTAGGATGACCATCACATTGCTTTGCCTTTCCCTACATTTAGAGACTTGAAAGTCTCACTGTAGTCCCCTTGTCTGCTTGCCTCGGATTGTTCCTGTTTGTCTCATTGACACCAGAGTCCCTCTAATGCAGGTATTTCTAGATGCTATCTCCACCTCACGCCCCAAAGTGATTGGGCTCCAGCTATTAGTATCTAGCCTAATAGTTTCAAGCATTCTGAATATCATTTCTGAAGCTTCCTTCGGCGCAATCTCTGGTCTGGCATGTATCATAGTAGAGGTGTGCAATTGGACTCAAATTCCATTTTCTGGAGAAGCAGAATCAACATTACCCAGCATATTGACAAAAGGACTCTTACTGTTTTCCTACCAAAGACATAGCCTACTTACCATTTTCCCTGTGGCATCTGATGGAAATCTGGCCCTTATTGAAAACTGCCGAATAGGGTGCAGCCGGAGACAAGTGGACTAGGATGGGTTGAAAGAAGAGCCAGTCAGTTGTGGATTAGACTCAACATAGTTGTTATGTAGATATCAATTATTTGAATGCAGCATGTTCATATCCTCAGCTGTGAGTCCCGAGCTCCTGTTTTATGGGAGCTAATAGTCTTGTTCTATTCAAGTCTTGGGAATGTCAACTTTGGGCCCAAACAAACAAACAAACAAACAAACCAGCCAAAACAACAACAACAACAAAACCCAAACCCCATAAACAGCCCAAACTCACTGCCATTCAGTCAATTTTGACTTATGGCAACCTTACAGGGTAGGGTAGAACTGTCCCTGTGGGTTTCTGAGACTGTAACTCTTTACAGGAGTAGAAAGCCTCATTGTCTCCTGCGAAGCAGCCAGTGGTTTCGAATTGCTGACCTCATGGTTAGCAGCCCAATGAGCAGAGGCTGTATAATATTCCCACCACTCCTAGCCGATTGTAAGTGATTGATATGCTTCCCTTTAGGCTTCAAGCACCTTGTGAGTAAGCTACTCTGTGCAGGAAGTTAAGCAGACTTTGCAACTCAAGCGATTGGAGGATAACTGTTGAGGCCATGATATTGCTTTCTGAATCAAGAAATACTCAATAGAAAAATATGATTAGGATTCCATCCCATCAGCTAGTCAGACCCTTCACATGGGGGCAGATTAGTAGGAGAGGTTTCCACTGACTCCTGTGATTCTTGGGATGAGCAGCTTGGACTGAATGTTAACCTGGGACCCCACCAGCAGTCCATGGTGCAAGGGCCACACGGAAACCTCAAGTCCTTGGGAAATCGAAGCTGCTGGTCATTTCTGGAGAATGAAGCATCTTAGACAGGAAGGAAAGCAAGCCAGGATACAAGGCCATCATCTTTCCAAGTAAGGTGGGCTCCAGGGAGGATGTCACTCTTGAGATTGGATTAGCTGCCTCTGGAGGATAGCCAATCACAGCAACTTACAGGGGAGGGCTCACCCATCTGCATGTGCCACATGCAACATACAGACAAAAGCATGCGCTGCCAGGGGCTGCGGGGCTGGGTGCTGTGCTCCCTCGGAACCCGCTCCGGTGCTTACTTGTTGGGGGAAGCCGGGCCTGACACTGAAGCATTGACTGTTCTGTCGCGTGAGGATCCGTTTTCGTCTCCTTTGTCTTAACACCACGTAGATCCTCGCGTAGACGAGCACGGTCACTACAAAGGGCAGGTAGAAGGACACGACTGAAGAGTAGATGACAAAATCAGGATTGGAGATGGAGCAGACGCTGGGGTCCCCTGTGCGGGAGAGAAGGAGAGACAGGACAGGTGTTTGCAGACCCTGGGGAAATACTAGCCCTCCGTGGGGAGCGCAAAGGATGGACGCCTCTAGTGTGCAATGTCTCCACCTTCTTATCCACGCGGGGCTCTGAGCAGCAGGGGTTGTCCCTGCCACTGACACGCACCCTCATCGTTTCCTAGTTCAAATGCTGCCACATCTTTGGAAGTGACCTTGAGTGTTTCAGTCAGACGCAGCTCTTTCTTCCTTCGTGCCCTTTATTTTTGCCCCTTTGGGGTAGTTACTGGACATGACCTGTGTGGTGGGGATGAAGGGAAAGCTGACTTCGACTCCTGTGCTGTCAGCTCCGTGAGGATGGGAGGTTTAATTACTTTTTGAGTCATTGTACTAAGGGCAGTCCAGTGAACCCTCGCCACTTCGCGCTTCGACTTCCGCGGCTTCACTCTATCGCGGTTTTTGCGTAACAGCACCCACTGCCTACACCCGCTCCTTCAGAGGAAAAAGACGGCGACCCACCTGTAGAGTACATCCCTTAAGT
>NW_022103902.1:14873603-14875160 GCF_000313985.2 Echinops telfairi
TTCATTTATCACGGTAGGGTCTAGAACCGATTAACCGCGATAAACGAGGGTTCACTGTATCGCGTGGTCTTGCCTCATCCTGTGACCACGTTATGTGTCTATTTTCAGGGGAACAGACCCAGGCTCAGAGAGGGTCGGAAAGTGCCCCAAGGACATACACCCTGAACGCAGTAGAAGCAGCATGGTCTGTTTGTTGCTTCAGCCAATCTGACCCCGAAGTCGATGCTATTTTCTGTGATTTTTGACTCCCATCCGTACCAGTGGCACCTGGTGCATTCGCACTGTATCTCGCATGGACAGAATCAGCTGTTGGCACACTGCACAATCTCCATCTCAAACTCTGGCCTGGGGTGTGAGCTGGGGAGAGAGAGAGCAGATGTCTCATAGGAACTTCCTTCTGCTTCTTCGTCTTCTGACATAGACAGAGAAGACGCCAGACAGCAAAGTGGGTGAAGTGGTGGCTCCAGAGCAGATACATGTACCTGGAATTTGTAAATATGATCTTTATTTGGGACAAGGGTCTTTGCAGATTTAATGAAACCGAGGGTCTCAAAATGAGTTCATTCTGGGTTTAGTATGGGTCCCAAATCCAGGGACAGAGTCCTTCTGAGAGGGGAGCAGAGGGACACAGAAAAGAAAGCTGTTAAGACAGGCAGAGATGGCAGTTATATGACCCCAAACTAGAAGCTAGAAAAGGCCAGGGAGATTCTCCCTTAGAGCCATTCGAGGCAGTGTGGCTCATCAACCTCTTAATTTCTGACTTCTGGACTCCAAGGCTGTGTGAGAATAACTTTCTTTTGTTTTCAGTCATCTTCGTTGGAGCAATTTGCAACTGCAGCCCTAGGAAACTAATACAGTTACTGGGCTCGCAGATTGTGGGGGAGCTTCTGGGGATTGCTTCTCATTCTCTGATACTGATTCACCTCCACATTTAAGGAGGCAAGGGTGATGGCAAGAACTTATTGATTCCATTCATTCACTCATTTATTGAAGGCAGTATGGCTGGTGATAAAAATACTACATAGCTCTACTAAGGGGTCTAAGATGCCTTAGTGGGCTACCCTGGGAACTTGATCCACACCGTGATAAGGACGGCAAACAGGTCGACTTGAGAGAGTTGTGAACTTCATCATAGGATTTGAGCCTAATCTGTTTCCAAAGACAGGAGATATGGACAAATCTGATTTTAGGATGAGTCTATCTATCATCAGTGTGTATGTTTCTCAAGCCAAACTCTCCCTAGCGTCAGTGTTCTGAAAGTCAGGTAAGGTGTACTATTACTAAACTAAAATATTAGCACTCCCCCATTTCCCTTTTTCAATAGAAAATGAAGCCAAATAATCAAATTACCCACTTTTGAGGTTTTCTTTCTTTAAATGTTTCTTTCTGTTTAAAAATCATTTTATTGGGAGCTCATATAGTTCTTATCACAATCCATCCATTTGTATATATGTTGCCATCATTTTTAAAAAAACGTTTTATTAGGGGCTCATACAACTCTTATCACAAGCTATACATACATCAATTGTGTAAAGCACATTTGTACATTCATTGCCC
>NW_022103902.1:14875860-14907256 GCF_000313985.2 Echinops telfairi
GTGGGGTGTGTGTGTGTGTGTGTGTGAATAAGACCACCCATTTGTCTTCAGCGATTGTATCAGGGAGGTGAGCACATGATGATATGATTTTTTGTTCTTTGATGCCTGATAACCGATCCCTTTGGCACCTCATGATCACGCAGGCTGGTGTGGGCTTTGTTGCTTCTGAGATAGATGGCTGCTTGTTTACCTCCAAACCTTTAGGACACGAAACTCTCTATGTTTTGATAGCTGGGCACCATCCACTTTCTTTACCACATTTGTTTATGCACCTATTTTGTCTTCAGCGATTGTGTCAGGGATGGTGAGCATCACAGAATGCCAGGTTATTAGAACAAAGTGTTCTTGCGTTGAGGGAGTACTTGAGTAGAGGCCCAATGTTCGTCCATTACTTTAATACTTAACATATAAATATATTTACATAGATTTATTTCCCTGTTGTCATATATAAATATATTTGCATGTGTACATGCCTGTATTTAGATCTCTAAAAATGTCCTTTCTTCTATTTCCTTTTACTTTTTCTTATCCCACTATCATATTTGACCTTCATTCAGGTTTTAGTAATTCCTCTTGACTACATTGCCCTTGATCAAGCCCCACCAGGCATCCTTCACTCTCCTCACCATCAATTTTATTTTTTATTTGTTTTTTAGTCATCCATTTTAGATCACTTGTTGATCCCTCGTCCATGGGTTGATTGATTGCTCTCCTTCCTTTCCCCTGCTTTCCCCTCTCTCATGTCCCACCAGAACCATCGGTCCTATTGTTTTCTCCTCCAGATTGTTTATCCCACCTATCTTATCTAGATAGATATACAGAGGTAATAATAAGCACAAAACCAAGACAGAACAAAACAAAACAACAAAAGAAAATAAATAACAACAACAACAAACCCAACGACACCCCCCCAAAAAAGAAAAGGCTATAAATAGTTCCAGGTCTGTTTGTTGACCTTTAGGAGTGTTTACCAGTAGAGTTTGGTGAGTTACCACACCCTGGCCTTAAAATTTATTTTTGGTATTTCCCAGGGACTTCATTCTTTGGTCGCCTTGCTGCTCTGTTGTAGACCCTTAGTGTTTCGCCCCTGTGTGCTGGGGTCAGATGGAGCACAATTCCTGCACTGTGCCTCCAGTATTGTTCCTTGTAGCAATATGGGTCAGTGAGGGATGTCTTGTCTTGTGGTGGGGCCGGCCCTATGGTCCTCTGTGTGCATTGGCTGCTCTGAGCAGGAATATCATCCTGGGGGCTTGGTGGGCCAGGATGTGTTCCACTCTCTCCTTCCCTCTTTGTTTGCTCCTGTGTGCTTTAAATGTTTCTTAAACCCATATCACCTACTATTTCTTATTCATTCTAGAATTTCTCATAGCATAATCTGATTTCAGGTAAATTTACATACTAGCTATTTTTCTTATCCCTGGAATGAAGGGATGGGCTACTCATTCAGAGAGTTTCTGAGTTCCTCTAGCACAGACACACCATGCTCCACAGCCCTTAGTCTGATGAACTAACAGACAGTTGGCTACACTGCTTAGCTTCTTCTCTTGGCACTCGAGTCTCATATTCTTGGAACTCTCCAGGACTCAACATCCTGTGACATATGTGCATCCAGAAATATTTGTTGACCTCTCATCAGAGAATAAGAAACACTCTAATAACTTTAAGTTCAACCTTTCCTCCAGCAATTCACATTTCCATGTGGCAGCCCATTTCATTAAAAGAAGAGTTCTACCAGAAAGTTAATATTGTTTTCTATTACACTTCAAAGTGAAACTCCAGTTCCCTTCCAGTATCAGGTGTTGTTAGCAGTTTCCTGCCCTTCTCCCCTCTACATTTCATTTAGGAATCAGAAAAATGGAGCAGGGAAGTCATTAGTAGTCGACTTTTGAATGAACTTAGGAGCTTCCTTAGAGATGAGAGAGTTGCTGGGGAGCCAGACTGAATTTGAGAAGAATGACTATGGTTTCCCCATCTTGAGTTCTTCTCACTCATTTCCTGAACAATTTTTTTTAGGACGAGGTGGCTTGTCTACTCTCCAGCCACTAGCACAGTTCCACTCTTCACCAGAGAAAGTGCATGCTTCAATTTTGAGGCACAGAAGTAGTTTGAAACAAGTAGCAATAATCACAGCAATAACACCAACTAATCTTGATGGGTTGCAATGGACCTAACTTATTGCCTCAGCACATCAATAAGTGGAAGATTTACTATAGGGTGATAAGTGCGTTTCAAAATAAGAGAGACTGAGAATGATGAGAGAGAAGTAAGAATATATGTGTTAAGTCAGAAGCCTTTTGTGCTTTCTTATTTCTACGTTTGGAAAGATTTTTCTGGCCATTACATAATGCCCTGTCAACTTGCAAAGGGGTGGAATCTAGCCTGTCCATCAGGTCACAGCCAATGAGGCCTCTGTGTGGGCATGGCCTTCTCCTGAGCATTCTGGGAACTCCTGTCTTCCTGCTGGAGGTGGGACACAGAGACACACTCTCTGTTTCATATTCCTGATGACAAGCCACATGGAGCTACATTGATGGAGCCAGAGCCCGGAAGCTGGAGGAGCCACATGGAGACCCACACCAGCACTAAGATGTTTCTACCGCCACAAGACTTTCCACCCACTGGCCTGTGATCTTCCTACATTCAGTGTCATTGGATGTGTTGCATGAGTCTGAAGAGGAATTTGTGGGCTAGTATCAAGATATGGGGTAATTTCAGACTTATGGACTTGATCTGGATTGGGCTGGGTTGTTTTCTTAATGTACAATTGCTCTTTGATATAAAGGTATCTCTTACACACATATGAGTGTCTCTGGATTTGTTTCTCTACTCAACCCAGACTAACACATGGAGCAATAATGATCTCATGAGTGGTCACCACACTGCAATTAGCTTAGCATTCTTCTTCACTTTAGATGTTGACAGTAACTGGGGACTCTGTCTAACGCTGGACTTTGAGGGTCTTGAAATGTCAATGCATGTGTATATGTGATGTGTGTGTGTTTGTGGGGTGTGTGTGTGTGTGTGTGTGAATAAGACTGTCCCTGCCAGCCCTCATGAATGAATAAGTGGTACCATAGTCTGCCCCAGAGGTAAACTGCACCTTAGATGAACAGTGATAGTTCCCTACATTACAAATCCTAATGTAAAATGAATGTTCATATAGAAATAATATTACAGAAAGTGGCTTTGTTATTAGACTAACCCCCCGAAGAATATTTAGAACTCATCAGAAATGATATTCCAGTGCTACACAGAGAGTCTCTGTGTCTGAAGTCATTCAGTTAAAGTATCAAGTGAACAGGATGATACAAAGACAATAACAGCAGCATCTTTTAGAAACACTCTGGGTTAAGCAAGCAAATATTTACTGGAAGACTTGGCTACTTAATCTTTTAGGTATCAGGGAAACAAGCTTGACCTTCAGCGGTTGGTATATACTTAGCACCTCTATGTATGTACTCCCCATTTAAATCTGTTCATTGCAAAGAAATCTTATGAAGCAGGAAGAGTGGAATTACATCATGTGAAGGGGGTTATAGTCTAAAGTCGATGAGTAAAATGAAAACTGTGTAGAGTTTTCTACACAGTTGCTTTGAAAAGGCCTCCAGTTACACAAAAAGATATGCATGGCTTCATTACAGTCTTGCACCGTAGGTACAAGTTGTAGGAGAAATGCAGTTATGTGTTATAAAGGGTTCATGTGTAACATGTGGTATCAAGGATGATATTTCTGGGCTTATTCATAGGAGGCCATATGTGAGAATAAGGATCCCTGGTGGTGCAGTGGTTAAGCACTCATCTGCTAACCAAAAAGTCGGTGGCTCAAGCCGATCCAATGTTCTGTAGGAGAAAGATGGGGCAGTATGCAATGGAAAAATGTACAGTGGAAACTGTATGGAAAAGCCTATAAGGTTGGACTGGATTAGAATTGACTTGACAGCAAAGGCTATATATATATCTATTATCTATATAGATAAATAAATATTTAAAATGTATCTATATATTTGAGTTTGCTCCATTATTATCCCAAATTTACCCATAAAACAACTGAGCTAAAAAAATGTCAAGCAACACAGCCAGTGAAAACCAGAGTTGGAGTTGGAATTTAGGTTTTTCTGACTCTGAGATCTCTATCATTCCTTTATATCATCATGTTTCGCCTTTAAATCCCTATCCAGCAAATGGTTTCTGTCTGTAAGTTGGACTTAGCTATGCAACTGATATATAAAAAGATCAACCCAGTGCTAGCGAGTTGTGGTAGTTACATAATCTGTTGTCAATTTGAGACTTAAGAGTGAAGGGGTGGAGTTTAGCCTGTCAAGCAGGTCACAGCATGATGATCTCATTTGGAGGTGCTAAGGAGATAAATAGCTTGCTGGAGGTGGGACACAGACTCACTTCCTGCGAGACATGATTGCTGACAAGACACATGGAGTTATGCTAGAGCCCTGGAGTTGAAGGAGCCATGTGCAGACCCCTGCCAGCGCTGAGATGCCTCTACTGCCACTGAATCCACAAGACTTTCCACCCACTGGCCTGTGATCCTCCTGCGGTTCACATCATTGCATGTGTTGCGTGAGTCTGAAGAGGAATTTATAGATTAGGTATCAGACGTATGGGCTAAATCTGATTTATGGATTTGAACTGGACTGAGCTGGGATGTTTTCTCAATATTCAATTGCTCTTGTATATAAAGCTCTTTCTTATACATATATGAGTCTCCCAGGATTTGTTTCTCTAGTCTTCCAGACTAACACATGAGTCAATTCCAACTTACGGTGATGTCCTGAGTGACAGAGTAGAACTGTTCCATAGGGTTGTTTTTTTACCCCCTCTCTTCCATCTTTACCATAGCAGACCGCCAGGCCTTTCCTCCCTGGTGCTGCTGGGTGGGCTCACAGCACAACCTTTCGGTTAGCAGTCAAGTGTAAACCAGCCCACGACCTACGAACCTCCACGCGTACCAGAAACGCATGGAACTGGAACCTAGCAAGAATTCACAGCATTGGCGATGGGATTTAATGAGCCAATGAAAATGGACAGAATAAGAAATCCAAGTGAGCACTAGCACATAGGTTTCTCTCTTAGCAAACATCAATGTTTTTTTTTCGATAGCCGTAACTTCATGGTTATTCTAATTGCTTTCATTTAACACATGAAACTCCTGAGGATGGATGATGGATACAGTAGGATGGACAATGGAAACAGAAGGCAGTGATCCACATGAAGGGGAAATGTGGTATTGATTAGTAGTGAATGCCTATTATCCCAAACATTTCAGGTGCAAACATCAGTCATTCATCTCTCCATCCATCCATCCATCCATCCATCCATCCATCCATCCATCCAATAGAAGATATAAACCATGGGCCAACCACTATGGACAGACTTTTTTGGTTTTAAAATATAAGACATACTTCAGTAATTTGAAACTCTATACTGGTTTTAAATGTTAGCCATGATTCTTACTGAGTATAAAGTTAGAAACATCTATCCCACCCTCAGGAGTTTTATCATGTTATTTTGTATTGTAGGTCAATTTGAATTGTCATTTTCATGAGTGAAATAATTTCACTGAATTCTTGGGACCCATTAGTATCTTAGTACATTGCTTCAAATTATTGCAATAGCATGTCTGTGAAAATGCAGGTGAGGCAGGCTTTTAGTTAATCAGAGCAGAATTTTCAGCCAGTAACTGATGAGGGTTGCCTTATATTTTACTTATAACTAATAAATTCCCAGGCTTATTCGCTAGCATCGTGTTTTGACCTGGGGTCAGAAATATCAGGGTTGATCACCATTCCCTGCCGCTCAGGTGTGCTATGCATCACATGGGCACTGGAAGTGGAGCTGTGGTTGTTACCTGTGGTGTTGAGACCAAAGAGCAGTGGGCAGGACACGGCGAAGGCCAGTACCCAGACGGCTGTGATCATAAACGCCACACGCCGGCAGGAGCTCTGTCCTGTGCCATGCTGGTAGTGCACTGGCATGACCACGGCGGTATACCTGAAAAAGGAAGGAGAGAGGCCGGCGTGATGAGAGGGCAGAGGAACTGCCCCAGAGACAAGTTGTCGTGCAAAGAGGTTACTGGTGCACTAGTTATGCTCAGAGAAAAATCATTTCGCTAGAGAAAGCCAGAGAGCCTTTGAGTGAAAACAGAACAATTAAGAAAAGGTAAACGGAGAACTCCTTGAAGTGGGTAGGGGTGCAGAGAAAGGGAGAGAGGGTAAACATGTTCATGTGGCAACACCAGCTCGCTGGAGCTTTGAGACCAGTCACGTAGTCACACACCCTGAGTGACCTTCTGTTCTCATGGATCCTCACATCACACAGGGAGTCACTGGGCTTTGAACAGCTGTCTTATGGACCAGCGCACATAAAAGTTATTCTATTAGAAATTCAAGACACACGTGTTAGTTCGTGAAAACAAATGGGTGCTACTTTGTGATTTGCACCAAAACACGTTGACTGTTATGGTTATGTTGTGTTAAAGATCGTTCAGTGTATCTAGAAGTACCGTGTTTCCCCGGAAGTAAGACATCCCCCCAAAATAAGACCTACTTACAGTTTTGCCTCTCGCTGAAATATAAGGCATCCCCCCAAAATAAGACCTCCCCAAAAATAAGGCCCCCTGAAGCTACCGTAACTCTGGACTCTGGACTGTAGCAGCGGGCGCTGCCGCGCAGCTCACTGTTGGCCACAGTGCAGCTGGAGAAGACAGGAAGTATGAGTAAATGTACCATAGATTGTTGTACATGGAAATGATGGTAGTAACAAGAAATTCTTGATACTGTAGGATTCACAGTTTGTCTGCTTATGCTGGTTTGTGATGACAACTACTACCGTACCATATACAGGTAATAAATTTCCTTTTTTTTTCAACAATAAATGTGTACCGTATTCTTCTTCATGGAAAAATAAGATATCCTCTGAAAATAAGACCTAGTGCATCTTTGGGAGCAAAAATTGATATAAGACACCGTCTTACTTTCGGGGAAACGGTATCTCTCTAATGTTGTTTGTGCATAGAAAGATACACTACATACTGTATACGAAGACAAATGCTTGACTAACTGATGTTAGATACAAATTGTACCTCGTGGTTCTGATTTATGGTATAGACATGACTTAAAGATGGATTTAAGAGTGGAACTTGTTTGTCATCTGGGGGAATGTCTTTAGTCGTAGAGCTTTCCCCAAAGGATGCAAACGCTGCTTCTCCCCATGAAAAGCTATTCCTAGCGTTAGGTTTTCAAAACAGAGGTCAGTAGCACAGAAATGAATGGTGTCCCATGCAGGAGAAAGATGAGGCTTTACAGTCTGGGAAACCCACAGGGGGCAGTTCTACTCTGTCCTACAGGGCCAGTATGAATTGGAATCAACTTGATGGCAGTGAGTGAATGTCCAATGGGAGTTCAAAGTCCAGTTTTTGTGTCTTTAAATGGCCAGAGCAACTCATTGTTTTTGAGCACCGTTGGCTTTTATATGGCAGCTGCACGCTGAACTTACCTGGGATGATTATTCCATAATCACCTCAGAGTCAACATATCTGAAACAGATCTTCCTCCACTGCTTCATTTGCTTCCACTTCCTGAATGTCTTCTTTCTAGCGCCCAATGCATCTAGATCCAATATGCAGACCTTTGGGACTCTTCTTTGACCATTTCCTATCATTTGCTCACCCATTCCTTTGACTCTTTATTCAGAATTTATTGAGTCTTTACTATGTCAGACCTGACATCGACCTGTTAGATTCTGCAATTACAGGGATATACAAAAGAGGAACAGTCTTTAGCTTCCTTGAGTTGAGAGCGGAGAGGATGGGCTATAAAATGAAATCAAGATGCCATCAGAACATGAATAAGTTGGGTGATATGTTGGAGAATAATGGGAGGAGGCAAAAGCACAGCGACCCAATATAGATAGAGTGGGCACAGAAGAGAGTGGGCCAAGGAGGGGCCAATCAAGAGGTGGTGCAGGGGAAGAACATTCCCCCAAAAAGGACAGCAGGAGCCATTTACTGATGATGATGATGTCTTCCCTAATTATCTACCCACCCTTTTCCTACCACCTGTGCTCTGGGAGGGCCAGAATCTCCTGGAAGATCTACTCATATTTAGCATTTCATTCCTCAAATTCATATTTTACTCTTCTGTTGGGTCCCCAAAATAGATTTGATCATTTCATACCCCCGGTTCAGAACTCTGTGGTAGGTAGAATTCTAAGATGACATTGAGTCCTGGCCTTTATGAACACATCCCTGTGAACATGGTAGCATATCTCATCTATGATTATATTACTACTCAGCTGAAAAAGATAGACGATCATAGGTGAGCCTCCCATAACCAAGTGATTCCTTAAGCGGGATTGGCCCCTTCCTGAAATCAGTAAAATTCAAAGGATGACAAATTTCCCTGCTTTAAGGAGTCAAATTCTGAGTTTTGGAGAGGGCCATATGGCAGGGACAGCCAAGAGGTCTCTCCAATCTCCAAGCTCACTGTCATTTGAGTGAATTCTGACTCACAGAGGCCTTTAGGAGCTCAGAATGGCCCCGGTTGTTAGCCAGCAAGACAGTGGGGACCTTAATTCTACAAGTATAATAAACTCAAATCTTTCAGTCTCAATTTGGAGGTTTCGAAGGGGATCCCAGTCTTCTCATACACCTTGATTTCAGCTTTGTGAGACCATGAACAGAAAACCTAATTCTGTGCATGGCCTTCTGACATGCAGAACTGCGAGAAAATAAGTGGGTGTTGTTATAAGTCACTACATTTGTGACTGTTTGTATATAGCATTAGAAAACGGTTCGTGCTTTTCTTTATCCATACACAGGACTTCTTAGCCTTCTCACCATGACTTCAACGCACCTGGCCAAACTGACCTCCAATTGGCCGAGGGATGGCACTCTTCCCAAACAGAGGCCATTGTTTTGTGTGACCCGTTATCCCTTCTTCCTCATTCTTGCCCTCCCTGAATCCTAGATCTGGTCTTTACCAATCTTTCCATTCCTTTTCAGGTTACAGAGGACACCCCAAAGTACAAAGCTCACCTCCATCAAGTCGGTGCCCACTCATAGAAACCAGCTAGGACAAGGTGGAACTGTCTCCCCGTGAGGTTCTGAGACCAACTTTGCATCTTTCTCCCACTGAGCAACTGCTGGTTTCAAACTGCTGACCGAATGGCTAGCAGCCCAACACAGAACCAGGGCTGCAGGGCTCCTATAAAGCCCACTCCCTGCCTGGAAGCTCATAAAATTTCTCTACCAATCAATCACAGTGTGCTCCTGCACGTAACTGTCTTGCCTTATTATTTAACTTACCTTTTGGCTGGATGGACACGACCTCCATGTGATTTCAGGTATTTGATGGCTCTCATCATCTTCGAGTTTTAATATTCCCAAGAGGTCCTACACAAAACTTTCAGAAGCTGTTGATTGACTTGTCATGATTCCCGAAGGCCTCCTTCTCCACGAGATGGCAAGGGTTCAAAAGGCACAGCTGGATTGTTGGAGGCTATCAAGTCAGTTTTTGACTCATAGCGATCCTTTAAACCCCAGAATGAACTACTGCTTCCAGCTTCTGGACCATTCTCCTAATCGTTGTTCCATTTGGGGCCCATTGTTGCAGCCACTGTGCCAATCTATCTCGTTCAGGCTCTTCATCGGTTTGCTCACCCACTGCTTTACCCAACACGAGTCCTTTCCAGGGGCTGGTCTTTCCGGATGACATGTCCAAAGTGCAGGAGACAAAGTCTCACCACCCTCCCTTCCAAGGAGCATTCTGGCTTTACTTCCTCCTAGACACAGTCGTTTGTTCTTCTAGTAAGTCCACCGTACTTTGGATATTCTTTAACCATACAATAGCTCAAATGCACCAATTCTTCTATGATCTTCATTATTCATTGTCCAACTCTCACATGCCTAAGATGCCTAAAAATACCATAGCTGGTTGGCTCAGGTATTTCCAGTCTTCTAAGGGACATCTTTACTACTTGAAAAAGGTCTTGTGCAGCAGATTTGCCACAAACTTCTCCGTATAGTCCATCTTCTTAGATTCTTTGCTCAGTTTACTTTAATTAATATGGTGAAAGGATAAAATCGGTGGTGGGATTAGAATAATTTAACAACCAATTCACTTCCCTAATGACCATTTTAAGTATACAAAATGATCTCCTGTAAGGTAGTTTATTATTTCATATAATTTTAATAAGAGAGGTACACATAACTGGATGATGTTATAAGAAGTTTTAAAATATTCATGAACAAATATTTGAATCGATTCTGTCAATAATACCTGACAAAAACAATATAACTGTTATTTAAGATATTTCCATATTGTGACTGAGTGGCGTCCTCACTTGCAAAAATTCATTTATATCTGAGCATCTATGGGTGTGTGATTTATACTTAACCATCTCTTCATTTAAGGAGCAGGATCCAATTATTTTAGAGGTAGGCCAATTAGGCCATCATCATTGTGTTTGATATATTGGAAACAGACAACGTCTCTTCTCTGAACCTATTATGTTCATCCTTGAAAAACCATTTTCCGCTTCTGCTGAAGTTACAATTGTTCTGACAACATTTCTAGCTCTTTGAACACTTTCAGGAATTGCATAATTCACTCATATCTTGTGGGAATCTGGGGGTGTAACATGAAGCTGAAAGGAAGGCCAGCCTGTTCCCCTCTGGTTGTTGGGCACTTTCTCTCTTTCTGTTACATATTTGTTTCCTGAAGTAACAAGTGCAAGGGAATAAAAAGTCATATTTCATCAAAAGTATAATGAGTTTTATGAAATTAATAAATAAATCATACAAGCTTAGTTCCATCTAAGTTTTTATACTTGTGGACAAATTACTACAGATGCTTAGGAGATGGTATTGCACAGATGAACATTAAAAAAGGGTAAGGAATGTAAATTTGTAGCTGCTTAGCCACATCGTGTGACTGCTCAGCCACTCACCTTAGAGAGAACCCTGATTACAAGTGTCATTTAACAACCGGTTCATTAAACTCAACAAAAAATTAGGTATTGGTTCTGCTGAACTCATGTGAACTGACTGAATTCCCCCACTGATAAAACCCTGATGCAAATCTTTCTTGATTTGAAACCACACAGTATCCCCTTGTTCTGTTTGAACAACTGTCTCCTCGTCAATACACAAGTTGTGCCTGAGCACAATGAAGTATTCTGGAATTCCTATTCTTCTTAACGTGACCCAGAGTTCATTACAGTCTACACAGCTGGATACCTTTGTGATCAATAAAACCCAAGTAAATATCTTTCTGATATTCTTTGCTTTCATCCAATAGCCATCCGGTGTCAGCACATCCTCTTCTGAGTCCAGGTTGAATTTCTGGCAGCGCCCTGCTAAGGTACTGCTATGATTGTTGTTGAATTTTCTTCAGTAAAATTTTACTTGCACACGATAATAATGAGATTATTGGGTCATTTTCACATTCTTTTGGGTCACCTTTTTTTGGGAATGCTCACAAGAATGGAACTCTTCTAGTTGATTGGCCAGGTAGGTTTCTTGTAAATTTCTTGGCACAGAAGACTAAGGATTTCTAGCACTGCATCAGTTACAAGAAATAGTTCACTTGATATTCCATCAATTCCTGGAGCCTTGTTTTTCACCAATATACTCAGTGCAGCTTGGACTTCTTCCTTCAATACCATCACCTCTTGGGAAGGTTGAACATTGGCCAGTTCTTTTTGGTACAGTGACTCTGCACATTCCTTCCACCTTCGTTAGATGTATCTTGCATCGTTCAATATTTTGCCATAGAATCCTGCAATAAAAAATATTTCACCAAAAAAATCATTGCAGTCTGACACTTGAATTTTCCCTTCAGTTCTTCCAGTGGAGAATTGCTGAATGTATTTTTTTTTTTTTTGCTTTCTGATTTCTCACTCCAAATCTTTGCACAATTCATCATAACACGCTGTCTTTCTGTTCATCTCTTTCACTGTACCAATTCCTACATTTGCTTTAGGTACTCTACATTCAAGAGTGAATTTCATGACCTCAATTCTACCTTACAAATCAGATTAGACCAGAACATGCACACTGCTACAGAGTAGAGATACCAGGAGGATAAGGGGAAGGGGAAGGGAGAAAGGGGGCATCAATCACAAGGATCAACATTTTCCAACTACTGCTTCCTTCCTCTTTGTTTCGAACTTTCTCATTCCAATCACCAATGATCAAGGCATCTTGATTGTATGTTTGATCAATTTCACACTGAAGACATTGTAAGAGTTCTTCCATTTCTTCAACACTAGCTTTATTGGTGGGTGCATATCCCTCTCGGGAATCCCTTACTCAGTTATGAGATAGCAGGGCAAGGAGCACCAGGTGTTCCCGGCAGTGTCCTGATCCCTAAAGCAACGTGTAGAAGTAAGTGCCTTGTAGAAGAACTCTTCTACAAGATTCAATCTCCTCCGGTCCTATCATTGTCAAGGTCCAATAGGGAGCTGAGGGTTGAGAAGCAAGCTGTGATCCAGGCTGCTTTTGACCCAGCTCTTCACCAAGATCAAGGCCTGCCATTTGCATAACGTCCTTTGGTGTCAAAGAACCCAGTCTCTGTGCATTTAGTAGTGTGTTGCCAAGTGGCCCCAAAGCCAGCTCTCTGGGTGAGATAAGTACTCACTTGTAACATCTGCCACTTTTCATGGTGGCACCACTCCCATCATGACCCTTCTTAAAGCGACCAGAATTAAAAAAAAACACCACCTAATTTTTTGCCAGTCACCTTTTGAATGTTACATGCTTTCTTAAATATCCTTTCCGTGTTCGGCCGGTACCAGATGCTGTCAGGCAGTGTGATCATTAAATGTCCAGCCGAGGAAGGAGGGCTCAGAGACATGGCAGTTAGGGAGGAACCCAAGATCCCACTGAAAGCTGTCCCAGAGCCAGATCTCCAAGCTTCGCAGCCAGTCCTTGCTGCGGGCTCTGCTTCCTCCCAAGCACACCGACAGGCTGTGAGGCCTCTGGGGGACAAGAGTTGCCTTTGGAAACGCTGCTTGGGGAAGGTGGTTTCGCAGAGTGGCCTGGAAGCCTGGAGTTTCTCCAGTCAGCTTCTTTCTATTCATTGCTCCAGGGGTCCCTGTGAAGATACCGACTCCCAAGCCATGGCCTTGAACATGTTGATTAAGGGCTTCTCCCTGGACGCATCAATGAAGTGTCTCTGAAGGGGAGTCCAGGAATATTTTTCATAAGCAAGCGGATTTGGTGAATGGTCCCATTCGAAAGTCTGCAGACAGGGCATGTTCTATGTCAGAGATTGTTGTGAATTTGGGTGAGACCTGAGACAAAAGCCTGCCTGCACCACTATTAACTGGAAAGTTCCCAGGTATTTTGGCAACACGAGGAAATGTTTAGAACAGAGGAGACACCCCGATTTAATCCCAGTGTTTTGTGAGGAAGCTTGCGACAGGTGACTGAGCTGTTGAGACGGTTCCAGAATTAGCCATCGGAGGGCACCCGAATGCAGCAAGAACACTTCCAGCTTGTGTGGGGTGAGAAGTTCACAGTTCACCCAGGGGCTTTGTGGGCCTGTGGAGAGGTGGAGACGGGGTGGGGGAGGGCCCCTCCTTCTGAAGCCCTGCAGGGACCCTAAATTCCCACCCTGGTAAACGACTGAGCTTCAAGATTCCTCTAGAAGTGACCGCTGATGACCGCAGGCCCACAGCAACATCAATGCATCCTGGAGGGCAGGGCTGGGCTTGGATGGAGAGGCGTGGTCCAGCGTCCTCTCTGGACATCTCGCCCTCGGTGTTCACTGGGGCATCCCAGGGCCTAAGCTTGTCTCCAGGGTACACTGCACTGCTCTGCCACCCCAATGCCAGAGCCTCTCTCCTCCCTCTGGGTTTGAACGCCTAGCTCCTGGACCCTTTCTAGCATCGGTTACTCCACTGATCTAAAGGCTGTCAGTGTTTCCAGGGGCGAAGTTTTCGGGCTTTAGAAGCTACAGAATAGGGTCTAGCTCCCAGCTCTGCTGTGTGGCTGTGGGCCAGTGATTGAACTTCTCTGAGATGCGATTTTCTCATCTGCCCAATACCCCCAAACCTCTTGTTGAGTCAAGTCCACTTCGTAGTGACCTGATGACAAAAGAGAACTGCCCATGGACTTCTCAGACTGTCAACTAGAGGACAGCAGAATGTGGCACCTTTCTCCCAAGTCCTGGGGGATGGGTGTGAACTGCCAATCATTTGGTTACAGCCAAGGACATTAACCACGGCACCACCTCCGCTCCTGATCTGCACAATAGGGATAGTGATTCCAGACAGACAGAGTGTACGAGTTTTCCGCACAGCTTTCAGCACACAGTAAGTGTTCAAAGCACATTGTTATTACTAGGTGAGCTTCAGTGATCTGTGGCCAATGGGTTTATGGATGCCGCCTTCTCGTTCCTGATGATCAGGGAACGTTAGATTTATTTATCAAGTCAACACACATACAGCACTTTCTATGTGTCAGGCACTGTTCAAAGTGGTTTGCACATATTAATTCATTTGATTCTCTTAATAACCCTTTGAAGTAGTTTCTATTAATCTCCACTTAATAGATAACGGATGCCCTAAGATGTTAATTGACTTGGCCAAGGTCACATTGTGGTTAAATTGTGAAGCCTGGATTAAAGGCAGGCAGTCTGGCTCCAGAGCTAGGGGTCCCTGAATAGGACCCAGACCTCAGCCCCTCTGCAAAGGAAGTATGTTGCATTAGATACGGGCTGGTCCATTCTTACTCCGAACCTACCAGCTTTGGGAACTTGGCAAGTCATCTATACACATTCTAGCCTCAGAATTTTTATTTGTAAAGTGGGGGTAATACACCTATCTTGCAGGGTTGCGGTGGGGATTAGCGATAAAGAGTTAAAAGCTCTTTAATGTTTGACACGTTAAGCAAACAAACACCAAACCCACTGCCATCCGAGTTGATTCGATTCCTAGCAATCCTATAGGACAAAGTAGAACTGCTCCCTGGTGTTTCCAAGCGTGTCCATCTTTAAGGGAGGACAGAGCCCCATCTTTCCCCAATGAATGGCTGGGTGAATTCACCCTCCTAACCTTACAGTTGGCAGCTCAACTCATAATCCAGTAGGCCACTAGGCTCCTGTGCTTGGCACATAGTACATGCTAAAGAAACGGTTGCTATTGGGTCACTCACTGATGTTGACCCTCTGCACCACAGAAGGAAATGCTGCCCAATGTGATCTATTGGGTTTTCATTGGCTGAATTTTGGGAATAGGTGGTCAAATCTTCCTAGTCTGTTTTAATCTGTTGAAGCCTGTCCGGCAACACCCAAGCCTTCATTGACAGATGAATGAGGTCGATGGACCAGGAATCCAATCTGGGTTTCCCATGGAAGGTGAGACGTCTACCACTGAACCACTAACCGTCTCATAAATGGTAACTATTTTCATTGTTATGTCTAGAATAATGCAAGTTAGGATTAGGGCATTCTAAACAGGGACTGTGTCTAGTTTACTTCAAACTCTAGAAAGGTAGGTTGTCAGAGATCTCTCCTGGGGGCCCCACACCCAGTTCCACTCAATGAAAGGACCATTCATAGTAATAGCATCCTGTTTAGGGAGTCAGGTCACCCAGATTCAAGTACCTGCCCTCTGCTAGGAGGTGAAATCCCAGACAGGGATGCTCACATTGCTAAGCGACCAAAACGGGTATAACACTGCTGAACTTTGCAGCCACTAAGCCACTAGGGTTCCCTAGGCAGAGAGAAAGGAAATTCAGATGTTTTTCTGACTCCCCAATAAGTCCCGGTGGCTTATCACTCTACTGGAAGTCTTAGCACCATGACCTAGGAAGAGGGTATTCGCTGGAGGGGGGGATGTGGAAGAGGGCCCTCCTTAGGAAACTGGCGGCTTCGAAGGAGAAAAGCAGCTGGCCTGGGTGGGAGGGCTGCCTCGGTGTCCCCGGAGTTTAATGAGCCCCAGCGCTCTGTGTGGCCACTTCTCACCACCTTTTATTTGGTCAGACAGGGCGTTCAATACCTCTTTAGTTCCGCGGAACTCCCACACGGGAGCTGCTGAAGGAGAAAGCTTTTTGCAAATGATTGGAAAGCCCTTTGCAAATATAAAGTGCTTATTTAGATGCAAACTGAAAATCCGAGGTGCCTGTGACTCATCTGGTACTTATTGTGCTGGCTGCAAAGACGCGGAGGCTTGCCTGTGTGATGGGTGCCACTGGAGAGCCACTTAAAGAACTCCCTGGTGAATGAATTTGGTTGCATTATCCCCAGGCTCCTCACGGAGGGCGGGCTCCCATCCCCACCACTCTGAGCTGGTCCTCCTGCCCTGACTGCCCGGCCCTCTCCTGGACGTAGTAGTTCGGATCCAGGATGCACTCTCAGGGGCTGGCCCGTGGCAGAGGCTAGGAGTTAAGTGGCGGTGGGGGCTTGTCCTCCCTAGGAACTTCCTACTCTGCTTTGAAGAAAAGAAAAGATGGCATTCTAGCATCCAGAGCGACGCCTAAGAATCTCACGACAATAGTCTCACTTGCTTTCAAAAGCCCCTTTATCATACCCTTTCCCCCCTACGGTCCTGCCCACCCTGTTCCTGCAAACCAGGGCTTCACAACCCCAAAGTGCTGAATCCATGTGGTCAAGTTTGTCAAACCGGTGACTGGCATTGTGTGAACACCAAAGGTTTGCATGAATGACTGCATTGTTAATAAATCGACCACTCTGGCATCACATGAACAGAACTCAATGCTCAGTGTATTCTTAACTGCAGTTAGAGATCATGGAGACAGCTTGTCCGAGGGTTATTTTCATTCCTGGAATGGGGTCTGGCAAGGATTGGCTCATACTGAAATACAAGTCAATGAGGCCACCTCCATGGCACGGTAGGCATGGCTTGTCCTTCCGCTTTTCAGGTAGGTGAGTGCTAGGCATTCTGGGAATTTTCCTAATTGAGAGAGAACCCAATTCCAGGTTTCCCCAAGGTTAGCTGCCTCTGAAGTGGTGAGAGTTACAGCAAAGTGGTGCTCTTGTGTAATTTAGGAAAAGGTGGCCCCTCCCCTCTGGCTGGCAAATTGCAAAATGCCATGTTCTCTAGGCCGACTCCAGGACTGACATGGGATGTACCAGCTGATCTCAGTTCCCACATTCTTGGACTGCTTCCTACCCCATGTGGACGGAAACATGTGGGAAAAGGAGGCAAGCACACGATCAACAAGGTGGGGAGCAGGGGGAGAACCAGGGGAGTTGGGAGGGGGCTGCCCCAGTTCCTGTCCTAGAAGCTCTCTGTAATTACAACCTGTCTCTCTTTCCCTCCAAGACGGACTTCTTGGAGATGCATGAACACTGGCTGATGGGAGGTAGTGACCACTGAGTTTAGTCTACGTTGTTTAAGGCTCTGTAAGAGACACAGCAGGGGATACTGATAGGTGATGATGAAACAGACCAGACACTGTTCCCTGCTTTTGTAAATCAGATATTCCCAACAAACTGCATGGGATGGCCAGAAATCACATAAAAGGCTTGAAGGTGATTAGGGGAGTTGTGTTCTCAGAGAACAGGAATGTTTTGTGGATTCTCTCATCACCCCTTCACTTTTCAACAGCTTTGTGGAAATAGAATCCACATCCCACACAATTCACCTTTTAAAATATGCAATTACCAGTGAATTATATGTTAGCCTATTTACAAAGTTATATAATGATTTAGTGTATTTTCAGGAAATTTAGTATATTTACAGAGTTATGCAATCATATAGATGCCTTATATTTTGAAACATAGATAGGATTAGGATTAGTTCCAACATTTTGGACGTGTTCTCTAATTTTCCTTCTTAGTGTCTTAGTTTCCTTCAAGGAATATACATGGAAAGGTCTTTCAGTTGACCGACTGGTGCACAGTATCAGCATAGCACGGTGTCCATTCTTTGGTTGCTATTAAGTGCCACGGAGTTGAGTCTGGTACATACTAGGCCCAGTTGACCAAGTGGAACTGCCCCATCGAGTTATCTCTAAGGGAGCAGATCCATAAGACCTTTTTTTGTTGTTTTTGTTTTTTTATGTCATCCCACAGCTCATCGGGTCTTCTCTCTTTAGTTTTCTTTTTTTTTTTAACATTTTATTAGGGGCTCATACAACTGTTATCCCAATCCATACACACATCAATTGTGTAAAGCGTACCTGTACATCATTTCTCAAAACATTTTCTCTCCATTGAAACCCCCGACATTAGGTCCTCATTTTTCCCCTCCCTCCCCACTCCCCCCTCCCAAATGAGCCCTTGATAGTTTATAAATGGGTATTTTGTCATATCTTGCCCTGTCCGACGTCTCCCTTCATCCACTTTTCGGTTGTCTGTCCCCCAGGGAGGAGGTCACACACAGTTCCATGTAATTGGTTCCCTCTTTCCTACCCATTCTCCCTTTACCCTCCCTGTTTCGCCACTCACACCACTGGTCCTATAGGGCTCATCCATCCTGGATTCCCTGTATTTTCAGTTCCTATCTGTACCAGTGTACCTCCTCTGGTCTAGCCAGACTTACAAGATCAAATTTGAGTCATGGTAGTGGGAGCAGGGAGGAAACATTTAGGAACTAGAGGAAAGTTGTATTTCTCATCATTGTTACATCGCACCCTGACTGGCTCATCTCCTCACCGAGACCCCTCTGCAAGGGGATCTCCAGTGGCCTACTAATGGGCTTTGGATCTCCACTCCGCACTCCCCCCCATAAGACATTCTTCCCAGAACTTCTGTGTAGATTTGAAGCACCAACCTGTATGTTAGCAGCTTAGCACTTCACCATTGCCCCACTAGGGTTCCTATTCTTTGGCTATTGTTCAAAATCCTCATTGAGGTCATGAAAGGATGTTTAGAAGTGTCCTGCAGAAGGCACAAGGCTGAGCCATGTGAGACTGAGCTAGAGTGAGGGCAGCGGTTCACGCTCTCCCAGGTGGATGGAGCAGGGACCGCTGTAAGGCAGGGGTTGGGCTGCTAACAGTGACATGGTCCAAACCCATCAGCCACTCTCAATAAACAGAGAAGGCTGTCTGCTCCGGTAAAGATTTACAGTCTCAGAGTCCCCACCGGGGATCACTGTGAGTTGAAATCAATTCACTGACAGTAGAGTTGGCGGGTGAATTTAGGTGAATGAAGGGAGGTCAAAATCAGAGGAATCTACTCCAGCGACTGAACAGGCATTTAAGCGTCACACAATTCCTGACTTGTGTTCCTTCACCCTGAGAAAAACAGAGACCACAGTCTTCCTTTCTGAGGTTGCCTTCCTCCCTCATTCACTTCCCTCCCTCCTCCCTCTTTGCAAATCCTCTCTTGCTTCTTTCTTGTCTCTCTTCTCCCTGCCCTACCCCCAAAGAAACCCCCCACAACCGCAGGAACATCTCCTCTCTAAGCCCCCAACCCCCACCCCCCACCCCGCTGCCTCCCCCATCTGCTCACTTCTTGTTCTTCGCCTCCTACCTCTTTCCTCCCAATTAGAAACCAGAAAAGCCCCAAGGCAGGGTGAAAAGTAAAATCAGAATCCACTTTCAGGAGCAGGGGCAGGAGAAAGTCAAGGAACGTTTACAGGATAGTTATTTCTCTTTAATCACAGGGCTTTATGTCACCCACAAAACAGTCTAAGAGAAAAGGAGAAGAAAATGCCTCAGAAGGCAGGCCGTGCAGGTTCCACCTGTCTGTGGCCTCAGTGCGTTCAAATGCAGCCTGCGGCTCCTAGACCACCAAGGTTCCCTCCTGCCCGCTTGTGGGTCTCCTCTCTGGAATGGGAATCCCAGCCCTACCTGTCAATGCTGATGGCACACAGGTTCAGGATGCTGGCAGTGCACATCATGACGTCCAGAGTGACAAAAACATCGCAGCAAACTCGGCTGAAATTCCAGACTCCACCTGTTACCTGGGCGTCAGAGACAAGGATATTAGTGTTTCCTCTAGCAAAGGAACAGCAATTTAATCAACTCAATGGCCTCCTGCCACAGATGCTGAAATGCCTTCTCGGTGGTTGGTGGCATCATTACCACAGGGTGGGCAGGCATTGAGGGAGTGCCAGGCTGCCCAAGATTAGACTGTTAGGACATTAATGCTGGAAAGGATCTTGGTAATCTACTCATGTTTCTCTAAGTGTGGTTCACGGTAAGGTGACTGTGTAAGATTGCGGAACCCTTCCCTAGACCTACTGAGTCAAATCTCTAGATCTGGGCTCATGAATCTTCATTTTAAAATAAACACCCTCAGTCACAGCAAGGTTTGAGAAACCAGGAGGCAACTAATGCTGGCTGTGGTTAAGTGATATGCCTATAGAGGCACAGCTGGTAGTAAAAGAGCTGGGATACCTGCCAGATGTGTGAGCTGTGCCAAAATGCCACTAGGAAGCCCTCCACCCAGTAGAGAGCTCACCATGTACCCAGGAAATAAACCAAGAGCACTTTTTTCATAAAACTTACCTCCAGGAAGAAAATAGATCTGGCTCCTGGGTTTAAAGCTTGGAAGCACCTGGCAACATCTTTAAGATTTTTTTTGTAAAATAGGTCTATGCCTGTCTTGGACACCCTTGTCCAATCACCAGATAGTCAAGGCAAAGACTCAGTCCAGGGAATTGGGAAGAACAAAGAGCCTTCTCTACCACACACACCAAATTGGTGAGGATGATCCCAACTTCAAGCATTTACACATGTTCTGAGCTCTCTCATTTACCCTTGCTCCACAGGCAGGACTTCAGAAAATTTCATTTATAGCCCCTTGTTCTTGTGAGCTGCCATGGAATTGGTTATCTACTCATGGTGACTCCACGCATGGTGCTGCCTGATGCTGTGCCTTGTCCAGGCTCTGCCACTGTGGTCCTTAGGGTTTTCATGGCTGAGCTTCAGAATGGGATCACTTGGCTCTTCTTCCTAGTTCATCTTAGTTTGGAAGCTCTGTTGAAACATTCGGCATCATGAACCCATTGCCCTTCAGTTGGTTCCGACTCAATGTGTGACCCCATATGTATTAGGCTGGGTACTTTAGAGAAATAAACCCACAGAAACTCATGAATAAGAGAGAGTTTTATATAAAGGTTAAGTGCACATCAAGAAAACATCCCAACACAGTGCTGCCCAAGCCCACAAGTCCAACATTAACCCATATGTCTGACACCAATCCATACAGTCCTCCTCCATCTCACAAAACACACACAATGATGCCGACTGCAGGAGGAAAGCTAAATCAGTGAATGTGTAAGCATCTCAGCGCTGGCAGGGGTCTCCACACGGCTGCTCCAGCACCCAGGGCTGCATCGGAGTAGGTCTATGTGGCTTCTCCTCAGGGATGTCTTGCAGGAAGTGAGCCCTGCCAGCTGACGCAGGGAACTGGCTAAGGCAGCTGCACCCTGATCTGACCATCACAAAGCAAGAAACCCGAGTGAGCCCCACTGAGCCATTTATCCCTCCGCCTTTCAATTAACCCCACACGTGTTTATCAGCCAGGTTAGCACAATAAACTAACTACCTCACCATAGGACAGAGTCGAACTGCTCCACAGGATTTCGAAGGCTGTTGTCTTGATGGGAACTGACTGCCACATCTGTTTTTCTGAAAGCAGCATGTGGGTTTGCACACGAGTTGCAGTCAAGGTCTCTCAATTTGAAAGGTGAGAAATCTGCCACAGACCCACCAATTCCTCATAATCTCAAGTCTAGCCTATTTTTATTTAACTTCCTTTTTCTTTTACACACTTAGTTGAACCGGGAGATGGGTTAGGAAGATGGTTACTAGCAGAATAACCCCAAATGCCATTCTTCAGTTGGGGAGCATTTCTGCCAGCTACGTTTGCCAGCTACCTCTTGTAGGGTTGTCATTTGGGGGAAGAACTCTTTTAAGTGGGATGCCCTTGGGGGTTGCTGGATCTTCATGATACTGCTATTATTATGGCTTAATACTCTCTCTTAAATGGCTATTTAAGAGATAGGGAGAGTTAAAAAAAAAGGTATTGTTGCTTCTGAAATAGAATTTCAAAGGAAAAATAACCAGATATAACTCAAATGATTGTACCTGACAATGGTGCTGTTCCTCTGTGCAGTATTCTCATCTAAGAATCGTGTGTGTGACCAGCCTGAGTTCATGGCCCTTTCCAACTTTGTCCTATTACAGTAAGGCCCTAAAAGCAATCTGCACTTTCCCATGTAATTTCTTCCCCTTTGGCTTTATTTTTCACTCTTCTATTTTATCTGATATTTAGGACTTTTTTCTTCTTCGTCTTTCAGAAACCAAAGATATTTTGACCAAAGATATTTTGATTAAAAGCAAAAATGAAAAAATTCAAACTAACAATGAAGTCATTCCATAAATAAGCAAATGTGAATTTATAGCAGTTCTATTAAGGAAAAACAAATTAAAGGGAGATGTGAGAATTCTGAGCTCAAACCATAATAAACACAATGATTTAAGGGAGGCAAGAGAATTAAAAAATGGATTTCTTTATTGCAAAGGACAGATGCATACTAGAGAAGCTTCTTGAAAAAGCTAGATTTTGTATACTAAATCTCAATTTACCTTCGTGTCTATGATGCAATGGGTGTCTTAAAAGATAATTTTTGCATCATTGTGAGCTCGTGTTTGTGAGTGGGTTTTGAGACGGCTGCAAGAGCAAACTCCACTTCTTGCTGGACGTTCACTCATTCACTCACTCATTCATTCACTCAGTCATTCATTCATAACACAAGTATCTGTGAAATCCTTAATTCTTGGTAGAAGAAAGGTAGATGATGTGCTTTAAGAGATTTTTAATAAATGTCCTACCGGCCTTGTCCTCGAAACACGTGCAGCATTATTGGGGAAACAAGGCATGCTTAAATAAAATAACACGATGATTGTGGGATACTTGCCATGCTAATGTAAACTAATATTCACAGACAACTCACTTCACATAGGTCACTGAAACACAGGCTCATTCCAGGAATTCCTGGGGGTGGGAAATTATTATTATTTTAACTGTCTGTGTCCATAGGGGTTTGAGGATGAAGCATCCACTTATTTTACAGACACTTAGAAGTGACAGTTCCTTAACCCACTGATGGGAACAGAGGCTTTTGCCTTCTCATTGCTATGTCCCAGCCTCCTGGAGAAGTGCTCAGCTTGTGGATACATTCTGAAAGAATCAACGGTCTGTGCCATGCTCTTTATTAATATCAATAAATAAAAACGTCAATGCCATCTAGTCAATTCTGACTCACAGCCACCCTTTGGGGCAGAGTTGAACTGCCCCCGGGGGTCTATCTATCTTGATGAGAGTACAAAGCCTCAGCTTTCTCCTATGGAGAAACTAATAAGTTTGAAGGGCTCCTTAGGGTTTGGACACGCCTTAGGATCCCCAAACTGAACCCATGACACCATGAGGGCTCCGAATACAAAGAGCTAGCATTTCTTGAATGCTTATGAAGTGCCTCACTGAATTATGGTGCTGGTGAAGAATATTAAAAGTAGCATAGACTGCCCAAAGAGGAAGCAATTCGGTCTTGGAAGAAGTACAGCCAGAAGGCTTCATAGAAGCAAGGATGGTGAGACTTCATCTCATGTACTTTGGTCAGGTTACTGGGAGAGACAAGTCCCCGGGGAAGGCTATCATGCTTGGTAAAGCATCGGGGCAGCAGGAAAGAGGAAGACCCTTGATGAGATGGATGGACCCAGTGGCTGTAATCAGGGGCTCACACAGAAGACCCATTGTGAGGATGGCACAGGACTCCGCAGGGCTCCGTTCTGTTGTGCACAGGGAAGCGATGAGTTGGAACTAACTGGAGGACGTCTACCACCAACCACGATGCAGTGCCGAGCCCTCTGCAGAGCACTTTACACGCATGCGTTCTGCGGCCTGTTATAATCCGACGAAGGATGACCCTTCGTATCTTAATTGGCGCCAAGAAACTCAAGCTTAGAGATACTGAACACCTTGCCAAAGGTCACACAGCTAGCAGAGGCTGAGCCGATCTTTGAGGGAAGGTTGTCAAGTGCCCTACTATAGTGAAGTGCTTGTCATGGAGGGGAGGTGATGGGAAAATGGAGTAAGTGAGGGGCCAGAGGGGGAGGGAGAATATCTGCTTATCAAGGATTACCTCGTGGCCAACTGTTTCATCTCAGCCTAGGGAATGAGATATTTCATTATTTTTTTAACCTGGATGTCTCCGTCCCAGGGTTTGAAAACAAAACAAAGCCATATAAAATAGTCGTGGTTGTTGCCTCTGCAGCCCATGTGAGATTTCATACTTCGTGGCTACTTTGATATCAGCCTTCTTTAGCCTCCAAGAGCAAAAAGCCCCCAACCTGTCCTTTGGCTTCTTGGCCCCCACTGTGTCCTTCTATTTAGGCTCTCCTTGGCTGTCTTCAAGTTTCTCCCACCCAAATTCACATTCTCACCTTGATCGCTCTGTTAAGTAGCAAGAAGAAAACAATCTGAGTAGTTGATTAAAGGGATTCCCACTAAGGCAGTGGTTCTCAACCTGTGGGTCACGACCCCTTTGGGGTTCTAACGACCCTTTCACAGGGGCCGCCTGATTCATAACAGTAGCAAAATGACAGTGCTCAAGTAGCAACGAAAATAATGTTAAGGTTGGGGGTCCCCACAGCATGAGGAACTGTATGAAAGAGTCTCAGCACGAGTAAGGTTGAGAACCACTGCTCTAAGATGTCATCGCCTAGACTTCCCTGGAGCTTACTCATTTAAATGAGTTTCTAATTGATGGGATATAAAATGGAAACATATATATATATATATATCCTTCCACACCATTGAAGGCAAAGTGCCAAGAATATCCTAGCTAGCTTACAAATTACCTTATAGGACTCAAGAATATATAAATATTATTTCCAATTTTTAGACAGAGGCATTACTGCTTAAACTCCCTGGGTGGTTTAGGCAGCACAATGGAAGGTTGGAGGTTTGAACCTCCCCAGAAGTGCCTTGAAGAAAGGCCTGACGGGCTGCTTCCAAAAACAGTAGGCAAGGACAACGCCGTGGAGGACTGTTCCCCTCGGACATACCTGGGGTGGCTTTGACTTAGCATGGACTTGAAGGCAACTCATTTATTTCACTACTAACCTTTATTTCTCCCTCCTAAAGGTCAGCACCTTGACACTCCACTTCTGAGATGTGTACAATTTAATTCCATTTTAAAATCACGAGAGTGGAAAGAGTTGGCATTTGCCCACCCACCAAGCCACTCATCTATCCAATATTTACTAGTTGCCTGATACTTGTCTTAGATGGGCACACTGAAATGAATTAAACTTGATTTTTTTCCACGGGACTCAGAATATAGTATGTGTCTGCAGGGAGAGTAGTATGTGAATCTGTGTGGGTTAAAGGGGCAAGGGACAAAAAGCAGATAACTGAGACAGGGTAAGGGCGCGAGGGTGATTTGGACAGAGCATGCGTAGAAGCCATAACATCTTGGGACTACATTTCCCAGAACTCCCTGCTATCCCTATGGAAGTTCCCAAGATTCTTGTTAGTGTACAGAACCCTTAAAAATGTGTGGTATGTACGCAGAGGGCAAGAAATACGGAGGCGAACCATGTTGGCTGGTAAGGTTCTCTTCTTCGTCATTGTCTCTAAATACAAGACTGGTGGTACCCTATGTCTTCCCAACGTAAATCTTTCTTTTGTTAAGATAGGAATCGGAATCTCGGTAACAGTCTTAAGGAAATAATGATGATCATTTATAAGTGCCGACAGCGAGATAAGTAGAAAGTATTGGGGACCATGAAAGTAGAATTAATGTTTTGAAATGAAGGCATGAAAAGGGATTTTTAAACATTTGATTTAAAGCTTTTTAGAGACAAATCCTACCTCTCTCCTAAATTGTAATGAAGAACGCCTGTCAGGATTATACAGCAGACAGGTGGTGCTGCTCTCACTTGCTAATGACTGTAACTAACGCCCTTTGGCAACACAGAAGGTGGGAGCCAGCAAGGAAGCTCTACAGGTACTGAAGTTGGCTACTGATTTCCGGCAGACACAGCCCAAGGCAGCAGTTCTCAAATCACTCGAGGCTCCGTTCAACAAAGCAGTCCTCAGGCCCCGCTCACAAATGGTCAATTCCTCCAAAGAGTCTTCTTGCCGGGGAAGTTTGGGAAACAGCTGGCTGGGGAGATGGGGACATGATCTTTTCATCAGTTGTCCCTAAAGCCAGACTTCTCAAGCCTTATTTGTACCACGGATTCTTCCAGCCCTGTGGCTTCCTTCTCCGAAAAAACGTTTAGAAAATGGTAAGAAAGCACATCTGACATCCGTGCGGTTGCCAGCCTTCGTGCCGGTACCATTCAGTAGCTCGACATCTGGCGCAACCACCAGTACTTCTGACGCCATCTTTTCCCATTTCCCGTCCCACCTGCCCCAGGTCAACATTCTTGACCTTTGATCTTCATGTATTTGCCTCTTCTAGAGATTTCTCAAAAGTGACATCATACAATGCTTGTCCTTTTGTGTCTGACTAATTTCACTCAGCATGTTGACGAGGCTCACCCATAGTGGGCTTTTATTCTCTTTATGACTAATAATATTCCTTACTTCTTTTCCATTGATTGCTCCAAATCTATGGCTACCCACCGACCCAGATCCCCAGGCTGAGCTCAAAGCAGCTAACAGCGTGGGGGTGGGGGCGTGGAGGGCCCTGGATGGGGTCCTGTGACTGGCTTTCAGGGGTTCTCCTGTGTCTGGGATTATGTCCCCTTCAGGGCGTCGTGACTCGCTGCCAAACTAGGGTGCTGGTAGCTGCAATTTTCTGGTCTGGCAGCAGGAGCTCCTGGCGGGTGAATCTAACTATTCACCATCTTCCGTCCCTTTATGACTCATCATATTCCATTATCTGTGCATGTACCACATATTTCTGATCCATTCGTCTCTCGATGGGCATTTGGGTTGTTTCCCCTTTGAGCTGTTGTGAATTACGTGGCCATGAATGTTGGTGCACATTGTGAATAATACTTTTAAATAGGAAAATATAATTTATCACAAAAGGCATCAGCCATCTTGAAATAGTTACCCAAATATTTTACATATACAAAGGGGCTTCAGAAAGTGGGTGGGAAAATGGAATTAAAAGATAATGAAATGCAAAAAATAGAAAAGATAATGAAATGGTTCCTGGTACCTTTTGAAGCCTCTCCATAGGTGCTTTTTAAATAGCAAGGCAGGCTCAGGACTGATTGAGCTTCAGTGACTTAGTGTGTTATGTGTTGGGCTGCTGGCGTCAAAGTTAGCAGTTCTAAACCACCAGCTCCCTCTGCAGGAGAAAGATGAGGCTTTCTTCTCCCATAAAGAGTTACTTTCTTGTAAAGACATGGGCATTTCCACCCCCCCACCCCCACTGTTCCACAGGTGGCTGAGAGAGGCAGGTTCACATTTCTTGGTGTAGACCAGTCTTCCAGTGCTTCATCAGCTTGTTGGAACATTTCAGTTGGTATTCTGTCAATTGCCGGAATGTTGCATTTGACTGATGTCTTCTTTAGTTATCACTGGTTCTTGATCATACGCTAGGTCTTGAAATAGTTGACTTTTTGGTATAATGACTCTGTGCATTCCCTTCATCTACTTTTGGCGCTTCTTGCATCATTCAATGTTTTGCTCATCAAATCCTGCAGTATTCTGCTCATGGAATCCTTCAATATTGCAATGCAAGGCTTACATTTTTTTGCCCTTCAATTCTTTCAGCTTGAGATATGCCGAATATATCTGCTACCTAAAACCTCTTTAAATGTTGGGAAACTGACTGTGGTAGCAATTGTACAAGACTGCCTGATGTGATTGAACTGTAGAATGGTATGACTTATGTATTGACTCCCAATTTATAAAAAAGAAGAAGTTAGGCCGTGTGCTCTAAATAGAACACCGCATAAGTGCAAAGAACATACAGCTTGAATGCTAACCCATGTTCACACCCAGTCTGCTTCATGGCAACCCCTTGCCTTTCGATAACAAACAGCATAAAGAAAATCGCATTCCAATACATACATACATACAAGAAAACGTCTTTAAAGTGTTAGAGAGCAAGGCGGTCACTATGAGGATTAGGTGTGTCTGACTATGGCATTTTTAATTGAATGATGAATAAGGAATACTGCAGAAGAATTGATGAATTTGAATGATGGTTGGTCATGAATATTTAATAACACCATGGCTGCCAGAAGAACAAACAAATCTGTCTTGGAAGACGTACAGCCAGAATGCTCCTTAGACATAAGGGTGAGGCAACTTTGCTTCCTGGGTTTTGATGATGTCATCAGGAAAGACCAGTCCCTAGAGAAAAACATCATGCTTGGTAAAGAGCCAGACCCTCCATGAGATGGATTGGCATAGTGGCTGCAACCATAGGCTCAAATATACCAATTGTGAGGCTGGTGCCGCACTGGGCGGTTTTCCCTTGTGTTGCACACAGGGTCACTACGAGTCTAAATCAACTCAACAGCACCTAGCAGTAACAATAATGGAAGTAGGTCCAACGCGCCTGGATTTTCAGAGTAACAGCAGGTATAAATGATATCGCAAGATATCTGCAACAACTGTAATATCATTTGAAAAGATAATATCTGTGATTTTTATTGGTGACCCTAAGGATTTCTACTATTGTGAGTAGTAGTGCTCAATTTCAGCTTAGTGCAAATAAAGAAGCAATTTTATTTACATCTAGGTGGATTTACATCCCTATCTGGAGGAATGGACTGGATTAAAAAAAAAGCTATTATGTAATTGAATTGGGTAAAGGTGTGCAGACCAGATCATCAGTTTTCCATTCAACAATTCATGCACATTTTGCCTCATCTCATTCAAGGCCACACCACACATCCCATCTCCTCCTGGTATTTCCAGTCTCCACCCCTCCTTCTCGGCTAACCTTTCTGAACTTGTTGTTTTGGGGAGATCTCCAAGGGACCACAAGGAAATGACTCTCAAATCACCCTCCTCATTCCATTTTTTTTCTTGCCACACTTGGAAACCATTCTCATTCTCCATTCCAGGGCAGAAGGCCACTGGCTGGCAAAATAGGGTAACAAATAAAGATATTAACCTCTCTGTATCTCAATACTCTTAATTGTGAAGTGGGACATTTACAGATCGGTGCTTCCTGACCATCACTGGCAGCAGTGTGCGAGATTCACCCAGGGTGGGCGTGTGGCTGGGGCTGGCGTTGGGCCCTTATTACTAGGATGAAAGCCTCCAGGGCTACTCTTGGGGGTTACCCTGGTTTGGGGGTTCTGGGGTAGGACCCAGCTGTCTGTATTTATACCAAGCAGCCTCTGATAAGGCACATTGACCTCTGAGCTGCTCAAAGTTTAGGCCGTCTCAGAATCCCCAGAGGAGGTCATTAAACATGCGGACACCAAGGCCATCACCAGGAATTATGCGGTGGTTGGCTCATACCTTAGAATGGAGGGCAGAAATAATTTTAATCTCTTTCTGCCAAATAAGCCAATTGGAGGCGAGTCAATACTTTGGGTGACTGCCAAAAGTGTATACTGTACCAGCATGGCCATTGAGAAGCCACGCCCCCTCCCAGCAGATTGCTCCCCAGGAAATACTGACTCATGGATATCCCACGTGTTTCAACGCATACCTGCTCCATGGGGTTTTAAAGGCTGTGATCTTTTGAAAGCAGATCACCAGACCTTTCTTCCGGGGTGTCATTGACTAGGCTCAAACCGTCAATCTTTTCAGGAGCCGGGACGCTCCTGCTCCCAGAGCCCATGAAGCATTTGTAAGAATCTCCTAGTGCTGCCTTCCAGTGGGGAGATTTTAACTTGCTGGCACCTGGCATCTTTTGAATTGTGATAAAACTCCTCTTTAGGAAACAGTCCTTGTTAATAAGCAGTTATCATCGCAAAGCCCAAACACTCCCCTTTCCAAATAAACTGCTGCTCCTTCCTGTCATCACAGTCTGACCAGATCACTGTATCTGAGTGCACCCTGCTCTGGTGTGCTTGTCTGCAGCTCCTTTTTTTTAAAAAAAAATATCATTTTATTGGGGGCTCGTGCAGCTCTTATCATAATCCATCCACCCATCCATTGTGCCAAGCGCATTTGTACATATGTTGCCCTCATCATTTTCAAAACACTTTCTTCCTCTTTGAGCCCTTGATATCAGCTCCTTATCCTCCCCGCTCCCTCATGAACCCTCAATAATTTCTAAATTATTATTTTTTCATGTCTTACCCTGACTGTTGTCTCCCTTCACCCATTTTTCTGTTGTCTGTCCCCTAGGGAGGGGGTTATATGGAGATCATTGTGATCAGTTTTCTCTTTCTCCCCCCACCATCTCCTTCCCCTCTTGGTATCACTACTCTCATTATTGGTCCTGAGGGGTTTATCTATTCTGGATTCCTGTTTTTCTAGCTCTTATCTGTACCAGTGTATGTGCTCTGGTCTAGCTGGATTTTTAAGGTAGAATTGGGGTCATGATAGTGGGGAGGGAGAGAAGTATGAAAGAATTAGATGAAAGTTGTATGTTTCATTGATGCTATACTGCACCCTGACTGGCTCATCTCTTCCTTGTGACCCTTCTGTGAGGGGATGTCCAATTGCCTACAGATGGGCTTTGGGTCTCCACTCTGTGCTCCTCTTCATTCACATTGATATGATTTTTGTTCTGGATCTTTGGTGCCTGCTGCCCGATCCCCTCGGCTTGTTAAATTTCTTCACCTTCAAGCGTCTCCTCCTGTCCACACTGGAACCCAGGTGTTCTGCACTTAGTATTCCCAGTGTTCCCTTGGCTGCGTACACTGCCTTTCTGCCCTGATATAAGTGCATTAGACATCACACAAGGTGCGTAACCGAGTGGAACAAAATGGGATGTTTGTGCATGGAGAGGGAGCTTCAGACAGACTGCAGCCTATGAAGCAGGAAATTAAAGATGTGAGAGGGAATCTGAGATAGAACTCTTTGGTATGGTGCAGAAATGTTTGTGTGTGTGTTTTTTCTGAGAAAATGCAGCACACTGAATTAAAGAGCCATCTAAGCAAGAGGTCCCTCTGATAGATAACCCACTATAAGGTCAACTGGGTAAAAGACAGCTGAGACTTTTTGTCCGGAGATGAGACCAAGATACGCAGAAAGACAGACCTGAGAATTGCAGAGAATTAAAGTCCTGAAGCGGAAGTCATGTAGCTCAAACTGCCTGGAGATCATCCTATGCTGGTCTTTTGAATGACTTGGTTGTGAAAGCCAAGTTTTAAAATTTTATTATTTATTTTTTTTGAAAGCCAAGTTTTAATTTATTAAAAATTTTTTTTTCTTTATCAGGCTTTTATTTTGTTTTCTAAATCATTTTATTAGGGGCTCATATGATTCTTATCACAATCCATACATACATCAATTGTGTAAAGCACATTTGTACATTCATTGCCCTCGTCATTCTCAAAACATTTCCTCTCCACTTAAGG
>NW_022103902.1:14908421-14928158 GCF_000313985.2 Echinops telfairi
GATACACTCCAGGGAACCAAACCCAGTGCCATCAAGTTGATTGTGACTCCCGGGAAACTTCACGGACAGGGTAGAACTGCGCCCTGAGACTGTAGAGCTGGACAAGAACACACAGCTCCGCTTTCTCCCATGGAGCTGCATGTGGACTGGAACTGCTGGCCTTGCTATTAGCGGCACAACACATAAGCCACTACGCCACCAGGGCTCCTTACTCTAGGAAAAGACCACGGATTTTCCTACTCTTTCTCCCCATCCTACTTTAGCATACTGCCATGATAACCAGGACCACCGTGGCCCTCCTGAGAGTACAATGAGGAAGTAAGGAGCCTGCTGCAGATGAAGAGGGAGACGAGGAGTGTGCATCCTTGATTATACCAGGGAGCGGTGGGCCACCAACAGCAATTGCTTCTCATTAGACTATCTGGCTCGTGGATAAAATAACCCCTAATGGTTTAAGTCACACGACTCAAATTTCCAATACATACAGGCAAAACATTCCTAGCTCATAAATACTTGTGCCTGGAAAAATATTCCCTTTGAACAAGATGAAAGTATTCAGATCAAAGCATTTGAGGCCGTGAAGCTAGTCATCCCAATGGCTCCCCAAAGGCATTCTTCTTAAGTGTCACCTACCCTCCTGGGGACTCTCAACCCCACAGACGTCTCTCTGATCAACAGCACGCGCTTTCATCTTTCCAAGGAGCTTTTAGGTATAATCATGTAATTCCGAGGTTAACTGAGTCATCATTAGGATGAATTAATGAGGACCATGTTTGCTTTTCCCGGAGACCCAACGATTTATACATAGTCTCCCGAAGGACTCAGGGGCTTTCTTCTCTCATGAAGGTACACTATCTCTGCCTCCGAAGGTCCCAGAAAGGCGAGTAGTTAAGACTAAGAAAAGCATTGATGGGGCAATCTGGTCCCCTGGACGAGACCCTTCTCACATTTTATTGATTGCCTTGAGTGATGACCGCTTCAAGTCGTGCCCTTCTTTGGAGACTGACTCTCAGATGACGATCAGAGAAAGCGATTAGGGCACGTTGACAGGACCAAAGGAGAGGAACCCTGACCCCTGCACCCAAACGTGTTACACAGTGCAGAGAGAGTTTTGCCCACCTCAATCTTCTTCTTATGATTGTAGGCTCCCTTGGCTATAGTCATGGTTCCTGAGCACCTACATCAAATAACTGGCTTGATAGAGGTCATCATGGTGCTCACTAGAGCTCCTCGTCTAGACGAGCCAACAGAGACGACCTAGAGAGCCCTTCACGGGGACATTTCATGTCAGGTCTGTGCGGGCTCAGACTGCTCTTTTCTGAAGTTGTCATTTCAATGGGGCGCCACCGTGATGAGCAGGTGTCACTAGAAAGTGGTATCATGGGTAGGTCTTGGGGATTCATCCTAACATCCATCTCCTAAACCAATCTATATACAGAAGTTTTCAAATATGGTTCAACCAGAGTTGTGAAAGCAATAAAAAATGGACAAAAAGTATCCTAAATTGGTTGTATAAGGATCTATGGTGGTGTAGTGGGTTAAGCATTGGGCTACTAACAGTAAGGTCAGCAGTTCAAACCCACCAACTGCTCCTTGGCAGGAACATGATGTTGTCTACTCCATGAAGGTGAATAGTGTTGGACTTGATGGCAGTGGATTTGGTTTTGGGTTGAAGTGACTTTATTTCAGACACTCAGAGCTTGTTTGTATTTCAGAGGGAATTAAAATACTCATTAGAGCAAAAGTCCTCTCTATCTGCATTTTCCTCCCCTGACATTCATCATCCAGGGAGACTTAAGGGTCCTTGTAATGGGTAGGGCGGGCAGAAACACTTTGGGGTGGTGCCATGAATCATTGATAAATCCATATTAGTTATGACACCTAAACTCCGCCGCACTTTGGAAAGAGATTTCACATGCTTCTAACTCCTTTTTGATCCCATTATAATTGGATGTAAAAATACCCCAAACACACACTATCCAACACCAACAAACAAACAAAGGATCTCGTTATAGCAATAGATATAGATGGCATAAATAGTAGCTACCCATCTACTGCATGCATTACAGAACAAGGTTTTTATAATCAATTTTGCATCACGTGATCATTTAGCACATGTTATGTGCCCGGTACAGTATTTCTGGACTCTAGAAAAGAGAAAAAGAAAAAAGACGTAGCCTTTGACTTCTTAGTCTAGATGGGTTGACTAAAAGTCAAAATAATGACAAGATTCTTTATCATTAGGATTATCCTGACCGGGAGGAATAAATACATTCTCCCCTTTTAAATACATTCTCCCCGTTTAAATCTAGCCTAATCAGCCTCGTTGTTTTTCTCTTGTCCTCCCCCCAATTTTCTTTATTTCTTTTCTTTCTGCCTCTCCCTTGAGCTCATAAGTCTAATTTTAGTTCTCAGACATTCTTTAATATGGTTCTTGCCTAGGCAGTCTATGCTCAAGGTTTTTGTTCTCCTGTGATATGTCATACTTAATTAACTGTCATCTTCACTATTAATATTAACTGAGATATTAATTTTATGAATCTTAATTTCTCTTAATCATAGCATCATTGTGAACCTTTACTGGACACCTCGTAAGAATGACACACAGCACGGCAGAGAAATATTAATAGTATATTAAAGTGTGTCTTTTATTTTTAAAAATTCTCTTCTGTAATTGCACGCTTTCCTGTGAAGAATATCTGTTTCTTGAATAGAATTGTCCCATTGATTTCCTTGTTAGTGAATGGAGATGTTTTGTCTTGATCACCCCTGGCTCGGTTTTACATTTACAAATGAAAATATTTTCAGATTTAAGAAATGTTTTTCCCCACAAGAATTCTCCAGGGTCTGCTGTGCTAGCTGACTGACAAGAGCTCTTTGCTATTAATGTAGGCATCAAAAATATACCTGTGAAGGTTTGGCCTGTTCCTTCAGTAGCAGAGTCTGAGGAGAGCTCGTCCTCAGGAGAAAAGAGCTGAATTGCAGTCAATTGAGTCATGAAAAGAAGGCTGATCTATTTACAGATAGTTTGTTCTCTCTTTTCCTCTCACGTACAATAATTTTTTTCCCCAAAACTACTTCTCCACCCTCCCCTACCTCTATCCCACCGGCCCACCCTTACTCCCATATATGTTGGAAAATTGATGAATGTGGCCACGAATTCCCTCTCCCAATCCCCCTAACCCTAAGACGTCTGTGGCACAGGAACGAAGTGTGCATGAATGCAAGAGTGAACGAATGTGCACTCTCTGAAGTGCCTCTTCCCTTTAGTGCAGTCATTTGGGAACAGTCATTCCCAGCTCTCAGGTCCTGCCTGCATGGCTGCTGCTGGGTGCTGGGTGCTGGGTGCTGGCTACTCTCAGAGCTTCATTTCCCTCACTCAAAGAGAATAACAGGAGTTTTCTTTCCGAGTCTTGGAGACCTCCTTCAGGCAACAGTTCAAGCTTAGAACGCCAGAAGCTCAGGGAAGACAGACACGAGGCCACGTGGACAGTGCACCTAAGGGGCTCACTCACCTCCAGATACACCACCCAAGGCATGACCAAGGTGGCGACCAGCAGGTCGGCCACAGCCAGGCTCACCACGAGGTAGTTGGTGGTGGTCTGCAGTGCTCGCTCTCTCAGCACCGCCACACACACCAGGCCGTTGCCGAAGACGATGGCCAGGATGAGCGCGCAGTAGGACAGGGCGTAGTAGGCGTGCGGATGGGCCCAGCTGGGCCCCGTGGAGTTGTCTACACAAGTTGAGTTGAAGCGGCCACTCAGCTGACTGAGATGTGCCATGGCCCTGGGGGAAGGACGCGGCTCCCTGAGAAAAAACAGAAAACATATCAGAGTCTTGGAAGCTGGTTGGCTTGAGTAGTTTCTCCTTAAAAAAATTTTTTTAAATTGTGATTTGGATGAAAGTTTACGAGAAGAAAACCCTTTTTCATTCAATCTTCATTCTTGCACATTCTGTTGGGTGACCTTGACTCTCACAGTGTCAGTGTCCCGTCCCTTGCTTTCCAGCTTACACGTGGCCTTCTTTCCTACCTTGCCTGTCCTCAGAGCTTTCTCTGGGCGAATGTTGCAACTTTGTGCAGCTGGTTGTTCAAAGAATGCTTACCTCTCTGGTGCTATGGTTCACCTTACTGACCGACAAGTTTGGCTGCAGGTTGAATTCAGTTCCAAGCTTGAGGGTGCTGAAGGCCACAGCCCCAAGTCTACTCTCGGATGTGCTCTTGATTTCTTGTTTCGGCAAATACTTATTGCGCACATGCTCTGCATCAGAACTTGTGCTAAGCATTGCTTCGAAGAACAGAGCCACGCCTGTCAGTTTGTTGTACTGTGGTGATGTGTGTGTTGCTGTCATGCTGGAAGCTATGTCCCTGGTGTTTCAACTAGCGTCAGGGTCCGGTTTCAACGTGAACAGGTTTCAGCAGAGCTTCCACACTAACAACAGACGATGAAGAAGGAATCGGGTGTCCTTGTGAGTACCAGCAAAACCTTTTCAGATACTGAAAACCTCATGAAAAGCCGCAGAATATTGTCAGGCACTCAAAATATGACCGAGGAAGAATTATCTTGTTAAAGTAGAGTTAATCATAATGATGTAATGGAGTAAGGCCTTTGGGACCTTCTTGTACTGATGGGGCACAACTCAAAACGAGGAGGCACCGATGTAATCATCTATTAATAATTGGAACTTGGAAAATACCACGACTGGGTGAAGCTCACCTTCATCTTCCACATAACTCCTTTCCTTTTAACACTTTCAAAAGGTCTCCTGCAGCACAGTTACTCAATTCTGACAGTGTTTTCACGCTGTGCATAGGTTTTCAGTGGCTAATTCCTTCAAAGTGGTCAGCCGATTGCTTCTTCATAGTCTGTCCTTGGTCTGGTAGCTCCACTGAAACCTGTTCACATTGGGCGACCCTGCTGGCATTCGAAATGCCACTAACATAGCTTGCAGCATCACAGCAACCTCCAAGTCACCACAGTCTGCATAACAAACTGACAGACAAGTGGCGTTTCTAGGTGTTTGTGATCCCAAATGGACTCACCTCGGCAATTCTGAATCAGAAAAATCATATAGTTCAGTATTCTGGGAGTGACAGATTCAAGAGGACTGACATTGCATTCGTCGTAAAAAAAAAAGGACATTTCAAGATTTATCTTGAAGAACAATGCTGTCTGTGATAGGATGATATCTGCCTACAAGGAAATCCATCAATACAACTATGATTCAAATTTATGCATCAATCACTAAAGCTAGTGATGAAGAAACTGAAGAAGTTTACCAGTGTCTTCAGTCTGGAATCGACCAACCATGCAATAAAAAATGCATTGATAATTATTTGTGATTGGAATACAAAAGTTGGAAACAAAATATGATCTTGGTAACAGAAACAAAGCTAGAGATCCCATGATAGAATTTTGTAAGACCAACGACTCTTTCATCGCAAATATTTATGACCAACAACACAAAAGGCACCTTGGGGACTTTTCCATAAGGAATACACAGAAATCAAATGGACAACATCTGTGAGAAGAGACAAAAGAGAAGCTCAATATCTGCACCTAAATCCACACAAGTGGCTGCCTGACAGACCACCAATTTCTCATCCGTAATTCAGATGGAAGCTGAAGAAAATTAAAACAAGTCCACAAGAGGCAAGATACGGCCTTGAGTGTAGCCCACCTGGAGTTTGAGAACATCGCAAGAGCACGTTTGGCTCCTTGACCACGAGGACAGGAGACCCGAGGAACTGTGAGATGACATCAAGAATATCATACGTCAGGAAGCCAAAGGTCATTAAAGAGACAGGAAACAGGGAAAAGATCAGAGTGGACCCCAGAAGAGATTCTGAAACTTGTCATTCCTTGTAGAGTAGCTAAGGCCAATGGAAGAAATTACAAAGTAAACGAACCGAACAAAACATTTCAAAGGGCAGCTCAAGAAGATAAAGTAAAATTTTAGAATGAAATGTACAAAGGCCTAGAGTTAGAAAACGAAAAAGGAAGAACGTGTTCGGCATATTTTGAACTGAAGGAAAATTCAAGCCCTGATTTGCAATAGTCTATGGTAAATAGACTATTTGCCTGCCTATATCAGCAGGAAGCATCAAAAGAAGATGGACAAAATACAGCCACTACCAAAAAGAACTTGCTGATATTCAATGGTTTCAAGAGGGGTATGTGATCAAGAACCAACAGTGCTGAAGGCAGAAGACCAAGCTGCACTGACGGCGTTAGCCTGAACAAGGTCTTCGATGGACAGAATGCGAATTGAAATGTTTCAACAAGTCGGTGACACACTGGCAGCACTCACTCACCTATGCCAAGTCATTTGGAAGACTTGTCAACTGACTAGAAGAGATTTATATTTGTATCTGTTCAAAAGACAAGTGACCCCTGTATGATACCTCCCCAACACGATTGCTGAAGACAAAATGGGTGTATAAGCAAATGTGGTGAAGACAATTGATTGTGCCCAGCTATTAAAAGATATAGTGTCTGGGGCCTAAAGGCTTGAAGTTAAATGAGCAGCCATCTAATCTAGCAGGGAAGCAACAAAGCCCACATGGAAGAAGCCCACCAGCCTGTGTGATCATGAGGTGTCAACGGGAATAAGTTCAGAATTTCAAAAACAAGCAACCAAATTGACATGTAGGAATGTGGACAAAGTGGAGATCCAAGACCCTCCTGTAAGATAATTGGACAGTCCCTCACAGGAGGGACCCACAGAAGGAATGATAAATCTAGAGAGCCATATAGTACTAATGAAACCCATAACTATCCTCTAGTTCTTTAATATTTCCTCTCCTTACTATCATGGGCTCTGCTTTACTTCATTAATTTTGTTAGACCTGCGTATGCTCATTTGTATAATTAAGAGCGTGGGATGTATGAAAGCCAAGATAGATAACCCTTCAGAAACAGTGATGAGTGTAATGACTCCCTGAGGGTGTGGGAAGACAGGTGGGGAGGGTGAAAGGGGGAGCTGTAGCAATGATGACTGTACAACCCCACTCGAAGGGAACAAATAATAGAATTGCATGTGAACGTATACCTTGGATGGTGTAAGATATGGGAAATAATAATGATAATAATAATATAATAATAAGGATTCCTGGGAGGTAGGGTGGGGGGAGGGAGGGGATAAAGGGGAGCTGATATCTAAGAGTTCAAGAAGAAAGAAAATGTCTTGAAATTGATGGTGGTAGCAATTGTAAATTATGCTTGATGTAACTGAATTATGGATTAGAGCTCCCAATAAATTGATTAATAAAAAACCAAAAGACAAGTGACCTAACAGAATGCACAAATTATAGAACAATGTAATTCATATCACATGCAAGCAAAATTTTGCTGAAGATCATCCAACAATGGTTGCAGCATTACACAGAGGTTCAGGTCAATTCGGAAGACATGGCACAAGAACTATCATAGCTGATGTCAGATGGATCTTGGTTCAAAGCAGAGAATACCAGAAAGATGTTTACTTGTGTTTTATTGACGGTGTCAAGGTGTTCAACTGTGGAGATCATAACAAACTATGGCTGACCTTGAGAAAATGGGAATTCCAGAACACTCCCTTTTGCTCATGTAGAACTTGTACATGGATCAAGAGGCAGTTGCGAGAATGGAATAAGGGAATACCGCATGGTTTAAAGTCAGGAAAGGGGTGCGGCACGGTTGTATTCTCTCACCAGACTTATTCGCTCTGTATGCTGAGAAAATAATCAGCGAAGCTGGCCTGTATGAAGAAAAACTTGGCACCAGGATTGGAGGAAGGTTTATTAACAACCTTTGGTATGCAGTGACACAACTCTGCTTGCTGAAGGTGAAGAGGACTTGAAGTGCCTGCTCATGTAGATGAAGGCGTGCAGCCTTCAGTAGGATTACAACGCTAAGGCCTGTTCCTCTGCCTTCCTATTTTCTCTCCATTTCCTTCAGTCTCTCGTTGTGTCTTGTGTTTTATACCAGGCACAGTAGGTATGGGAGACTGAGTTGTGAAAGAAAATTTCAAGAGCAATCGAGGCTAGAGGCAGGTTAGTGGTTTTATAATTAGGAAAAATCTAGGTTTTAATTTGAAGCCTCCTATAACGAGTCATAAGCAAGTGAAAAATGCTTAAACCCTATATTGTCCCTCCCCTACAAAAAACCCCAAACAAACCCAAAATCCTATATCCAGGAGCCAATGACTCAGACACCATCAATTTTCAACCTCTTAGTTCAATGCTTTCATTTTTTCAAAGAGAGAAACAGAGATTCAAAAAGGCAAGTGACTTGTCTTAAGACATATAGCTCGGTAGTGGTAGAAATACCACTCTGGCCCTCTAATTCCTCCACGCCATGGAGAATCATTTGTGTGTGTGTGTTTGTGTGTTTGTGTGTGTGTGTGTGTGTGTGTCCAAAAGCCCCAACAACCATTATTGTCACCATGTCACTGGGCGGGCTAGCCTTCAAACTGGGGCTGGGAGTGGGGGTTGGACTATAGTTAGAGAAGGTAACAATGTCGATCAGATGGGCCTATTGGAAACAGCCCTGGAGAAGGGACTGTGGCCGCTCAGAATCAGTTTGTATGTGTTTGTGGAGGACAAAAGTGACCATGTCCTTAAAAATCTATTGAGAGAGAGACATGTCTGGGTGGGAAGGGAAGGAGCCCTGGTGGAGGCAGTGGATTGAGTGTGGGGCTGCGACGGAAAAGACTGCTGGTTTTAGCCCATCAGCTGCTCCCTGGGAGAAAGAGGAGGCTGTCTGCTCCTGTCAAGATAGATGTCCAGTGTCAGAAATCCTACGGGGCGGTTCTAGGTTGTCTTATCGGGTGGCTATGAATCGGTCACCCCGGTAGCAGGGTTGATTTTTTATGCTGTGCCCATGGGGGCAGTGCTTGTAGCCTGCAGTGTCATTGGGGCAAAAGTGCCTCCTGCCCTGGGTTCTCTGCTTTTAAAAGGTCCACTCTAGTCCCTCTCCAGTCATACTTTTGCACAGAGTCAGCACCTCCGTTATTTTAGACCACATGCTGAGTACCCAGGTCACAGAAGTCTCTGCCCAAATGGCTTGGAGCCCGCTTTCAGCACGGCGTGGGTCTTATTCCAGACGTGGTGTCCTGAGTAGTCTGTACTGTACGGGTGTGGCCCTGCGAGTCCAGACAGTAGCCCTTGGGTGAAGCATGGCCAGGTTGCCTGCTGTGCCCACGCACATGGGTCTGAAGACTCCTGTTGGAGCCTGAGGTAGCGAGAGAAGGCGTCAGGGAGGCAGGATGGAAGGGAAGACCCTCCTCCTCCTACGCTCTCACCTTCTCCGTGGAACCCCAAAGGGCTCAGGGTTTCCAAACTCAAACCTTGCTATAAGCCCAGATTTGTTAGGGACGGTGGGAAATGGGCTCCGGCATAAAAACAATTGTGAGGATGGCACAAGGCAGGGCAGCGTTTTGTTCTGTGATGTGCAGGGTGGAACCCAACTTGACAATGCCTGACAACACAACAGCAAGTAGTAATGACTGTAAAATATGGAGACATGCAGTGCCTGGATCTCCTCCATGGAAAGCCTCGCTCCAGACCTGACAAAGACAGTGGTTGGTGTGGTGGCCTGCACTGAGAGGCTGGTGGAGTCACAGCTGCCACTTCGTCCCAAATATTGAAACAGTTCAGCCTGGAACATGAAGATGTTTAGACGAGCCAATGATTGGGAAGGGGTGACCAACTTGGAATACATTCAAAGAACAGTTTTTGTGGGTTAATTGTTCTTCATCTTGGCACACTGTTTTCACTCACTGTATTTAAAAACATAATGATAATGCTTGATAATAATGATAATTTTCTCATTATTCCTAGAAGGGCAGCTGCCACCCGAGAGATAGCACTGCCGCCGATGCCAAGAGCTTTAGGAAAAGCACCGTGCTTTCTGATCGTTCAGGAATAGCCCACCTCTGAGGTAGACGCAAGCCCAGAACATTGTTTCCTCTGCCCCTGGGCCACCTTGGACAGTGGCCAGAAAGCCCTCTGTTCCTGAGTTTGCAGTTGTCTACTCAGGGCTTAGCTTCAGCTCACCTGTCCAGTAAGAGGGAAGCACAGAACCTGGGGATGTTTGCGATCATCTGCCGGACCCTGCACCCTGCCAAGAGGTTCGGCAGCCTCTTAAAAATCGCACGTTGACTGTCGAAGTCTAAATAGGCGAAGGGAAGCCCTCAACTCCGAAGAGCAATCCTGGGTCTGAGGTTGCAATCACAGCCGCACGGCGCTTGGATGTGTTAGTCCGATGGTCGGTGGTGTCTCGGGTATCAGGTTGTTTTTAGCAGCAGGTGGGGTGAGTGGCGGTTGCCCAGGCAGTTCTTGGTGCGTTGGTGAGGAGGCGAGAACAGAGAGGAGGGAGATGCTAGAGGAACCCCTGCATGTCTGTCAATGGTCGCAACTTCCTCCCTCCTTCGATCATTTGGCGCCCCCCCCCCCACCCGCCCCTAGTTGCTATATAACACAGAGATGCACTGTTCCTTTCCTCGCCTTCGCCCTCGCCCTCTGGAAGTTAACAGTGAGCACTCTCTGTGAGGGAGAAGCAAAGCGCTTGGTGAATTCATGCACTTAATAATCGGTAAGTAATTCATAACGATAGCACGGTTTTTTCATCCACAAAATGGGGCTAGCCATCCCTTCTCCACTGGGTTCTTAAACGCAGTGATATATGTAAAGCCACAGCACCATTGCCAGTTGGGTGGGATCATTCTTTGCTGTGGCGCGATGACCTTCGCATTGCAGCATGTTCAGCAGCAGCCCTGGCATCTACCCACTAGATGCCAGTAGTGCCCTCCTTCCAGTTGTGACAGCCAAGAGGTCTCCAAACCCAAACTAACTCACCAGTATAAGGTCTGGCAAAAAGCTTTTGAAATACGGCAGCAGAAATGAAGAAGGAAACGCTGAAGAAGTCAACTGAGCGACCATTACAGGTTGTCTACTGGTCTGAACAAGGAGGAGCTCAGCGGTGACTTAGTGATAGGAGGTGAGGAAGTAGAATGTTTTTCCTGTTTTGGTTTGTTTTGGGGATGGTGTTTCCCCCCTTTCCGTGTCTGTCTTTGTTTTTTGTTTTCTTTGGTTGTTGTTGGGTTTTGATTTTGTTTTTGTCATAATGTGACAGTCAAAGTAAACCAGAGTTGTTCATATCCCAATGGACAAGCAGATGGATTATGGCTCCCACTTAATTCTAGTCCCAATCAAAGAGCAGTGAGTTCTGATCACATGGCCCTGCCCAATACTCGCCTTCGTGGCGAGATCACTGGAGATAAGGGAGCTACAACAGAGTGTCGTGAAGAAAGCTGGTGGTGTCTGGCTACCAACTGGAATGTGTCTGAGATCTTAAAGGCTTGCATGCAAACGAGCAGCTATCCAAGTGAGGCGTCAACTAAATCCACACGGAAGAAGTACATCAGCCTGTGCGATCCAAGGATGACAATCCCAAAGTCCAAATATGATGAAGGGAATACTATCAGAGCTTAACTTGTGAACGCTTAATTTGTAGAAGGCTAAGGGGGACATTGGGAGCCCAAAATCCATCTGTAGAGTATCTAGTCAGTAGAAGCCTCTGGCAGTTCCCCTCTGACCACAGGTGATGGATTCAAACAGCTTGACCATCAGACAGAGACTATTGTAAACTTGATTATGGTGGATCCAACCATGATAGAAGATGATACTTGCTGGTCAATTTCTCTCTTGACCCAACCTAAATTTGCTCTAGGCTTAAATATTTCTTGCTTGTTCCAGGACAGAAATTTCTTTTCCAGCTTTTCTATAATATTGTAGATGGTCTTTTCTTTCTTACTCTTTATTTTTTATCTTTATATTATTATTACGCTCTTCTCTCTGCTTCATTTTGGTTTGGCTTTTTAGTATTTGTTAGGTCTCCCAGTTTATGAAACACAGAAGGAATGGATGAATAGGGACAATAACCCGTGCAACGGTTTATTGGGCACGGGGGTGGGGAAGGGGAGGGGAACTGAGGAGCAAACAATGAATGTGAGAGGGGGCAGGGAGCACTAGAACGGATTGTGGTGGTATATGTATATATATCTTTTTAAAAGTGAATTAACAATGAAAAAGGTGGGTGGGGGGTCGTGAGTGGGCAATGGAAACTATCACAAAAGCATGATTGGTGGCAGAACAATACATCACAATTCAGTTGCATCTAGAGAAGCAGGGGCGAGACCATGATTGGGACACGTACATGATTAGATGGAAGGGCTTACAAGATTGGTCCAGGGTCTTACAAACAAGGCAGTCAGGATAAGACTGATAGGGCATGATCATGACCATGAGATGCTTCTCCCCACTCCCCACCCCAGCACAGTGACCTCCATCAAGGACACACTCGGGCAAGCCCCTGAGTCCATTTTTGCGTCATTGTGATGGGCGACAGTGACATTGCCTTCATGGCATTTTCTAGGCTGCAGTTTTCATGGAGGCAAATCGCCAGGTGGTTCTCCTGCAGAACAGCTGGGTGGCTTTAAACCGCCAACCTTCTGATTAGCAATTGAGTGTTTAATCGTTGTGCCACCAGAGTTCCTTAATCTGGCATGTTGGTTACAATTAATGAACAACACTAATACAGCCTTCATATTAAATAACCTTCATGGTTTGCATCAGGGTCCATTCTTTGTGTGATACCATTAGCTAATCTTCATATTTATAGCAATCAGAGGACTGATATTGGTGTCCATCTTTGATAGATTAAAAAGCTGAGAAAGAGAGAGTCCATGACTTCTCAGGATCACAGAAAGCACAAGAACTGCTTTGTACCAAGTTTTGATCTCAGGTCTCTCTAAACCCAAAATTTAGCATTTGATATGTTTCTATATACTTAATGTGCCTACACTGATATGGAAGGAGCATTTCAAGCAAGGAAGACATTATGGGTGAGACACTGAGCTAACTGCACGGTCGGTAGTTCAAACTTACCAAACTCACCACTTCATGAGAGAAAATCAATGAGAAAGGCTGTCTGCTCCTGGAAAGATTTATAGTCTCTGAAACCTTATGAATGAGAAGCAGACTTACTATTAATCAGAATCGACTAGGTGGTAATGGGTTTGCTGTTAGGGGTTTTATATTGATGTGGGGGGGTCATTCTGAGATGCAGATACTTTTCCCTAACCTTAAGGGGTGGAAATCTCTTTACTAGCAAGGGTCGCTGGCCAAATCCTCACTTGTACCATAAGTCCCTGGCTTTCCTCATTCCTAACCCTACACTCTGTCACATCCTGACCACCATTTTCCAAACCTTTTCTATTTCTGGATTTCAATTCAGATCGGCTAAATTGCCTGACAGAATGAACAATTACAGTTAACATTTTTAAAAGCACGTGTTTTATGGCAGGCTTTGTAAGTATAATTGTCTTTAAATCTCATAAGAACCTGATGAAGGAAGTGCTATAGTTAGGCCCATTTTTGGACAGATGATCCCTTCAGGACCAGTGGTGAGAATGGTGATACTGGGAGGGTGGAAGGAAGGTGTGGTAGAAAGGGGGGAACCGATTACAAGGATCTACATATAACCTCCTCCCTGAGGGATGGACAACAGAAAAGTGGGTGGAGGGAGACATCAGACAGTGTAAGATATGACAAAATAATAATAATTTATAAATTATCAAGGGTTCAGGAGGAGGGGGGGAGCAGGGAGGGGGTGAAATGAGGAGCTGATACCAAGGGCTCAAGTAGAAAGCAAATGTTTTGAGAATGATGATGGCAACCAATGTACAAATGTGCTTGACACAATGGATGGATAGATTGTGATAAGAGTTGCACGAGTCCCCAATAAAATGATTAAAAAAAGAAAGAAAGGAAGAAACTGAGTCACAGAAAGCTTGTTGGGGTCATATGCTGGTAACTGAATGAGTCAATTCAGCCCAAGATCTGTCTCACTCTAGAGCTCACAATGCTAACAATTCCAAAATTGGGGTGAGGCAGCCAAACATGAAATGGGAATGAAGTTTAAAAGCTGGCTTGCTCAGTGTCTGTGCGCACCACCTGACCAAGCTCAGTCAAGTCACTGCAGGTGCACACTGCTCTTAGAACCAGTGGGAGTTACATTGTCATTATTATTAGAGGTAGTCTTTAGCATTTCTATGGCACTTTATAGTCTTGCAAATTGCTGTACAGTTTATTTTCCAAAGGAAGATTAACAGATGCCTTGAGACAGATAGTAGAGTTATATATTTGGACACATTTACATTGTCAATAAATGTACAGAAGAAAAAAACCCCATAGCTGGTTACTGAGATTCAGTAGCTAAGGTGAAGTAGGCTTTTGGGTTGTTGTTTTTTCTCAATTAAACCTGCTCAGTACAGCAGAACACCCTCTTTTTCCATCACAACCTCTAAAGCTTGAACATGATAGCATTCTAATCAGAGATAAAATGGGAAACACAAGCAAGCAATCAGGAACTATCAATTGTTGACAAACTTCATGGCACTGGAACTCGAATTTAATATTACATAGACTGTATTTGGTGTTTGCTTTAATTCATGTTCTACTACATGCAGTCTTCTGTCTATGCTTTAATATCAGACATTCCTTTAGTATTCCCTTGTTCAACACTCCTGATCACTACTAGTCATGCAGACTCTTGAAAATATTCAAATATCAATAATCAAATGCTGGAGTGAGAATCTTTCTCACATCACTTATGTGACTTTCTGGGTACAAGAGATCCTGATGCCAAATGGCGATCCCTCACTCATGTCCAAGAACAGACGTCTCCCTAACCTCTTAGTATCAGCAAGCAAAGGGCTTCACCTATAAAGTGCAATCAGGCGTGTAGAATGAGTTTAGAATTCAAGTTCCACTTTCTATTGCCACATTGTTATTTGGTGCCTACATTTTGATGGTACTCGATTATACTAAATGCATCAACTGGAATAAATGCTTAATTGCAATGACTTCCATTGACCCAATAAGTTACAGTTAGTAATAGAAGTCCCACAATTGAACAACAATAAACCTCAAAATCATAGGCCATCATAAAAGAAGCATACACAATCATCACCTCAAGTATTATAGATCTCTGCTGGGAATAATTGGCTTCTGACTTGGAAACAGCCTGACTTTAAATAGACAATTGGAAGCAGCACCTCTCCAAACCTTCAGCCCTGGATTATCAGGGTACTGAATTGAGGAATTTAAAATGACAGACCCTTACAATGAAATAAAACCCTTAAGAGCAATACAACAAACATCCATACAAATCCCAGGAATAATAACATTTTTTTCTTCCCCATCTTTTAATTCTGCTTGATATAGCTTCCAGAGTCCGTAGGGACCCAATTTTGGGGGGAAAACAAGAAGAAAAGATCAGGGTTTTGCTTTGTTTTTGACTGTCCAATCCACTTAGGAAAAATGAGAACAATATCCTCAGGGTTTCCCAAAAATTTAAATAAGAGTGGGTACGGAGTTTTAAAGCCATATTCTTAGAGAATCAGAGAACCCAGAGCTGATTAAATAATACCATGTGCTAAATTAGGAACGAAAAGAAAAATTACTTACCCTGAAAATTTCTTCTGCTCTCTGGATACTGAGGTGTTTAGCAACTCAGCTGCTGCAGCCATATACTGACCGCAGACGGACAGACCCAACCAAGGCGGCCTTCGCCTTTCTCAGGACAAAAAAACTGCGGAATTGAGCAGAAAGAGATAGGACACATCTTTGCCTCTAAGGTGAAATCACTTGTGTGCTGCTATTCCAGCTTCCCTAATACACCTTACTGCATGTTTTCGAATGCATCTGTTTTCACTAGAGGATTTGGGAGGGACCCTAAACTATGGTTGCTCTGGTCAGCTGCTCGGAGGCTCTGTCCTTGGTCCTGAAGTAGAGGTGGAAGAGGGAGAAGCAGGATCGGTTTTCTTCCCCTCCTTTCTGTGCCTCTGCTCCGGCACTGTGCTTTTTAGTGCATGTGCATTCCCCCCTCCCCCTCTCAGTACTATTTTTCATCCCAGGTTTTCCACTATCTTTATCTCTAGGCATCATTTTCTCTAGAATAACTCACCTTGTTCGGTTTAATTGTATTGCCAGCTTTTACCAGGTTTGGAAGAAAGGACAGATCAACAAATTGATACCACAAGTGGTTAATGGAAATCATCACCATTTAAAACACAATTGACAGTATAATTGAACTTGAAAGTGTAAGCCTGTCGGGGGAAAAGGAAGTTAAAGAAAACACATTACAGTTGAAGCAAAACCAAGGCATGGACCACAACTGGTGTTAAAAGATAAAATAAGCTCAATATGATGGGAAATATTCAATGCTTATTTAGCAGGACTTCTTGTTTTCAGGGGACCTTCAAAACATTTGCTAATTTATCCTTACTGTTCTTTTGTGATATTTGTGACCATTTCCCTCCCACTCTCCCCTTTAACCTGGCTTTAGAGCTGGTTACCACCACATAGAACCAAGTGCAATGTCGGAAGAAGTCAGTTCTGAAGCAGCACCAGAACTTAGACACTCTTCATTCACGGTCACCTGTTCAACTACAATTTTCTCCTGGCATCCTATTTCCTCTTTTCTTGACTTCATTTTCTTTCTTTCTTCTTCTTCTTTAGGCGTCATGGTCATCTTTTGTGACCTTTTTATGCCAACCTTGAATACACTTGGCAGCTGCCCTGCCTTCTGTCAGGAGGAGGCTAGTCCTAGTTTGACTAGGATGGAGACCTCTGCTGGCTGAGGAAGGCAGCAGTAATTACGAAATCTAAAGACCGCAATTAATTCCAAGCAGCACTAAACAAACCAAAATCCCCACGATCTTCTGTTGAGCACTAATTAATTCCCCCTTCCAAGCCTTTCAACACCTCATGGTGTCATCCAGTAGGTTCTGGAATAGCAGAACAAAACCGTACCTAGTCCCGAGCCATCCTCATCTTGTTGCTGTTTGAACCCATGGTTTCGGCCATGATGCCAATCCATCTCACTGAGAGTCGCTGTCTTTCTCTCTCTCTCTGAAACGTCTGCTTTACCAAGTGTGCTGGTGTCTATCCGTCTCCACGGACTGGTTCCTTCTGATAACATGTCAAAGTACATGTGATGAAGTCTCACAGTCCTCAGTTCTACAGAGCACTCCGTGTGCTTCATCCAAGACATCTGTTCATTCCTCTAGCAGTCTCTGGTATCATTCGCCAACACAAGTCAGTTGTATCAATTCTTTAGTTTGTCTTATCTATTAATTCTTGCTATGAATCCCACTTGGTCATGATGTATTTTTTTTTTCAGGATAGTGGTTTTTATTTTATTTATTTTATTTTTTTTAACATTTTATTAGGGGCTCATACAACTGTTATCCCAATCCATACACACATCAATTGTGTAAAGTGCATTTGTACATCGTTTCTCAAAACATTTTCTCTCCATCCAAACCCCCGACATTAGGTCCTCATTTTTCCCCTCCCTCCCCGCTCCCCCCTCCCGCATGAGCCCTTGATAGTTTATAAATGGGTATTTTGTCATATCTTGCCCTGTCCGACGTCTCCCTTCATCCACTTTTTGGTTGTCTGTCCCCCAGGGAGGAGGTCACACACAGTTCCATGTAATCGGTTCCCTCTTCCCTACCCATTCTCCCTTTACCCTCCCTGTTTTGCCACTCACACCACTGGTCCTATAGGGCTCATCCGTCCTGGATTCCCTGTATTTTCAGTTCCTATCTGAACCAGTGTACCACCTCTGGTCTAGCCAGTCTTGCAAGATAGAATTCGAGTCATGGTAGTGGGAGCGGGGAGGAAACCTTTAGGAACCAGAGGAAGGTTGTATTTCTCATCATTGTTACATCGCACCGTGACTGGCTCATCTCCTCCCCTAGACCCCTCTGCAAGGGGATCTCCAGTGGCCTACTAATGATGTATTATTATTAATACATATTGTTTGATTATTTTAGCTAAGCTTTTGTTGAGAATTTTTACAGCTATGTTCATGAGTGACATTGGTCTATAATTTTCTCCATGTCTCTGGTTTTGAGATCAGACAGTTGCATAAAACGGTTTGATATCAGACTTGCTGCATAAAATAAATTTGGGAGTTTTCTATTCTTTTTTATACCCTGGAATTGTTTGCATAGAATTGGTGTCAGCCCTTTTCTGTATTTTTGGTAGAATTCACCAGGGAAACAGCGTGGGCCCAGACCTTTCCTGTTGGGAATTTTTTAACAACCCAATTAATTTCTTCCTTTGTTATTGATCTATTCAGATTGTTATATTGCTATAAATTGTTCCTGGTTACCACTTTACTTTTACTGTCTACAAAGGTCTTGAGTACATTATATTTTCATTCTCATTGGAGTCGAGATTATTTTTTAATTTCTTTTTTTGTTTTTATTTTACTCAGTAGTTTTAAAGCAGGATGTTATTCAATCTCCATGTATTTGTGTTTTCCCTTGATCTTCCTATTGTTAATTTCTAACTTTATGATCTGAGAAGATGCTTTGTCATATCTCAATAGCTTTAAATTTGTTGAGGATTGCTTTACAGTTTCTAACATATGATGTACTCTGGACATTTTTCCTGTATGCTAGAAAGCAATGTGTATGGTGCTATAATTGGGTGGGGTGTTCTGCATATGTCCACGAGTTCAAATTGTTTATTGTGTTGTTTAGTTCTTCTGTGTCTTTCTTTCATTCTATGTCTTTGTTCTGTACAAAACTGAAGTGGTATATTAGAGTCTCCTACTATTAACTGTAAACTTTTTATATTCCACTCTGTAGGTGTTTGATGAATGGATTTTGAGATTCATTCACTGGGTGCATTGATACTTATTTTGATTATGTCCTTTTGTTCAATTGACCCTTTACTCATTATATGTTCTCCTTCTTTAGCTCTTATGCTAGCTTTTAGCTTCCAGTCCCTTTGATCAGAATTCAGTACTGCCATTTAGGCTCTTTTTTGATTGCATTAGGCTTAAAACTTTTTTCCATCCTTTGGTTTTTCATCTATTTTTATTTTTGTGTCTAAGGTGTACATAGTGTAATTATGGGTCATGTTTTCGTATCCATTCTGAAAATATCTGTCTCCTGGCTGGTGCATATAATCCATTTACATTAGCTGTAGTTATTGATAGGTAGGAATTCATCGCAGCGCGTGTTTCTGTGTGTGGTGCTGCTTGTTTCTTCAGTCACATCGTTTCCATGCTGAGCTAATTACGCTTGTGGGGTTTTCTTGGTTGTCGTCGTCATTTACACATTGCTGTCCTTTTGTCGTTGTTAGGTGCCATCAAGTCAGTTCCGAGTCACAACAGAACAAAGCACTGCGTGGTCCTGTGTCACGTACAATCGTTCCTACGCCGGAGCCCATTGTGGCAGATGCTGAGTCAAGCCCTCTCTTTGAGGGCCCCACTCCTTTTCACTGCCCCTCCATTTCCCAAGCACGATGCCCTTCCTAGGGACTTTTTCTCTACTGACAATATGCCCAAAGTATGTCAGATGAAGTCTTGCCTGCCCTGCCTTTCAGGAGCACTCTGGCTACACTTCTTCCAAGACGGATCTGTTTGTCCTTTTGGCAGTCCACAGTACTTCCAATATTCTTTGCCAGCACCACGATTCAAATGCACCTATTCTTCTTTGGTTTTTCTTACTCATTGTCCAACTTTCACATGCATACGAGGCGATTACAAATACCATGGCTTGCGTCAGGCACACTTTATTCCTCAAAGTAACATCTTTTTAGTGTTTGCTTAATCTTTATTATTTTCCTCTTTTTTGCTTTAATGCTATTTATTTATTCTTTTTTTTTTTTAA
>NW_022103902.1:14929004-14930087 GCF_000313985.2 Echinops telfairi
TTTTGATAGCCGGGCACCATCAGCTTTCTTCACCACATTTGCTTATGTTATTTATTCTTTTGAGGCTACCCTGTAATTATTAATGTACTTCCAAGTTTAACCCAAGTTGTTATAATCTTGAAATTTACACTCTTTCTTCTGTTTACTTGGCAATTGTCTTTCTCACCAGGTCATAGCTCGGTTCCCTGTTTTCAGCCTCGCAGGCTTGTTTACTTTGGTTTGTTTCATTGCTATCTTGCATGCTGGTTTACTGTGTCCGGGCGGAGCTCTCCGTGTTGTGGTCGTGTATCTTGATCTCATGTGTTATCTACTGCTCTTGGTTCTCTGTCCAGAGAGCTCCGTTTAGTAATTCTTGTAAGGTTCATTTGTTTTTCAAAAAATTGCTTTCATTTACGTTCTCTGGATATGTCCTAATTTCACCACTTTACTCGAGGGGCAGATTGGCTGAGTATAAGATCCTTTGCAGGCAATTTCTTCCTTCCCGAGTTTCATATGTGCATCTCATTGCCTTATTACCTACATGGCTTTGCTGAGGAAATGACTTACTTTTATTGGTTCGCCTTTGTAGGCAACCTTTTGTATTTCCTGACCTATTCTCTGGTGTTTCAGAAAATTTGATTATTATATGTCATTGTGATTTGTTTTGAGATCTATCTATCTTCTTTAGGGTTCATTCTGCTTCTTGAATGCACGTCTTCTCATCTTCATGATGCTAGGTAAGTTTATTTCTTTAGTTTGGAAGTTTTCTTCCAGCAACTGTTCCGTAATTTTCTCTATGCTTTTTCTTGTTTCTTTCTGTTCTGGAATTTCATTCACATGTAAGTCGTTCTTCTTGTTGGTGTCTCACATAATTCTTAGGCTTTCTTCCGAATTTTAAAATAGTTTCCCTAGCAGATTAGTATTGAGAGACTCTCTTCAAGTTGACTCTTTTGGCCCTTCTATTGATTCCATTTTTCATTTATTTATTTATTTATTTATTTATTTATTTTAACATTTTATTAGGGGCTCATACAACTGTTATCCCAATCCATACACACATCAATTGTGTAAAGCGCATTTGTACATCGTTTCTCAAAACATTTT
>NW_022103902.1:14930187-14931319 GCF_000313985.2 Echinops telfairi
AGTTTACAAATGGGTATTTTGTCATATCTTGCCCTGTCCGACTTCTCCCTTCATCCACTTTTCGGTTGTCCGTCCCCCAGGGAGGAGGCCACACACAGTTCCATGCAATTGGTTCCCTCTTTCCTACCCACTCTCCCTCCACCCTCCCTGTTTTGATTCCATTTTACTCCTATTCTCTTTGAATACATTATCTACTTCTGACACCTTAGAATTAACCTTCTGAATTTATTTTTACTATTTTTGTATGGTTTCTAATTCGCCATTTTGTTAGCTTATTCTCGTAGATTTTCCTAAATTCTCGTAATGTTGCTTTTTGTGTTTTCCTTTCTTTCATCGGGAGCTTTCTTGAGCTTCCTTTAAATTCACTGAAGGACTCTAAGTATCATTCTTTGATTTCCTTAGCAGGTAGTTCCAATACCTTCTCTTCCTGGGAAATGTCTTCTGTCTCTGTATATTGCTAACTTTTTTGAGCCACTCTGTCTTGCTTCATCATGTGAATTAAAATTTTCTGTTGTCTCTGAGATATTGATATATTCATATTTGATTGATGATTGTGTGTTGGTGAGACTCAGCCAATCACCACCCATCTCCCACTGGCATAACAGAGTCTGAGTGTGCACACAGTCTCTGTTTACTGTTTGTATGTAATGGCTAGGGGCAGGTTTTATTGGCATTCAGGTGACACAGCAGTAGGTTGTGGTCCTTACTCTGTAGGCGTGGCAGGGCTGAGTGACTGTTGTGGTAGTATCCATTGACTGAGACAAGAAAACAAAGCAAATAAGCAAAGGGGGTTAAAAGGAAGAGTCAACAACCTCCCAAATATAAATTATTCTTTTAAAAACCATAGGAGAGAAGACAAACAATAAAAAAGGAATTTTACAACTAAACAGGAAAGGAAAGTTAAAGGGTAGAGAAAAAAGAAAAAAATATTAGCAAAATGAGGGAGAAGCAAAAAAAAAAAAGAATATTAAAGAAAAAATCTAGGAGTAAAAATAAGGGAAGAGAAAAGATAAGCAGAAGGAGAAAAGAAAGCAGAGAAAAGAAAGCATCAAAGCCCACATGGAAGAAGCACACCAGCCTGTGTAACCACAAGGTGTAGAAGGGACCAGGTATCAGACCTCAAAGAACAAAA
>NW_022103902.1:14931837-14933825 GCF_000313985.2 Echinops telfairi
TACAAATCTGGCTAGACCAGAGGATGTACACTGGTACAGATAGGAACTGGAAACACAGGAATCCAGGATGGATGATGCCTTCAGGACCAGTGGTGAGAGTGGTGATGCCTGGAGGGTGGAGGGAATGTGGGGTGGAAAGGGGGAACCGATTACAAGAATCTATGTATAACCTCCTCCCTGGAGGATGGACAACAGAGAAGTGGGCGAGGGGAGACATCAGACAGTGTAAGCTATGACAAAATAATAATAATTTATGAATTATGAAGGGTTCATAAAGGAAGAGAGAGTGGGGAGGGAGGGGGAAATGAAAAAAGGGAAAAACGGAGACAGGGGCAGGAGGTACAGAGGTGAGACTGTTGAGTGCCTGAGTTCGCAGCATGGGTCAGCATCCTCTGCCAGCCACGGTACTGCTGGCCTAGGAGGGGATCGGTGAAGGAGGAGGAAGTCCATCTTAGATGGATACTGATCAAGGTGCTATCTGGGGCCAGGGACCTCATTCAGAAGTATTTTGTGCAGGCTCAGATGGTGACTGAGGACAGGGATGTTGATCCCAGAAAAGAATTCTTTTGGACCCAGAGGGCAACTGGGGGTAGTGAGAATGGTTATGGAAGTAGTTCTTGTGCATGCAGACCTCTTGTACAGCACTGTGCTTTTTACTATTCTGATGCGGCAGAGCTCACATGCCTCCAGATGGAGTGGTACATCAGGAACTGACCCATATTCTGACCAACGACACAGACAACTTTCCACTAATTCTTTAATGCTTCCTCTCCCTCACTATCATGACCCCAGTTCTACCTTACAAATCTGGCTTGACCAGAGCATGTACACTGTTACAGATTAGAGCTGGAAGCACAGGGAATCCAGGACAGATCAACCCCCAAGGACCAATAATGATAGTGGTGATACCAGGAGGGTAAGGGACAGGTGGGGGGTGGGGGGAAAGGGGAACCAATCACAATGATCAACATATAACCCCCTCCCAGGGGGACGGATAATAGAAAAGTGGGTGAAGGGAGACATCAGTCAGTGTAAGGCCTGAAATAATAATGATAATCTATAAATTATCAAGGGTTCATGAGGGAGGGAGAGGGAGAGGAAAAATGAGGAGCTGATACCAAGGGTTCAAGTAGAATGAAAATGTTTTGAAAATGATGATGGCAGCCTATGTACAAATGTACTTGACACAATGGATGTAGGTATGGATTGTGATAAGAGCTGTACGAGCCCCAATAAAAGGATAAAATTTAAAAAAAGAGTACTGTTCTGACAGCAGGTAGAAATACGGACTATTCAACACTGGGGCATCCTGGTCACTAGGTTTGTTGTTGGCTACTCCTCTGCTCATCAGGAGGGTGTGGGAATGGGTGAAAATTCTGGATTTGGGCACTTGTACTGGTCCTGGGTAAGTGTAGCCAGTTCAACCATCTATTTTCTTTCTGGCTGATGTTGTTAAATTTCTTCTAGTGGTATTCAAACCACACCTTTGTTTTTCCTCTGAGGGCCAGGTTTCCAGGATTATCACATGTACCTATTTTATTTGGTCTTTCATATCTTTATTGTAAAGAGTCTATGTAGCATGTCTGCCTAGTAGTCATCTTGCCGAAGTCCCTGTGTTTCATTTCATTTTTGATAACTTTCAATGTTCTGAGATTCATACTTTGAGCACTCTACATTCTAATTATTAATGGATATTTTCAGGTATTTCTTCTCATTTTGAATCACGGCACATCAACAAATGAAGGTCCTAAAAGTTTTGCTCCATCCATGTCATTAAGGCCAACTTTACTCTATAGATATTTTTCCCACTCATATTTCAACTGTCTTCCAATCTGAGTGTCTTACCTTCTGGCAATATTAGATACTACTCATTACAACTTACAGTGAACCCTCGTTTATCACGGTTAATCGGTTCTAGACCCTACCGTGATAAATGAAATTCCGCGAAGTAGGATTCCTTATTTGTAAATCAAATATTTTCGTAGTTA
>NW_022103902.1:14936696-14952656 GCF_000313985.2 Echinops telfairi
GATGGACATTGGGCTCTAATCAAGTACTCCCTCAATGCAAGAACACTTTGTTCTATTAACCTGGTATTCCATGATGCTCACCTTTCAGACACAATCGCTGAAGACAAAGTGAGTGCCTAAGCAAATGTGGTGAAGAAAGCTGATGGTGCCAGGCTATCAAAAGATATAGCATCTAGGTTCTTAAAGGCTTGAAGATAAACAAGCTGTCATCTAGCTCAGAAGCAACAAAGCCCACATGGAAGAAGCACATCAGCCTGTGTGTCGATAGGATCAGGTATCAGGCATCAAAGAACAAAAAATCATATCATTGTGAATGAGGGGGATTGTGGAGCGGATACCCAAAGCCCATCTATAGGCAACTAACTGGACATCCCCTTACAGAAGGGTCTTGGGGAGGAGACGAGTCAGCCAGGGTGCATTATAGCACTGATGAAACATACAACTTTCCTTTGGTTCTTTAATGATTCCTCCTCCCCACTATCATGATCCCAATTCTACCCTACAAATCTGACTAGACCAGAAGATGTCTAGGATGTACACTGTTACAGATAAGAGCTGGAAGCAGGGAATCCAGGACAGATAAACCTGTCAGGACCAATAATGAGAGTAGTGATACCAGAAGGTTAAGGGGAAGGCGGGGGAGGAAGGGGGAACTGATATCAGTGATCTACATATAACACTCTCCTAGGAGCACAGACAGCAGAAAAGTAGGTCAAGGGAGACATTGGACAGTGTAAGATATGAAAAAATAATAATTTATAAATTATCAATGGTTAATGAGGGAGGGAGAGTTGGGAGAGGGAAGGGAAAAATGAGGAGCTGATACCAAGGGCTCAAGTAGAAAGAAAATATTTTGAGAATGATACTGGCAACAAATGTACAAATGTGCTTGACACAATGGATGGATGGATGGATTGTGATAAGAGTTGTATGAGCCCCCAATAAAATGATTTTAAAAAAGAAAGAAAGAATTATAACATGATGACTAAGAAAATATGCTCCAGAAATAAGGTTGTTAAACACAAATCTTGCCTCTATCACTTGTTAGCTTTGTGATCTTCAGGGGGAAAAAGTGTACCTTTTGGAGCCTCAACTTCATTTTCATAAATTATGAAATATAAAAAATTCATACTCTGTAGGGTTGTTGAAAATTTGGGACAAATTCTTTAGACCAAAATTTATCTAACACGCCATCAAGATGGATTAATAGTTACTGGTGAATGGAGTGTAAAATTTGGAAACAAAGAGAAAGAATCAGTGGTTGGAAAATATGGCCCTGGGCGTAGAAACAAAGCCAGAGTTTACATGATTGAAAATTGGAAGGCCTATTCTTTGAAAAGCCCTTTTATCAACAATATAAAATATGACTAGACTCTTCTAGTCATACTGTTTTGTCATACTGTATGGGTTTGTATGTTTCTGTGATGCTGGCACCTATGTCACTGGTATATCAGATACCAGCAGGTCACACCAAGTGAACAGGCTTCAGTAGAGCTCCCAGACTAAGAACAGACGACAAAGAAGGAATGAGCTGCCCACTCCTGAGGTATCGGCTCCATGTCAGCGGCTAAAACCAGACCAGGAGCCGGCTGTGGTATAGACCATCAATTGCTCATATGTAAGTTCAAATTGAAGCTGAAGAAAATGAAAACAAGTCCTCGAGAGCCATAGTACAATCTTGAGCAAACACACCTGAATTTCAGGAAAAGATTTGACACATTGAACACTTGTGACAGACGATTTAATGAATTGTCGAATGACATCAAAAATATATGTGAAGAAAGCAAAAGGTCGTTAGAAAGACAGGAAAGAACAGATCAAAGTGGATGCCAGAAAAGACTCTGAGACTTGCTCTTGATTGTAGAGTAGCTCAGGTATGGAAGAAATGGTGATGACAAAAGAAAATTTCGAAGGGAAGCTTGGGAAGACAAAGGGAAATAGTATAGTGAAACATGCAAAGACCCAAAGTTAGAAAAATCAAATGGAAAAACATGCTCATCATATCTTAATCTGACAAAACTGAACAAAATTCAAGCCTTGAGTTGCAATAGTGAAAAACTTTTGGGCAAAATATTGAGTGATGCAGGAAGCATCAAAAGAAGATGGGAAGAACACATTGAGTCACTGTACTACAGAAAGCTAGTTGACATCCCATTTCAAGAGGTCGCCTATGAGCGAGAACCTATGGTACTGAAGGAAGCCGTACTAAAGGCATTAATGAAAAGCAAGTCTCCAGGAATTGACAGAATACCAATAGCAATACTTGAACAATTTCTGAATCACTGGAAGCATTCATTTGTTTATGCCAAGAAATTTGAAAAATAGTTACCTGGCCAACTAACTGGAAGAGATTCATATTTGTGTCATTCTAAAGAAAGGTGAGTTAATAGAATGCAGAAATTATTAAGTAATAGTATTGATAACATATACAAGTAAAATTGTCGAGGAACGTTCAACAAGTGTTGTAGGCGTACATCAGCAGGGAGCTGCCAGAAATTCAAGCCAGATACTGAAGAGGATGTAGGACAAGGAATATTATTGCTGAAATCACATGGATTGTGGCTCAACACAGAGAATACCAGAACGATGTTTTACATGTGCCTTACTGGCTATGCGAAGATATTCCACTGTGTGGATAGAAACAAACTATGGGTGACGTTGAAAAGAATAAGCATCCCAGACACTTGTGCTCATGCAGACCCGGTACATGGACCAAGAGGAAGTTGTTCATATAGATCAACAGGAACAAAAGGTACTGTACCTTTTCACCATCCTAATTCAATCTGTATGCTGAGCAAATAATAGGAGTAACTGGATTATACGAAGAAGAATGGGGCATCAGGATTGAAAGAAGGCTTGTTAACAACCTTAGATATCCGGATGATATAACCTTGCTTGCTGAAATTGAGGAGGCTGTGAAGCACTTGCTGATGAACTTCAAGGATTGCAGCCTTAAAACTCAATGGAAAGAAAAACAAAATTCTTGCAACGGGGCCGATACGATAAATAGAGAAAAGATCGACGTTGTCAAACATTTCATCTTGCTTGGATTCACAATCGATGCTCACAGAAGCAACAGTGAAGAAATCCATGCACACATTTCATGGAGTAAATCTGCTGCACAAGACCTCTTTAAAGCGCTAGACATCAAAGATTTCACTTTGAGGACTAAGATGTGCTTTGCCAACCCGTGGTATTTTCGATAGCCACATTTGCATGTGAAAGCTAGATATTGAAGAAGGAAGACCAAGAAGAATTGATGTAGCTGAGTTATGATGCTGGGGAAGATTGTGGAAAGTACCATGGACTTCCAGAAGAACAAATAGATTGATCTTGGAAGAAGCACAAGCCAGGATGAATGGTCCTTACAAGCTAGGATGATGAGGGTTCACCTTGCATACTTTGGAAATGTTATCAGGAGAGACTAGTCCCTGGAAAAGGGCATCATGCTTGGTAATGTGGAAAGGCAGCAAGAAAGAGGGAGACCTTCAGAAGATGGAATGACACAGTAGCAGCAACAATGGGCTCAAACGTAACTGCGAGGGTGATGTGGGGCTGGGCACTGTTTTGTTCTGTTGTGTAGGGTCGTTATGACAGAACAAACTTGGTGGTGTCTAACAACAGCAACAACAACAACAGCAGCAGCAGCAACATACACTTTGAAATGCCAGTATTTTGAATACTTTATAAGGAAAGACTAGTCCCTGGTCAAGTACATCATGCTTGGTAAAATAGAGGGTTCGATGGGTTTGCAGAAGGCTATGGATGACAGGAGATCCATTTGCAGGGTCCCCACATGGATTAAACCTCTGTGGAAGGCCCTCTGATCCTAGTCAAGGGATAAAAATAGCCTTGCTATCAGACAAAGAACAGTCTAAGCTGATTATGTCAAAAGTAGTTAGGTTAAAATATAATACCTTATCATTTGATACCCCTTTTTGACTCATTCTGAAGTTGTTATAGCCTTTAATAGTTTCTGCTTTCTTTTTGATTAAGGTTTTACTGTTTTGTCTAGTTGTTGTTGGTTTTTAAAAATTATGTTTACCTGCTTCCTGTCTGTTTTGTTTGATTTTCTGTATATGAAATCCAGGATAGATGGACCTATAAAGACATTAGCTGGAATGATAATTGCTTATGAACATTTCAGGGGAGGGGATGGAGAATATAGGAACTAACAACACTGTGTAAGAGAAGAAAATGTCCTGAAATTGTGGTGATGATTGTACAAAGCTTAATATGATTGAACAATTAAATTGTGTATATATATGGATAGGTTTATAAAGCAAGAAGGAGTATAACAGCGAATTAGTCCACATAGCAGAACAGGGTTCAACTCACTTTGGTGGAACAGTTAATATACTGAAAATCCTTTAACTCACAGAGGGGGCTTTGGTCCAAGGTCAAGGAAGGATACAGTGGAGTCTTCCCCCCAGCAAAATGGGCAGAGTCTGCCCACAAGCAGCAGGCAGCAGACAGGTCAGCAAGTCAGCAACAGCAGCAGCATGGGAGCAACATGATCCACTGGTTGGCTGTCCCACAGGTAGTGTAACACACAGGTTGAGGCAGAGACCTAGCTAAAGCAGCAGCATGATGGTCCAATCACCAGAGAGCAAGAGAGACGGGGTGGGGTGGGGGTGGGGTGGGGGGGGTGGACCTTGCAGAGCCATTTATCTCTTTGCCCTCCAATCAAATTGTGACCTGATTCCTCTCCAACTACTACATGTTCCTATTGACCAGGTTGGCACAATAAACTTAACAATCACAGCTGGTAAGCCTGAGATAGAAAATAGAGTAGTGGCTGGACAGAATGAAAAGGGTATTAAGGAGTTTAGGACTTAATAGTGCTTTTTTTAAAAAAAAATCATGATTTGCCTTTACATATCTTATGTCTATTTTCTTTTAACATTTGGGGAAAAATGTGCCTAGTGATACTCCTAGTTTGATACTTCATGAATGTAGCAAGACCGGTCATATTTCTAAACTTTGTGTGTTGAGATTGTACATTCTGTCTTCAATGGCAGCTATAAATGTTTCTGGTAGAATTATCCTCAGAATTTTGCAGCGCCTTTGCTTGGCAACAGTCAAAGCAAGATAAAAAACCAGTTGCCATAGAGCTGATTCCAACTGGATAAAAAGATAAAGACTTTTATTCTAATCTTACGTAGTAGTAACAGGAAAGGAAATTAATTGGCTTGACCAAGGCCACATATATAATCAACACAGTCTCATTCAACTCTCTGTCCCATAGACACCCTGTCTTTCTCCCTGGATGAGAACGGATTGGTATACTAGGTAATAAAGGGTGAAAAGTGTGTGTGTGTGTGTGTGTGTGTGTGTGTGTGTGTGAGAGAGAGAGAGAGAGAGAGAGAGAGAGAGAGAGAGAGAGAGTCCTCTCTTGACCTTGGTGCAGGTGAATATCAGCAATTGCTTCTTTTAACCTGGCACTATTTTCATTCATCCTGACCAGTGGGCAAGTTTCATTTTAAAATGAGACTGAGATCTTTCTTCTGGGAAGAAGTCCAGTATGCCCAAAGAACAGATCTGCCTTGGCAAAAATCAGGATGGAGAATACAGATCATTTTTCCTCTTCTCCCTTGCAGGAAGCTGCTTCAATAGCACGACGGGAGCTTTCTCGTGTACCATTCAACAGTGCCTCGACAGGAACGTCTCTTGTCTTTCTGAGCCTGAAGTAAGATGTGTAGAGAAAGAGTCAGGAAGGTAGAGGAATTCTGGTGCATAGGCATTCTCAGTGGTTTTGTTAGTAAGGAAATTCTAGTGCGAAATTTGCGTGGGATTATTTCTGTGTGAACCATTGCCTTCTAAGCTTTGGCATGATGTGCCAGGTTAGCTATTCTTTTATTTCATCACAGGAAACCTTGCCTTGAGGGCTAACCATTGGGGGTAACACAACTTTCTCATGCTACTTTAAATCCCCAGAGAGCTCATACTTACCAGAAGAGTGTAGAAAGCAATTGAAGCAGTTTGGGAAATCAACATGCAAGACACTGTATAAGCAGTGGGATATTTTGTTTGCTTGCTTCACCTTAACTAGCATTTTTCATTGTGAAGAGGAGATTTGATTATTATGCATGCCAATATTGTCTGGGAAAAGCTTTTGAGTGGATTTTTCACTTGACCAGAACTTGGATTTTTGAGTCTATATGTAAGTTGGCAAATGCAGCAGGTGGACTAGGCAGTACAGTTGCTTCTTCTCAACTCCAGCCCTCACCCCTCTCTGATGAATCTGTGGCCCATCAATGATGATAATTGCCTGAGAGAGTCTTTGACTTTTCTTTTGGATTCATTATGCTTCTGTAATAGTTTTTTAATGAAAACTTTTTATTGTGATTTGGGTGTAAGTTTACAAAGCAATGTCGTTTTCCATCTAATAACTCAGACACATTTTGTTTCATGATATTGATTGCAATCCTCAGAATGTAATAATATTCTCCCACTTCCTCCCTGTGTTTCCCAGTTTCATTTGTCCTTCTACCCTATCTTTTCCTGCCTTTTGATTGTTGTCTCTGGGTACACGGCCGCTCCCACCACCACCTCTTAAAAGCCTTGTGTTGTTAACTGGGTGAAGGTTTACAGACAGTATCAGTTCTCCATTCAACAATTCATACAGATTTTGCTTCCTGGAATTGATCGCAATCCCCACACTGTATCATCACGTATCCCACATTCTCCCTGTGTGTCCCTGTTTCTGTGTTTCCTTCTTCCTAATCTTTCTGAACTTTGTCCTTAGGTAAACGATGCCTTTTTGATCTTGAATGGTGGATTGCTCCTAGGAGTGCATACCTCCCTGGTATTATTGTTCACCTTATTGACATGTCTATTGGTTGGATGAAAGTTGGGTCATAGAGTCATTTCAGTTCTAGTCTTGAAGGGTGATTAAAGGCTCCTCCTTTAAAGGTGTTCAAAGGTTCCACCAGTCTCTCTCCAACCAGTAAGTCTGATCTTTTTTTTAAATGACTTTGAGTTTTGTTCCACATTTTTCTCTTACCCTAAGATGTACTGTGGTTATCCTTGTCAACTGGGTAGATCTGCTGCACAGGACCTCTTTAGAGCATTGAAGAGCAAGATGTTAACTTTGAGGACTAAGGAGTGCCTGAATTAAGCCTTGGTATTTGTATTAGTCTGGGTACTTTAGAGAAACAAATCCACAGAAACTCATGTATAAGAGAGTTTTATATAAAGGTTATGTGTACATCAAGAAAAATTCTCAACCAGTGCTGCCCAAGCCCACAAGTCCAACATTAACCCGTATGTCCAACACCAATCCACAAAGTCCTCCTCCATCTCACAAAACACACACTGTGACACTGACTGCAGGAGGAAAGTTGAATCAGTGAACGTGTAAGAATCTCAGCGCTGGCAGGAGTCTCCACATGGCTGCTCCTGCACCCAGGGTGGCATCGGGATAGGTCCATGGGGCTTCTCCTCAGGCATGTCTTGCAGGAAGTGAGCCTTGCCAGCTGAACCAGGGAACTGGATAAGGCAGCTGTACCCTTGTCGGACTATCACAAAGCAAGAGAACCGAGAACTAGAAAGTTGAGGCTCACTGAGCCATTTATCCCCCCGCCCTTCAATTAACCCCGCATGTGTTCATTGGCCAGGTTGGCACAATAAACTAACTCACTCAGTATTCTCCATCGCATTGTATGCATGTGAACGTTGAGCATTAAATAAGGAAGAAGAATCAATGCATTTGAATTGTGATGCTGGCAAAGAATATCAAAAGTATTGACTAAAGCCTGCTAAAATGACAAAATTATCTGTATTGAAAGAAGTAAGGCCAGAGTGCTCCTTAGAGGCAAGGTTGCCAAGACTTTCTCTTACATACTTTGGGCATCTTGTTAGGAGAGATCAGTCCCTGGAGAAGGACATCATGTTTGGAAAGGTGGAGGGGCAGCAAAAAGGAGGAAGGCCCTCAGCAAGATGGATTGACACAGCGGTTGCCTCAGTGAACTCAGGCGCGGGGACAATTGTGAGGAGGGCGCAGGCTCCTGCAGTGTTTCATTCAGTTGAGCACAGGGCCCCTATGGGAGGGAGCCAGCTTGATGACACCTAACTACAACATTGCTATGCCTTTGAGAGTGGCTGACAGTAACAGCTGGGTACCATCTGGTTGCTCTGATCTCACAGTCGTGACCTCTCTCTTCAAAGAGAAGAGAAACTAACTCTCTTATTGTCCCCCAGCACAATTCTCCAGTCATGCTTTCTTTCCATCGAAGACTATAGCAGACAACAGAGGAGGCCTCCCCATCAATTACTTTGTACCAGCTCTATGAATTTATAGCTACCAACGTAATAGAAGGAAATAAATGATATTTGTTTTCATTTTTGTATCTACTCTTCTGTGTGTTTGCCTCCTTTTTTGCTACTTCCTGCTTCATTTCCCACCTGTTTTTTCAAACTTTCACAGGATAATAATTTTTTCCTTTACTAGTCTCTTAATTTTTTCAATCTATTTTACCTTTATTATTTTCTCTCCCAAAATGCATATAAATAGGACTGAGGTCAAACTAGGGAAATTCATATATTAATTTCACCTTTGTTAAAAAAATATTTGGGGTAGATAGGTGTGTTAGACAGGTTCTCTAGAGAGATAAAACCAGATTGCTGGTAATTTCATATATTTATTTATAAAGCTAGTTAGATATATATAACACAAGAAATGAACAGTTAAATTATAAAGCAGTACAAATGGCTCAGTGCAACTCACTCCCATGAGAGAGTTCTGAAACACTAGCAGTACTTCAAGTCTTGTCTGCTGCCAGGTCTTCCTCTATATATAGAGAGAGCTAGGCTATCTCAGCACAGCAGCCAATCACAAGGCAGGTCACCAACTGTCAGCCAGGTCACCAATCGCCAGTCCTCAGCTCCAGAGATGTCTTAAAGGGACCTCATCTTACAGCGACACAGTTCACAGGCTAGGCGTCCCACAGGTAGTGTAGCCTTTAAATTGAGGCACAGAACAAGCAAGGCAGTCGCACACTGGTCCAATGATCAAAGAGCGAGAAACAAGAAAAGTGAGGCTCACCGAGCCATTTATCTCTCTGCCCTTCAGTTAATCCCACTTGTGTTTATTGGCCAGGCTGGCACAATAAAGTATCTCAAATCACCCCTTGCCAACCTGGCACCTGTACACAATTCTTTAGCCATATATACTGATATAATTTATGGACAATGATGAAATCACACTTATACTTATCATCAATCATCAATCATACATATAAATGAAAACACAGTCCAATTGTATCTGAAATAATAGGTAAGGCAGATGGTATTTTACAAAGATGACCATAACTATGTTTCTCATCTCTTTGGTGAGAAACTTTTGAAACCTCTTACTTCATCTAGAGGTAGAAGCTTATGTCCTCTCTTCTTGCATGTGGAAAGCCTTTGTCTTTGCCTTAAGTGATGGAGTGTAGAAGAAGAGATGTTAGGTGTTTTCTAAGGCCAAGTCATAAAAATGTTATGTATTTCCATTCTGTTCTCTTTAGAAACTTGCTCTTGGAACTCAGTCACCATGCTATGAGGAAGCCCAAGAAGACTGTGGAAGGTTCTTCCTACCAAGCAATGCGCAGCATTGGTCAGCAACCTGGCTGAGCGCTCAGATGAAATCCAGCATCGATTTGACACAGCCCTAAGAGTGAGTCACTTTGACAGTGGACCCTAAAGTCCCTAAACATGTTGTCCCAGTCCCACCATACGAAGCAGAGACAAACTCTCTCTGCAAAGCTGTGCCCACATTTCAGATTAATGAGCAAGGTAAATGTCTGTTGATGTTTTAAACCAATCATTTTGTTATGTTGCAATACTTAATAGATAAACCGAGACTCAATTTTTCTTCCTTTCTGGAACTTGCTGTTATATAGTGTTTAGAACAAGCACATCTCAGGTTCCACCCAGTTCCATAGAATCTTGAGGCAATTGACATCATTTAATTCTTTACTGATCTTTGTCTGAATCTCGTTTGTAGCTTATCTTACACTTATACATGTAATAAAGCCTGCTATACACCAGGGGCCAGGCCCAACAGCATCAATTTCACTTTGGAAGTTGTTTGACTTGAGGAACCTTGGGCTACATCTGAAACCAGACCCATATCTTAACAAAGATCCGGGTTCTTCATGCAGGTTTTAGAACTGTGGTGAAAAACAGGTACATGAATATAGGTACTAGCTACAACTTGTGTTATTTAGTTTTATCATTCCTCTGGAAATCAGGCAGCTGAATATGTATGAGGTGGAGGAAGAGGGAGATATCGATATGGAAATGGCTGGGAAAATGTTTATCTGAGGGAGAGTCTAGACTGGGCCTACTCTGAGTGAGGCATGTCTCCACTGCTACTCTCAGAGACCAGGGCCATGAATGGTGGGAAGTAAGTTAGAGAGAGATAGTAAAACGGACTTTTAACTTTTCATAGTTGACATTATTCCAATATAGAATAGGTTGTGCTTTCTTTGCCCTTCAAATGTCTAAGTGTATATGGAAATGCATATGTTTATTTTGCAAATAAATAGTGTTGAGGCCCTTTAGGGTTTCCTAGGAGGAAATGTTCTCTAATATTGGAAATGAACTATTATTATTGTTGTCATAAATTGGGGTTTGAGCTTCACACACCATGCCTCTTTTGAGGGAGTGCCTTTCTGATGGTTTGATCCCTCCCTGCCCTAGGGCACAAAAGAACTGCTTTTTCTTCCGATCTGGATTTACAAGATGCTCAGCATGTATGAAGTGTATCTGCAATGTATTCTCTGCAGGTTATACTTTCTAATCCTCCAAAGTTCACTTCTCCCTGGCAGACTGAGTTTATAGAACTTTACATGTTAATGACAATAATCTTGCATCCAGTGGTAGCTTTTGTCCTTTTTTTTGCCCCTTTGCAAAATTGTCATTGATGTCCAGATATCCTATTGAAGTGCCAGTGATTGAAAAATGGTTATTTCTAGAGTTAGGCAAAATAACAAACTATTTCAAAGTAGCTGATTATAAAAAGGACAGAGGCAACTATCCAAAGAAAGACATTTGATGTCATTGGAATCTTGGCAGGGTTGAAAATCAGTCTCATTAACCTGGCCCATTATTTCCAGAGACACCTATTTCCTCCTCTTTTTCTCTCAAACGAGTTCAACTCATTCTCAATGTTTTAAAGAAGTCCTATGAATGTGCTGATGGTCATCATCATACCAGAGTGCCTATTAGGAACAGGACAGGCAGCTCAGCTAAATGGATTGTACCTCTCTTCTCTTCTGACCAGAACCTTGAATAAAAGATCCTAACGCATTTCCACATTCCGCAATGTTGCCTGTTCCTCAGGAGGAGGGAAAGAGAAGGAAATATGTGAACAGACTCCGCTCACTGTAAGAATGTTCATGTGTGACTTCAAAACACAGATGATAGCATCAAGCTCACAGTTTGTTTGTTTTGGAGTTTTACAAACAACAGAAAACCCCTCTGGCCATTGGCAGCCCAACTTGCAACCCACTAACGGGCCATGGGTCAGAAGCACCACACTCAAATCAACCTTGTGCTGAAAGGCATCCTTTTCCCTCTCACATGCCTTTAAGGCCACAGAGGTGTGGGGGAAGAATCACAATGGCAAGGGGGTGTGTGTGTCAGGGAACTAAACCACTCAAGGGGAGGGTCTTGTCTATACTTCCCCAGGAAAGGGAGAGGTGGGTAGAGCTCATTCTGGTGTGCCAATGCACCAGAGTACTGTCACCGCGCAAGGCTGGCCTCAGCTCGGGACTTGAAGTCCTCTCCCTTGATGGCAGTGCCACAGAGGGCAGCCCTGAAGATGCAGGTGAGGGGAGCAGCCTGCCTGACCCACCCACCTAGGGCCAAACCAGGATGGGAGGGCAACAGACTGGTGATGCGTGCGACACCACGGAGTCCTGTGGTGTAGACTTCTGACGTGGAGGGCAGCACTTGCCACCCCATCTGAACTGGACGTGGATTACTCAGAAGGGGGCCACACTGAAAAACTAAAGGTGTAAGGTGCGGGGAGGGAGAAGGCACTAGACCGCTCCATCCCTGATGGCTGAATCAGCAATGCGGTCTTGCAGGATGCTCACCTTTCAGACACAATTACTGAAGACTACAAGGATGAAGGAGGGGTTATGTAAGCAGGACCCAGGAGAGGTAACCCTGAAAGAAATGTGCCCTGGAATGATGATTTTTAACACGTCTTTTTCTTTCTTTAAACATAGAGCTGCCTTATCTGCTCTACGTCATTATTCTTGTTAGACATGTGACTATTTGTATAGTTTTTTTTTTGGTGGTTATCTATACAAATAATCCAGGTTAGGCAACCTTACAGAGACAGTGACTGGTTTTGGGGGGGTATGGGATGGATGAGGGGAGGGCTAGGGAGGGGAGCAGGGAGTCAACAATGATGGGTACAAGAGAACAGTAAGTATTCTCAAATTGATGGTGAGGAGTGGGTAGCTTTTCTTGATTTATCTGAACAGTTGAAATGTATCTGAGAGGAATTACTGGAATGTGAATGATGGGTAACAGGAGGAAAAAAATTAACAATAAAATAAAAATATACATATATATTTATATATATGCACATGCAACAAAAAAGCGAATGGACTTTGGGTTTCTACTTAAATCCTGCCTCAGTATAAGAATGATTTGTTCTAATGATGTGGCATTATATGATACATTCTTGACATGTTCGCTGAACAAAAGGGGTGCATAAGCAAATGTGGTGAAGAAAGCTGATGGTGCCCAGCTAGCAAAAGATACAGCATCTGGGGTCTTAAAGGCTTGTAATTAAACAAGCATCTATCTAGTTGGGAAGCAACAAACTCTACACAGAAGAAGCATACCAACATGAGTGATCATGGGGTGTCAATGGGAAGAGGTATCAGAAGTTCAAATATACTTCAATAACTTGATGTGACTGGACATAGATGTAATAGAGTCCCAAAACTCACCTGCAAGGTTATTGGACAGTCCTTCTTAGAAGGGCCACATGGAAAGGATGATCAATCCAGTGTGGGTATGGCACTGATGAATTATCCACTAGTTCTTAAATATTTCCTCCTCTTATTATTAAGGCTGTTGTTTGTTCTACCTCATCAATCATGTTAGATCTGCATATGTTCATTTGTATATTCAAGATTGATTGATACATAAAAGACAAGATAGATAACCCTGCAGAAATAGTACTAAGTGTAATGGTTTCCTGATGGTACAGGAAGGGGGTTGGGGTGGGGAATGGGGAAGCTGTTGGCACTGATGATTATATAACCACTCGATGGGATTGAACAACAGAATTGTATGTGAATGGCTTTATTGGATTGTGTAAGATATGTCAATAAAACGATTATATTAATTTAAAAAAAGATATACAGCCCCAAGGGGGAGTGAGGGGGTTGGGGGATCAAACAATGTATGTGGGAGTGGGGAAGCACTCTCTAGAACAGATGATGATTACACAACTCATTTTAAAAGTGATTAAACAGAGGGGGGCGTGGAGGGCAGAGGGAAGAAAATGTTGTAAAATTGATTGTGGTAATGATTGTATGACTCTTCTTGATGTGATTGAACTGTTGAATTGTGCAATGTGTGGATTAAGTGCCAATAAAATTGCTATACAAAAAATAAAATAAAACAATACTTCATTACCTCTCAAAAACAACAACAAAAACCCTCTTAATCAACGGGACTAAATGATAACGAATTGGTGGTCTCATTTAGGAAACTTCGCTCTAGTGCATAAAGGATCATTTCTATCTTTCTGCTGCACCGACCACAGTGTGCTGGTCTTGTTCTAATGCTGACTTGCCTAATGGTTATGAGGTGTTTGTAGCTGCTCCAGGTGTTCATTCTCATAGCAACAAATAGAGTTAGGAAAAGAGACAGCTTTTCTTTTTATTTGTGTTTTTAAAACTTTTTATTGTGAATTGGGTGAAGGCTTGTAGTTGATCAATTTTTTAATTGAACAATTCATAAAGTATATATTTTTTCATCTCACTCACTGCAATCCCTCAGGGTATTACCACTGATTCCACTTCCTCTCTGTGCTGCCTATTTTCATTCCTCCTTATTTCCAATCCTTTGTGAACTTTTCCCTTGGGTAAATGCTGCTTTCAATCCTAGGTAGTTGATCTTTCTCAGGTGTGTGTATTATTGTCCTCCTTATAGACCTGTCTATTGTTTGGCTGAAAATTAAAAGAATTCATTTCCAGACCCGAAGGCTGACTAGGTTTTGAGGGTTCCACCAGAAGAGACACCCTTGAATGATTGAGGGAAATCTTTGCCAAAGGTCTCCCAGCAAACTCTCTTTCTGCTTCATTGACAAGACTTGCCCAATGCATTCATGCTTAGCTTGACCCAATCCCCAGTTAGTAACTAGGAGTCCTGCTACTGACTGTGATTTATCGGAACAGCCTTCTGAATCATAAGGGAGAGTTTATACCTGAGCACAATATGGGGTTCTACAAACAGTAAAAAACTAGGTAGGAGGTGGAGAATTGCTCCAACCCCTGGGGAAGGCTGACCTCTGGCAAAGAAGGCAAATAGAACTCCACCCACTGGCCAGAGAACAGAGGTCAGAGGTGCTGCCACCACGACGCTCTGTTTCTCTTCTGGGTTCGATAGTCAATTGCATTGGTCACCCAGAACGTACAGACAATACTCACCATTCAAGCGGTTTATAAATTGTGAGCATCAGTTTGCAGAAGGCCACGGATGCCAGCAGGAGCCCAAGATTCACTTGTGGGAACTACATAGGAGATAAGTCTCAGGTGAACTCCCTCCACCCACATCTGAGGGATGGGAGGAAAGTGAGATGAATATACTGTACTATGACTTTGGTCCGCGGCACCTCAGTCCTCAGAACACTACCCCAACACTAACCATGAAAAGGCACGAGTGATACCACCTGGAAGGTCATTAGGATGGCAAACCAGCATCTGGGAGGACGGAGTCCAGCAATGTATGATTCACAAGCACTCTTGAAAAACTGACCAGCCAACCAACCCATGTGATTGAGTCCCTTCTGAATCACAGTGCTCCGTGCGCCAGAGCAGCCCCATCCCATTGGACTGCCGCGGCTGTCATCTGCACGGCGACAGTTCAGCCAGTCTTTCCTCCTGCAGAGCCACGGGTGTGTTCAAACAGCTCTCAACCACTGCACTGCCAGGCCTTCTTCAACAACCTCCCCAGGGGATTCCTATGAATGCGAACCTGGAAACACTACATTCTCCAGGGCATTTATTCTCAACGCATCCTTGACTGATTCAAGTTCACTCTTAATGAAACAGCCGTGTCTAGCTAGCTTCAAGGCCATAGGACACTCCGTCTGATGTGTTTTCCACTGTGCTATATTTGTCTAAGAAAACACACTGTAAAGAAAAGAAGCTGTTTATTTTGGATAGGTGTGTTAAGGAGAGCAGAAATTCTATCGTGCGCGTGTGTGTATGTGTGTGTGCATGCGTGCGTGCGTGTGTGCATAAATCTGACTTGAACAGTTAAAACTTTGTCACTTGACCCCCCCCCCCATGCACATTGGACCTGATCCGGTTTGCAACATTTTCCGTGTTTTCGTTTTGTTTGTTCATAGTGGGGTGAACCTCAGAGGTGTTATGTCATTGGAGGCCACCCTCATGAAGTTGTGTTCTACGTTTTTCTGTGTTTTGGTGATTGATGAACCACTAGAGACAGCACGTGGAATAAGGGTTTTGGTGGGGGGGAGGGGGGTGAACAGTGGTGTGTGTGGGGCCATAAAAGGGAGACAATGTCTAGGAGTCCAGGAAGAAAAGCAATGTTTGGAAACCGATTGTGGTAGCAATTGTACAACACTTTTTTTTTTTTGAGCAGTGACAGCAACTTTAATAAAAATATGTAACTTCTCAAGGTGACACTTAGAAATAAGGACAACTTTCAACTAGATTTGGGAGTCTAATGTGTTTGCTAAAAATGTCCTTTTTACCC
>NW_022103902.1:14953314-14971477 GCF_000313985.2 Echinops telfairi
GAATTCGAGTCATGGTAGTGGGAGCGGGGATGTGACTGAACTATGGAATGGTATGATATGTGTATTAACTTCCAATTAGTAATAAAATTTTTAAGTGAATATATAAGTAAACAAAAAATAAATAAATACAGGGGTTTAGTAGGGGAGTTAACATGTTATCACAAGTTAGGATCAATAAATGTTTAGAATACAGTCACTGGTCCACAGAAATACCACTCTTTAGCCAAGTTTCTCGCCAGCCCTCAGCCTCTCAGCCATGTGGCCCTTTGGCCTCTGCTCTCAGGGGGCAGGAAGCCAGTTCACTGCTGCCTCACAGGCTCCCAGTCTCGGCACTGCTGTACCATTCCGACTCTTGGTCTCTTTGCCGCTGGTGTTGGCTTGGATTATTTATTTATTTTTAAGCCACTTTATTAGTGTATCGTCCAATTTAATAGCTCAGCCACATCAAGAAGAGTTGTATAATCATCCCCACAATAATTTTAGAACTTTTTCTTCATTCTTGGACTCCCTGTTATTACCTCCCTATTTTGTCCCAACCTCCGCTGCCATACCCTCATGGAACTCTAAATCCAGTTCCCGTCTTTGTAGATTTCTCTCTCCTGGGTTTCATGTACAGAAAAAAAAAATTTTTTTAAGAGCTAAAAACTAATAACAATAACAAAATAAAAGATAAAAATCTCAAAGGGAAAGCAGAACATTTTTAAAGCTGAGACAAGTTTAAAATGGATCATGAAGGAGTTTAAATGATAAAGTGCCAAATTTTAACCTAACTACATCTGCCATAATAGATGTTACAATGCTCTCTGTTGGATAAGAAGACTATTCACATCCCTCAACAATGGTCAGAGGGTATTCACTGGAGCCTTAATTCATGTGTGGATCCTGCAAGTGGATTTGAGCCTTCTACTGTCATCTATAGCCTTCTGCAAATCAGACGTTCACAATTTAAGCTGGGTACCACTTCCTCCTTTGGGTTTTGATTTTATTATTTACAATCCTTGGATCACACAGGCTGGTTCCATGTGAGTTTAATTGACACCTCACTTAGATGGCTTCTTGTTTGAAGCCTTTCAGACCCCAGATCTTATTCCTTCTTATAGCTGGGCATCATATAGTTTCTTCATCACACTTTGCTATAGCACTGATATCTTCAATGATCTCTTCAGGAGGACAAGCATCCAGCAGGGCCATGTCATAAGAATTAATTGCTCTTAGATTGGGGCTAGAATTGAGTGGAAGCCCATAATCCATTCATATGTCTATGGGTTAGATATATCTCTAGTTCACCTTGGAGACATCATTATCATTTTATGTTAGAGAATATTATCAACCATCCTCCTGGTCCACCATGTTTGCTTTGTCCCATGGTTTCTGTGCCACAGCCTCTGGTGACTCTGGTCTTGGCTTCCACTACTTCAAACATCTCAAATGTACTCCACTAGTGGCTCTTCTTCCTTGATGGCCCTGAGACTTCTTTCTATTTCTACTCTGGAGATGCCTCATTCTTATCCACAGGGAATGGTTTTGATAGCGTTATGGTTTCTGTCTTTCGGCAGATCAGATCCTCAAGGAATCAAAGGGTGGTGACTTGGTTCAGACCCTCTACTAAGGTAGAGACTCAGAATATACTCACCTTAATCCTGGATATCAGCATAACAGAGAACTATCTCCATTATAACCATAGGCATAGAGGCTAGAATTTATAGTACATCATAAACAGGGCCATATTAATCAACTACATCACTTTCTCACACACAAAGGTAATCCGTACTAACAATGTCAGTACGGAACTCAACAAGGTTTTCAATGACTTATTTTGTTTCCTCCACAAAATATATCATTGGGTCTTTCTTTCTTTTTTTCAAAAAATATCTTTATTGGGGCCTCATATAACTTTTTTTCCACTTGTTTCTCTTTTTAAAAAATTATTATTAAATACGTTTATTGGGAGCTCTTACCTTTCTTATCACAATCCATACATTCATCCAGTGTGTCAAGCACATTTGCACATATGCTGCCATCATCATTTTCAAAGCATTTTCTTCCCACTTGAGCCCCTGATATCAGCTCCCCATTTCTTCCCCCTCCATCTCCCACCCACCCTCCCTCACAAACCCTTGATAAGTTATAGATTATTATTTTCATATCTTATATCTTCCTCCGTTACCCCTCACCCACTTTTCCATTTGAGGTAGTTAGTTTATTGTACCAACCTGACCGATAAATACATGTGGGGTTAATTGAAGGGCAGAGAGATAAATGGCTCAGTGAGCCTCGCCTTTCTACTTCTCAGGTCTCTTGCTTTGTGATGGTTGGACCAGGTTGCAGCTGCCTAAGCCAGTTCCCTGCTTCAGCTGGCAAGGCTCACTTCCTGCAAGACATTCCCAAGGAGAGGCTGCATGAACCTACCCCAATGCAGGCCTGGGTGCTGGAGCAGCCATGTGGGGACCCCTGCCAGCACTGAGATGCTTACACATTCACTGATTTGACTTTCCTCCTACAGTTGGCATCATAGTGTGTGTTTTGTGAGATGGAGAAGGACTTTGTGGATTGGTGTCAGACACATGGGTTAATGTTGGACTTGTGGGCTTGGGCAGCACTAGGTTGGGATGTTTTCTTGATGTGCACTTAACCTTTATATAAAATTCTCTTATACATGAGTTTCTGTGGATTTGTTTCTCTAAAGTGTGTGTTCGTCCCCGCGAGAGGGGGTTATAGATGATCGATTCCCCCTTTCTTCCCCAACCTTCCCCTAATCCTCCTGGTATTTCTACTCTCATTGTTGGCTCTGTGTGTGTGTGTGTGTGTGTATCTATCCTGCATTCCTTGTGCTGCGGGCTCTTATCTGTAGCAGTGTACATGTTCTAGTCCAATCCAATTTGTAAGGTAGAATTGAGGTCATGGTAGGGAAGGAAGCACCAAAGAACTAGAGGAAAGTTGTGTGTTTCATCGGTGCTATACTGCACCCTAACTGGCTCATCTCTTCCCTGTGACCCCTCTGTGGGGGGATATCCAATTATCTACAGATGGGCATTGGATCTCCACTCCATGCTCCCTCCCCACCCCCATTCACCTTGGGTATGATTTTTTTCTGGGTCTTAGATGCCTGGCACCTGTTCCCATCGACACCTCATGATCACACAGGCTGGTGTGCCTCCAAGATCTCAGATGCTATATCTTTCTATAGCAGGGTACCATCAGCTTTCTTCACCACATTTACTTAGTTCATACAACTCTTATTACAATCCATACATCCATCCATTGTGTCAAGCACATTTGGACGTTTGTTGCCATCTTCATTCTCAAAACATTCTCTTTCTACTTGAGCCCTTGGTATAGCCTCCTCATTTTTCCCCCTCCCCCCCCACCTTGTCTTCCTCATTAACCCTTGATAATTTATAAATTATTCTTTTATCATGTCTGATGTCTCCCTTGACCCACTTTTCTGTTGTCCATCCTCCAGGGAGGGGATTATATGTAGATCATTGTGATCAATTTCCGCCTTCTCTCCCACCTTCCACTTCCCCTCCTGCTGTCATGACTCTCATAATTGGTCCTGAGGGGTTTATCTGTCCTGGATTCCCTGTGTTTCTAGCTCTGATCTGTACCAGTACACATCCTCGGTCTAGCCGGATTTGTAAGGTAGAATTGGGATCATGATAGTGGGGGCGGGGAAGCATTGGAGAACTAGAGGAAAATTGTATGTTTCATCGGTGTTATACTGCACAGTGCTTCTAGGTCGGTTTGAAACATTGACTTTTTGGTTATTAGCTAAACACTTACAAGGAGCACTGGTGGTCTAATGGCTACATTGGGCTGCTGACCACAAAGCCTGTAATTCAAAACCACCAGCTGCTCCATGGTGCTTTCTACTTCCATACAGAGTTACAGTTTCAGGACCTCACTCATAGGGGCAGCTCTGCCCTGACCTGTAGGGTCACTATAAATTGGTATCAACTCGATGGCAGTGAGTTTGTTTTGGGGTGTTTTTTTTTGTTGAGGTAAGCATTTAATCCTTTGCACCACCCACAGACTCCCAAAGAATATCATTCCATTTTTAAAAGAATAGTAACAAATAAGCATCTATAGTCTAATTTACGTTTTTTACAAATTTCATCTTCTGGTTGTTGTCTGAATATGTATATATGTTCATATAGCTTGAATTGTAATTTTTAGTTTGTTTGCCATATAAAATTATAACATTGTGAATATTATTTGAATACATTTTATAGTATTATTATCTTTAATGGTTGAATTCTTTTATTGAGTTAATGTAGCATTTTAATTGAATTTCTATCCTTCGGGACTTTTGTTTCTATTCTTTGCTATTTATGAACAACACTGAAATGAACCCTTAAAGGAGATATTTATATTAAGCGTGCATGAAGAGTGAGCCTGTTACTGACACGTTAGGAAAAGCACTGTCAAGTAGCTGAAAGATTATCAGGCCAAGAGGCTGGGAACTTTAGAGCTCTTTCTTTATGAGCCATATTCTTACCGTGGATAGTTTGGCTGGCTTCCCAACATTTTGGGCCTTAGTTTTCTTACTTGGAAAATATGCATTTGGAACAAATCCATTCTAAGGACATTATTGCCAATTGCTCCATGGTGTTATGAATCCTAAGATTCTTTGAAATGTCTAAGTGCTTGGGCCACAGGCTAGGATACTAATCTAAGAAGGCATAAACATTGAAATGTGGCAGTCACATTATGTAAATGTAAGTGTAAATATGTTTTAGGTAGAATATGCACTATTCCAGTTTTGGCCAGAGCTTTCTCCAATTTTTGCTGTTTTACACTAGAATGCTTCATTCCTCTGTAAGTTCCTTATCAAACTCATTGTCATTGAGTTGGTTGGCATTTACAACAATCCTGTGGTAGAGTCAAACTGCCCCTTAGGGTTTCCTCAGCTGTAAATCTTTATGAAAGCGGTGGTAGTTACATAATCTCCTGTCAACTTGAAGGTATTAAGAGTGAAGGGGTGGAGTTTAGCCTGTCAATCAGGTCACAGTTCGATTGGAGGGCAACTGAGATAAATGGCTCTCTGGAGGCTGGCCTCCCTCTCTCTCTGCTTCACCTTCCTGTTACCAAGCCCCATGGAGCCACACTGAGACTTGTGAGAGCCGTGGAGACGCTTCTGCCACCACCTGATCCACCAGACTTTCACCCCCTGGCCAGTGATCTTTTTGCATTTTGCATCATTGCATGTGCTGCCTGTCTGTATAGGGATTTATGGACTCATGTCAGACTTATGGGCTAGCATCAGACTTATGGACTTGATCTGGACAGGGCTGGGATGCTTTCTAAGTCTACAATTACTCTGATAGAAAGCTCTCTCTTCCATTTATATGACTGTCTGTGGTTTTGTTTCTCTAGTCAACCCAGGCTAACACAAAAGCTGATTGTCACATCTCTTTCCCACGAAGTGGGCTCACACTGCCCACCTTTTAGATAGCAGCAGAGCACTTAACCACTGTGCCACCAGGGATCTTTCATTATCTTTCTGTCCACCCCCACAGGCATCGAGTCGATTGTGAATCATAGTATCTGACTAATCCCTGAAGAAGTTTGAGTATGCAGCCTTGGAAGAGGGCAAGTTTGCTGCAATTGAATGAATCATCCACCTGAAACCAGCACCTAGGTTTCCATGGAAGTCTTCCTTCGGAGTATCCGTATTGTTGAAAGGCAGCCTTATTTGCTCACAAGATCCAGTGATGGTTTCCATGTTATGCACATAAACACCTTGTCAGGCACCAGAGACAGGTTGGTAGAGGATGATTGATGGGAGTGGGCTTGTGAAATCACACCTGCTGTCACAGCAGATGGAGAAAAAAGCCGGAGTAACCTGTGGAATTGCTGATCCCTTTTGAAAATTCACTCTTGAAAACATGATTTTAGCTCTTTTGCATACTTTAAAAAGAGCCGATATGACAAACCAAACTCTAGGGGAGCAGCTACTATGTAAGTTTGGGGAGGAGAATTTCAATAAAATAGCAAGAAACCTTCACCAACCAGGTGAACTGGTGTTTGAGCACGGGGGTGCTGAAACAACTCTTTCTTTGCCAAACAAAATGAATGTCACTAAAGCTGCAATTCCTGGCTAGCTTCCCACTGGGCATATATTTATCCCAATTCATGCATAGCTTTTGCCTTTGGGAGCACAGAATGCACAGAAGGAAAAAGAGATGAAACTAACGGTGCACAGAGCAAACCACCTGATCGGCAATGGGAAGCATGGGCCGCTTACACCCACAGAGAATCCATGAACCCAGGAAGGTCTCTGTTTTGACCTGACTTCATTGCTGGGTCACTCTTGCAGAATTTAGCAGCATAGCTCTTAATTTTACCAATTGCATTTCATTGATTCAACAACCTGTTCAATGAGTTTCCACAATCTTCACTGCAGTGGTTAGCACAATACACAAAGAAATACTTTTGGTGGGTACATCATGCTCATGTAAAATAAACTAAGAAGCAAGGGAAGAATTTCACAGGATTAGGCAACAGAGTTCAGGAGCCCTGGTAGCATAGTGGCTATGCATTGGGTGTACAACCAACTACAAGGTCAGCAGTTCGAAACCAGCTCCATGGGAGAAAGATGAGGCTTTCTGCTCTGGTAAAGAGTCACTGTCTCACAAAAGCCAGGAGCATGTCTACTCTGATCTCCAGGGTCCCCAAGTGTCATCCTGGACTGGATGGCAGTGAGTCTGGTTTGAGTTGGATTCAACAGAGTATTGTAAAGGATAAGAGTTTTACATATGGAGTCCAAAGTTTCAGACCATTCAATCATTGATTTATTTACTCAACAAGTATTTCTTGAGTAGCTACTCTGGACGACTGGAGCCCTGTTGGCATCATTGGTTATGCACTGGGCTGTTAGCTGCAGCAGTCTGAAGCCATATAGGCTGCTCTGCTGGGCTTTGTACTCCCATAAGGAGTAAGTCTTGGAGACCCACAGGGCCAGCTCTATCCTGTCCTGTAGGCTTGCTATTGAGTTAGGACTGACTCTCTGGCATTGAGTGTTTGTTTGTTTGTTTTGTTTTAAATTCTGTTAAAGGAGTTCTGGTGATGCTGTTGGACTGCTAGCCAGAAGGTTTATGGTTCAAACCCATCTGTTTCTCTGAGGGAGAAAGGCTCTCAATTCCCATAAAGATTTTTACCCTGCTTTGAGTCAGCATCCACTCAATGGCAATGTGTTTTCTTCTTTCCAAGGAACCTTGGTGGTACTGTGGGTTAGGTGTTGGCTGCTAACCATAAGGTTAGTGGTTCAAATCCACTAGCTGCTCTGCAGGGAGTGGGCGGTGGGGAAATGAGGCTGTCTGCTCCTTTAAAGATTTAGTTTTGGAAACCCTATGTAGGGTTGCTTGTCGTCAGAGTAATTTGGAGGCAGTGCATTTGGTTTGGTTTCTCCTGTGCCAAGCCTATCTTCAGCCTGAGGATAACAAACAGCCCCCTCCCTGCCATCAAGTCCATGTCACTCATAGTGACCCTCCCACTGTCCCCCACCCCATCCATGGGTTTCAGAGACTAACTGTTTACAGGAGTAGAAAGCCCCATTTTCTCCCTACAGAGCAGATGGTGGTTTTACGTTGTTAACCATGTAGGTCACAGGCCAACACGTCACCACTCCACCACCAGGACTCCTGATACAGTGGACGAACCTGATAGATACCCTTCTACTTCATGGCGCTTATGTTCTGGGAGAGGGAGACCAAGAAGGAAAACCAACCTAGAAGGGGCAATTCTGAGGAGGTGGAGGGCATTACATAAAGGTGGCAGGTCGGGATGTGACAGGGATTGGGTAGCTGCCATAGAGCAGGTATTTTCTGTGCCCATCTGAAGATGTGATGGCTAAACTACCATCTGAGTGACAAGCAGCAGCCAGGCACGGAGAGGTGACAGGAAAGGGCATTCCCCGCCGAAGCAACAGCTGGTGCAGAAGCTCTCAGATGGGAGCAAGCTTAGTAGGTTCCAGAAGGGCGGGGCGACAGAGTGCGATGGGTGATAGGAGGAGTGGTATAAGATGAGGTGACAGAAGATGAGTGTGCCAGTTGGTGCAGACGTATCTGCTTTATCCTAAGTGGGCTGAAAGCCATTTGCAGGTTAAGAAGCTGTAGAGCCCTGTGGCTGCTGTGCGAGACCGGACCATGGAAGAGGCAGGGTGACCAGGGAAGAGGCTATTGTGATGTGCCAGAAGCAGATGGGGATGGTGGCATTGGAGATGCGGAGAAATGAGTCCGTGTGGGTTATGTTTTGGATGTCGAGTTGACAGGACTTACTGATGGATTGGATGTGGGGTGGGAGGCAAAGGGAATTGCCAAAGCAGCGACAGAATTCAACTCAGTTAAAACTGTGCTGGTTTTTCTGACATGCTTAGGGAAGCTCTAGAAAGACATTTTAGTCTCCAAATGAAAGGAAGCATTTCTTGATAACACTTGATTTTATTTTTTGATGCAGGCCGTAAATGTCAATACATTTCTTCCCCCAAGCTTCTACACATGGTTTCCGCTCTGCCTCTGCGTTGTTTATGGTCTCTGTCTCCACTCCAAATTCAGTTTCCCTTTGGTGATTGAATGGCATATACAGCCCTCACCCCTCCCAAGACTCACGGAGCCAAACCGCTGTCCTGTCCATTCTGACCCGTCGTGACTCGGTGGGACAGAGTCAAACGGCCCTCTCGGCTTTCTGAAAGGAGCCCTGGTAGCATAACGAGTTATTCATTGTGTAGCTTACTGCCAGGTCAGCAGTTGGAATTCACCAGCTGCTCCTTGGGAGCAAGATGAGGCTTTCTACTCTGGTAAAGGTTTAATCTCAGAGACCCACGGGGGCAAGTTCTACTCTGTCCTGTAGGGTCACTCTAAATTGGAATCGACTCGGTGGCAGTGCGTTTGGTTTTGATGGGAGGATTCCCAAGGCTGTGATCTTTACAGAAGCAGCCCACCTTCTCTTTCTCCTGGGGAGGGCCTGGGGCATGTGACTGATAAGCTTTCAGTTCACAGCACAATGCTTTCCCTGCTGGCCCAACCAGGGCTAGTTGACTTCTCACCTAACAACGACTGTAAGACAAGTGTTACCTAAGCTTTCTGTCCTAAGACTTAGACTACGGACAGTGTATGCCCGCCCTCTCCAATGGTCTCGAGAATCATCCTCTAGTTCCTGGGTGGGCCCACTGCGGCTCCGGAGCCCTAGGCGGCTCTCTGGGTAGGCACAGGCGACTTTGCAGTAACATTGAAAAATGCGGAGGCTACTGTTCATCTAATGGTGATGTCCTTTGTTAAAGTACATTTATGGCTCTTGAATAATTTTGAAATTGTTGTGCGGGACAAGATCGCCTCTTCTGTCTCCAATGTTTGCTGACCGCTGCTTTAGGGCACCGAGGGTGGCTCCCTGAGGGGAGGCGGCAGGCAAACTGCCTCGCTGCTCTGAGACAAGATCAAGGTAGCACTTGAGAGTTAGCGCTTGGAAATGTTTCTAGTAACTGGATAAAATCATTGCATTCTTACTAGATGGAATATTTTTCCATGGTCGCTTGATAGGTGCCCTCCCTCTTTTACTTTGCTGTCTTACATTTCTGCGTCCCTAGAGGTGGAGTGTGCATTGAAACACGTGAACGTTTATGACACATGGGTTGTAGAGTGCTTCTTTTGCTCCTTGAGCGGGTTCGACCCTTGAGGGACCGGGATGAGAAGGGACAGTGTCAGGACCTGGCGTCAGAGCCCAGCACTGACGGACCTGAGTGAGGACTGAAGAAGAGCTGCTCTCTCAGGGGAGGATTCCTCTCCTGACCTCTCAGAAAGCATCAGCCGTGGCTACACTGGCCTTCCATTCCACACACTCAGCTCAAAGCTCCTCTTCTGTCAATGAGAGCCTCTTACATATTGAACGCCAGGGGGACAGGAGCCCCCCCTTTCAAGTGTCCGAAACGGGTTTTCTCTGTACTCTTCCCATCCCTCCTTCCCAGGGACGTGCATGATCTAGTGATAGGATTCTGATTTCTTCGCGGATGTAAAGACAGGTTGCTAAGAGATGCTCATGCACCAGCTCCAGCTGGTGGTCCTGCGCACGCGCACAGTGGACGAAACCCTGCCAGCCGTGCCCTCCTCACGGTCATTGCTATTCAAGTCCGTGTGACAGCCCCTGGGTCAATCCGTCTTGCAGAGCGTCTTCCTCTTTTTCGAGGACCCTCGCCTGGACTCAGCATGATGTCCTTTTCCAGGGACTGGTCTCTCCTCATAACACACTCAAAGTATATGTCAAATATATGGAACAGGACATCATCGTTTAGGAAGGGAGATTTAAAAATAAGTATCTTAAATGTTACTGCACACAGGTTTATGTGTGCACATGAACGCACACATCATTTTTTAACTTTTTTTCGGTCACTAAGTATATACCATGTGGATGGTCTCCCTTCCCCGTTCCGTTGTCACTGCACCTTCTAGAGTCTCTTGGCGAGCCTTCATTTAAGATATTTTAGCTATGAGTACATTTCCACTCAGTTAGGAAACCTGAAGGGCGGGAGTCCACACCCACTTAGAAAGTCCGTGGAAGAAAGGCCTGGCGATCTGTTTCTATAAGGATTACAGCCAAGCAAGCCCCGCGGGACCGGGATACTCCGTGACACCTGGCATCGCCGCGAGTAGGAATGAACTTGACAGCAACACGTTTGGTTTTCCGGTTTCACGCAGAGCGGGACTGCAGCTCTGGTAGACCCTGTGTTCCGATGTTGCATTAAGAAAACACAGTCCGGGTGTCGCTCAGCTTCTGGCCCTGCTCTCCTTAGTGACCCAGATAGCGCATCCGAACCCAGTGACTCCGCGTGGTTTTGCAGAGAAACCATTTCCTCCTTCTGCTTCCATGTGACTGGTGGTTAAGGACTGGGCTGTCATCAGACACATGGGTCGCGCTGAGGATAAAGAGGAGGCTGGCTGTCCTTGTAGAGAACCAGAGCGTGGAAACTCAAGGAGCACTTCTCCTGGGCCCTGCATGAGCACTATGCATCAGAATCCATTCGAGGGCAAGGCGGGTGGGGGTGGGGGGAGGTGGCTTTTCTGCCTACCTGTGTTTCAGGTCAGCCCTCCACAGCATGAACCGGTTGGCCTTTTTATCCACCTCCTCTCTAAAGATGGATTGAGAAACACCCATAAGGGGAGTCTTTCAAAGCCAGGGGACACTGTCATCAGTTCTCCATGTGACGGGTTTGGACCCCGTGGTAGGAAGACAAGCATGCTGTCTTGTTTTACAAAAGTCAGCTTCTGCTCCCTGCCTCCTTTCAGGAAAAACAGGCTTAGTCTTGGAGTGTGAGTGCAAGAGTTTTCTTTTTGCTTTTTGAAAGAACCCCAGTAAATCGAAGTATCCCCCTGTATTCAAGCCATTTATCGCTAATGTTCAGAGTAAAATCTGCCTCTCCAGTCGTGGTAATCATCGGCAGGGAAGGATGAACAACTTTCTCAAGGTTTGGGGGAGGCTCATCCGCTCTCAGAGCTTAGGAAATTCCCCCAGGCAGATATCTCCAATCAGCTCTAATCTGCTCATCAGTGATTTTCTTTCAAAAGGAACTACTTGAGGCGGAGCCAGAGGCTTGTCAAGTGCTCCAGGCCTTGTGGGGAGCGAAGAAAAGAGTAAAGGTGGGTGAAAAGGGGGGCTTTGTCTGGAGGTAGAGTACTCTGATTCTAAGGGGGGAAATATTATTTTTCTTTAAGTTACTGTTGTTTTATTTTCATCTTATAGGGACTGGGGGACACTTTCAGAAATGCCCATAAACTCATAGTAGCTCTGGTATTATTTAAAGCAGTGGTTCTCAACCTTCCTCATGCTGCGACCCTTTTATACAGTTTCTCCTGTTGTGGTATCCCCTAACCATAAAATTATTTTCGTTGCTACTTCATAACTGTTATTTTGCTACTGTTATGAATCGGGCGACCCCTATGAAAGGGTCGTTTGACCTCCAAAGGGGGTGCGACCCGGAGAACCACTGATTTAAAGGGCTCCCCAGTTGGCATGGTGCTGACCACGGAGCTAGTCCTAGGATAATGCTTCTCTAACAAAAGTATGAACAACAACCTGAGGAAAATGGCAGGTGTCTGCCATCCCACAGCTGACAAAATGTGGATACTTGGGAAAACATCTCAAACATTCCATTTTACTTTCCAGAGACAACAACCATCTATATTACTCATGAAATTACAGACAGCAAAGTAGAGACAATTAGAGAGGAAGTGATTTTTAAGAGTCATTGATCTTGTGGTGGAAAATCTAGATAGTTTTAAAATGTATTTATCAGGTTTGTAGTTAATGCAAAATAGGGCAAATATATTAGTTCTGTCCAACTTATCTGCCTATACTGTATGCAACAGAAAGAAACACTACCGGTCCTTATGTCTGAGTCCATTGTAACCACTGGGTCAATCCATCGTCTTGAGGGGCTTTCTCTTTTTGCCTGACCCTCTAGTTTAGCAAACACGTTGTCCTTTTCCAAGGACTGGTCTCTCCTGATAGAATGTTCAAAGTACACGAGACACATTCTTGTCATTCCCCACCTCTAAGTAGCATTCTGGCTCTACTTTTGCCTAAACAAATTCTTCTGGCAGTCTGCGATACTGTCAATAGTTTTCAGACCAGTTCCTCTTTGATTTTCCTTATTCATTGTTCAACTTTCACATGCAGGTGAGAGGATTGAAAATACCTGGGCTTGAGTCAGATTTACCTTAGTCCTCACTGGTCAACACTTTAAAGAGGCCTTGTCAGCAGATTTGCCCAACGTGTGGTTTGATTTCTTGATTGCTGCTTCCAGGAGTAGCAATGCATTTAATTCAAAGGGGGTGAATTAGGTAACATATTATAATTTAGGTAGTGAAATTGGGATCCAAGGGGACGACATAGAAAATGTTAATATTTATAGTAGTATAAAATAGTGGAAATTAGAAAACTCTTGCTCACATATAAAGCACCAGTTTGCAGGAGTAGAGTAGGAGAGGTCTAGAGTGACAACACCTGTCTTATACTAATGAGAGTCAGGCTTGTAGGGAATAGTTAACTGGAGCATAATCTTAAGGAGATTGAGAAGGGTGAGTAAAATAATCATTCTTAACATTCTACAGCTATACAATCTTAGACTGTATAAACAAAAGTGGACAAAACCCAGGAGGAAATATTACCTTATACTTTAGACTATCCAGGTAATAGCTAGAAGAGGTGGCCATGCTGATGGAGAGATCGATAACCATACAATGCAAAGTAATGATTCTCACATTCAAAATTGACCACAATCAACCCTAAAGTGTTTTTCCCCCCAATTAATGTATAATTGCATACAATAAATGGTATATATTAAAAGTGTGCAATGTGTTAAGTTTTGACATACGTATTCACCTGGGAAGCCATAGATATGGTAAAGATAATGAATATATTTATCACCCCCAAAAGTTTCCCCTGTCCACATGTAATCCCTCCCAGTGCCTCCTTTCTGCTCCTGTCCTCCAAGCACTTAGCTGTTTTCTGTCACTATAGATCACTTTGCATTTAAGGAGTTTTATATAAATGAAATCATATAATATACATATGTATATTATTTTGTCTTTCATTCAGCACAAGTGTTTTATATTCATTCATGTTGTGGAATGTATTGATAATGTATTTCCTTTCGATGCTGTGAAATATTCCATTATAACAATATATCATGAATTTTCAATCCATTTCCAGGTTTGGGTTACTACAAATAAAGCTGCTATAAACATAATGTACAAGTCATGCGCTTTTCTCCTGGGTAAATACTTAGTGGAATTGCTGGGTCATGTAGTAGGTAAAAAGCATGCTACCCTGTTCCCCAAAATGGATTATCAGATTATATTTTTGCCAACCGTGTATAAAAACTTCAATTCCTCTACATCCTTGCCAGAATTTGGTATAGCCAGTATTCTTTTTTTTTTTTTGATTAGTTAATAAGTATAAAGTGAGATCTTATTTTTTTAAAACATATTTCCCTGGTGAATAATGATGCTGAACATCTTTTTATGTGCTAATTTGCCATCTCTATATTCCAAGACTTCAAAAGAGCTCATGGATAATGAAATTAAAAGGTAAAAACATAAATTTTATTTATCAATATAAGCTCCACCACATTCAAGACACTCATAAAAGATGATAACAACGATATCTATCCCTAAAGAATGGAGAATCCTGGGAATTTACCCATGTCAATGCAGTCTTTTTTACACTATTAACTGAAGAACAACGGGTGTCCTTTAAATTTTGGGTTTTTTTTTTCTAAGATTAGGAGACAGAAAGAAATCAGAAGAAGCCAAATCAGGATTGTAAGTAGATGCCTGATGCTTTTCCATAGAAACTCTCACACAATGGCCCTTGTTTCATGACAGCCTTGTGCTGGGGAAGGACCTTCTGGTGAAGGTTCCCCAGAGTTTTTCTGTTAAATTTCTCAGAATTTTCAAGCTTTCTCAAAACACTCTCATACTAAGCAGATGCTGTTATTCTTTATCTCTCCAGAAAGACAACAAGCAGAATGCCTTGAGCAAACTAAAAGATGGTTGCCATGATCTTTGCTCTTGATCTGTCAGTTTCTGCTTGAGTGGCCCAATTCCACCTCCTGGAAGCCATTGCTGTGAATGTACTATGTCATGTTTGATCTCTGTTTGCAGTTCTTGCAGAAATGCTTCATGACCATGATCTCATTTGTTAAAAATCTCCATCGAAACTCTGATCTTAATCTGCAGCTGATCTGGGCACAACAGCTTTAGCACCTATTGAGCTGAAAGCTTGCTCCAGTTTAATTTTTCAGTCAGAATTTGTAAATTGAACCAATTATGGTATCTATGATAGTAGAAATTATTCTGCTGTTCATCATTAGACCTCTTCAAGTAGGGTATGAACAAAATTAAATTTTTCTTCACAAATTGATGGGGGTGATCTGTGGCTGTGGTTTTCATCTTCAATATCCTCTTGTCTCTTTTTAAAACAACTTAAAATGAGTTATCCATTTGTAAATTGCTAACATATTTGCGGAGAATTGTCCCATAAATCTTTTATAAAGCATAGGTGATTTTACCATTCTTTGACCAAAGGTTCACTATAAATTTGATGTTTGTTCTTGCTTCAGTTTTAGTAGAACTTGTGTTGTTCTTTTCAAACTGATGTCTATCTTTCTTAGACCCTGCTTAGACATGATATAATAAGTTAACGTGAGTTTATATTGGTGCAAGAATGTTTGAAATCCAAGTATAGTTTTTTCATAATATGCATTTCTCATGATCCTTTTGAAGATCCCTCATATCTGTTCAAATCTTTTTCAAATATATTGAGCATTTGGTTCTAAAGTTTTGAGAGATTTTTTTTTTTACATATTCTGTATTCAAGTCCTTTATCTGGTATTTGCTTTGAAAATATGTTCTTTCTAGTATGTGGCTGTCTTTTCATTCTTTTAATAGGTTTTTAAAGAAGAAGTTTAAGACTTATTTAATTATGCTTTATAAACATGATTATTTATATGGATATACTTTTGGTGTTATATATAAGAAAATTTTGTCTAACCTAAGGCCATAAAATTTTTCTCTATAGATTTCATAGGATTAACTTTTGTATCTAGGTCTGTAATCTCCAAACCTCCAAACTCACTGATATAAAGTCAACTCTGACCTTACAGGACAGGATAGAGCTGCTCCAGTGGGTTTCCAAGACTGTAACTGATTATGGTAGCAGAAAGACTCATCTTTCTCCTTGAAAGTGCTGGTAGATTTGAACTGCTGACCTTATGCTTAGCAGCCCAACATGTAACCCTCTATAGCACCAGGGTTCCTGCTTTTATAATCTCCTGTGAGTTATTATTTATGATTCAAGCCATGAATAGAAGTTCATGTATTTGCATGACTATTTTGCAAATCTTTGACTATTTATTCAAAATGAGTATATTCCTTGGTCTATTTCTGGGATCTCTCTTTTATTTCCTTGCTCTATTTATCTCTCTGAAATGGACACCATGCAGTCTTAATTATTGTTGTCAGGTGCCATTCAATGGGTTCCAACTCATAGGGTCCCTATAGGAAACTTTACTTGATCTTGTAACATTTGCCCAGTTATTGCTATGTTTGAGCTCATTGCTGCAGCCACTGCGCCAATTCATCTTGTTGAGGACCCTCCTCCTTTCCAAGCATGAGCTCCTTTTCCTGGGACTGATCCTCCTGATACATGCCCAAAGTATATGAGACAAAGTCTTGCCCTGTCATTTCTTAAGAGCATTTGGTTGTGTTTCTTCCAAGACATATCTGTTTGTTCTTCTGCCAGGTCACAGTACAGTATATTTAATATTCTTTGCCAACAACATAAATCAAATGCATCAATTCCTTTGTTTTCAGTATTCATTGTCCATAGTTCCCATGCAAATGAGGTGAGTGAAAATACAATGATTTGGGTAAAGTGCACCTTAGTCCTCAAAGTGACATCTTTGCTCTTTCACCCTTTGGTGGTGTTTTTGACAGCATATTTATCCAATGCGGTATGTCATTTGGTTGCTTGATGTTTGCTCCCATGGATGCTGGTTGTGAGTCCAAGTAAAAAGAAAATTTTGACAACTTCAGTCTTTCCTCCGTTTATCATGATGTTGCTGATGTATTCAGTTGTGAAGATTTTTGTTTTCAGGTGTCATTTATATGGAAGGCTGTAGTCTTTATCATCGTCAGGAAGTGCCTCGTCGGCTTCGCTTTCAGCAAGCAAGTTTGTGTCATCTGAATATTGTAGAGTGCTGATGAACTGTCCTCCCATCTTGATGCCACATTCTTCTTCACGTAAAAAACCAAAAAACTTTCCAGATTATTTGCCCAACACATCGATTGAATAAATATGGTAAAATAATATAACCTTGACGTACACCTTTCCTGATTTGAAACCACATAGTAGCTCCTCATTAGGCTTGCAGAACTGCTGCTTAGTCCCTATCCAGGTTCTGCATGAACACAGCTAAGTGTTCTGGAATTCCCATTCTTCATAATTCGTTATCCCCACAGTCAAATGCCTTTGCATATTTAATGAAACACGGGTAAACATCTTATGATATTCTTAGCTTTTAGCCAAGGTCTGTCTGACACCATCAATGATATCCTTTTTATCACATCCCCTTCTTAGTGTGGCTTGAATATCTAGCGGTTGTCTGCGGATATTCCGCTGCAACCATTTTTGAATTATTTCCAGCAGAATTTTACTTACCTGTGGCATTAATTAGGCACCATGCTAGTGGCAGTAGGTTACTTGTTGGACTGCTAACCACAAGGTTGAACCCCCCAGTAACTTTGTGATAGAAAGATAAGGCTTCCGTGAAGATTTACAGCCTCAGAACCCCCAAAGGGTAGTTCCATTCTGTCCTACAGCGTCATTATGAGTCAGGATGAATTTGATGGCACTGTTTTGATTTCTTTAGTGTTATTAATTCTACTGTTTGATGACTTCCACTTCCCATTGAATCACTTTTCTTTGGAATGGATACAAATATGAATCTCTTCTAGTTAGTTGGCAAGTAGCTGCCTCTACATTACTTGCCACAAATATTGAACGCTTCCAGGGTTGTGGAAACAGTTCATTTCTAAATATTTGTTTTATACTAATGCCTTTGGTGCAGCTTAGACTAAGTCCTTCAGCACAGCTTCCTTCTTGATCACATATTACTTCTGACATGGTTAACTCCCCTTCTTGTATATTTCTGTCATTCTTTGGAGACTGGGTTAGTCTGGGTACTTGAGAGAAAAAAATCCACAGAAACTCATGTTTCTGCAGATAAGATCTAAAAAGAGAGTTTTATATAAAGGTTAAGTGTGCATCACAAAAACATCTCAACCCAGCGCTGCCCATGCCCACAAGTCCAACATTAACGCATTAACCCATATGTCCCACAGCAATCCACGAAGTCCTCCTCCATCTCACAAAACACACGTAATGATGCCGACTACAGGAGGAAAGTCCAGTCAGTGAACGTGTAAGCATCTCAGTGCTGGCAGGGGTCTCCACATGGCTGCTCCAGCACCCAGGGCTGTATTGGGGTAGGTTCATGCAGCCTCTCCTTGGGAATGTCTTGCAGGAAGTGAGCCTTGCCAGCTAAAACAGGGAACTGGCTAAGGCAGCTGCACCCTGGTCCAACCATCAGAAAGCAAGAGACCCGAGAACT
>NW_022103902.1:14971577-15043760 GCF_000313985.2 Echinops telfairi
GAGGCTCACCGAGCCACTTATCCCTCTGCCCTTCAATTAACCCCACATGTGTTTATCAGCCAGGTTGGCACAATAAACTACCTCAGATAATTCCTGTATCATTCACTATTTGGCCATAGAATCCTTCAATATTGTAACTGAAAGTTTTCACTAAAAAGAAAATTTCATTTCTTTCAGCTTGAGAAATGGTGAGCATCTTTAACCCTTTTGGTTTTCCAATTCCAGGTTTTTCCACATTTCATCAGGATACTGTGCTTCTTCTCGAATTGCCATTTGAAATCTTCTTTTGGCCCATTTCTTCCTTTCACTTAAACTCCTCTACATCCAAGAGCAAGTGTTAGCGTCTCTTCAGACATGCGTTTGGTCTTTTTAATCCTTTAAATGACTGCTTGCTTTCTTCATGGATGATCTCCTTGTCATCATACACACACCTTGTCTTCCTCCCACAAACCATCTAGTTTTCAATCATTAGTGTTCAATGTCTCAAATCTATTCTATTAATCTTTCTGATGTTGAATAGAATTCTATTCTATGGATATACTATACTTTGTATGTATATACAAAATGAATATATAAAATATATAATGTTATATTACAGAACCTCTGGTATAAAGGTGAGAACAGACATTTCCCCTCGCCCCCTTCAAACCAAAGATGAGGAGACTTTAGTTCACATAATTGGCCATGTTATGTTGTACATAAGGTTGTGGGTGGTAAAAGCATGTCAGCGCTGAAAGGGATCTCCACGTGGCTCCACCAGCTCCAGGGCTCTGGCTCTATCAGCGTAGCTCCATGTAGCTTGTCACCAGGAATGTCTTGCAGGGAGTCGAAGCAGAGAGAGTGTATCTGGCCTCCAATGACCTATTTATCTCCATCGTGCCTTCACAAAGGGCCTCAGGCCGTGACCTGATTGACAGGCTAGACTCCACCCCTTCGCAAGTTGACAGGAGATTATGTAACAACCACAGATGTCCATAGCATTTTCAGTCTGATACACCATAATTAAATGCACCAGTTCTTTTCCAGGCTTCCTTTCACATGCATATAGGGCTACTGAAAACTCCATGGCTTGGTTCAGGCTCACCTTCCTTCTCAAGGTGACATTTTTGACTTTGAACCCTCTAAGAATGCCTCGTGTAGCAGATTTGCCCAATGCAATACATCATATGATTTCTTCCATCCATAGTGACTGTAGATCGAAGTAAAAGTAAATCCTTGACAACATTAATCTTTTGATGTTTATCATCGGATGTTGCTTACTGATCACATTGTGCAGGTTTTTCTTTTCCTTATGTTGAGGTCTAAGCCATACAGAGGGCTGGAGTTTTTGAGCGTTTGATCAGTAAGTGTTTCAAGTCGTCTTGTCTTTCAGCAAACAAGCTTGGGTTCTCTGCTTGTCTCATGTGGTTCGTGAGACTTCCACCAATTGTGATGTCACATTGTTCTTCATTTCATCCAGTTCCTTAGCCTATTTGCTCAGAATCCACACTGAATAAAGACAGTGAAAGGACCCAACCCCGACTCACTCACCCCTCTCCTAAGTTTAACATGCAGTTGTGTTTGAAAGACTGCCTCTTGACTTGCATATAGTTCCCACATTAGAAAATTATGTGTTCTGGAATTCTTGTTATTTGCAATGCTAACCATAAGTTGGTATGATCCACATGGCTGAAGGCTTTTGCATTATCAATAAAACACAGGTAAACACCTTTCTGGTATTGTTGTTAGCCACAATCCATCTGATGTCCCTTGTTCCACATTCTTTTCTGAATCTGGAGTGAATTTCTTTCTGTTTCCTGTCAAATGTATTATTGCAACCATTTTTAAATTATCTTCAGCAATGTTTTCCTTGTGTGAAGCTAATGATGTTGCTTAATAATTTCCTCATTCTGTTGGACTGTCTTTTTTTGTAATGGGCACAAGGATGGATCTCCATCAATAGTTTGGCCATGGGGCTATCTTCCAAAGTTCTTGGCATAGACGTGAGCATTTCTAGCATTTAGCCCTTTTGTTGAAGTCACTCAGTTTGGCATTCAAATGGACTACAGGGATTAAAAGAGCGTCTGAAATTGTAAACATGATGGTATAGGTTTGTAAAAATGTGCAATTATTCTGGAGAAAAGTAGGTACCATAGCTCTCGGGAATTTCAAAGGAAAATGGGATCCTGAAATGGGTGAGACCCACAGCTTGGGATTCTTACTAGCATGCCTATTTATGTTTATACCTGGATCCTTGTCTTGGAAATCAAGTCAGGGAAAGACCCCATTGGTATACAGAGTGTCTTATTGCTCTTTTTCACATCACCAGCCTGGATCCCATGAATACTGAGAGATTACCTTGGCCAGAGTTTCTCAAAATACTAGACACCTTCTTTGTTAGACCAGTGGTCCTGCAGCCAGTCTGTCTTCTTCCTGCTGGCCTATTGTGAACACTCTGTGTGACTGTGTCATTCCTCAGGTCAGTTTACTCGTGAACATCCCTAATAATCCCAAGAAGAACCTCTCTGGAGAACGGCAGTCTCCCCCCTTGTGTCAGAATAAGAAAACGTTTTATAGCAAGCGAAAACGTTCTACTTCCACATCCTTCTTAATTTATCCTGGTCCCCTTGAAAGTCTCTAAAGTTGAAGAACTTGTTTTTTTTTTTTCTTCCAAAATCCATTCCGTTGTTGGGAAACTTTCTTTCTCTTAATCATTTTATTGGGGACTCTTACAACTCTTGTTACAAACCATAGATCAATTGTATCCAACATATTTGTACATATAATCCATCATTCTTTTCTAGACATTTATTTTTCATTGAGCCCTTAGGATGAGCTTCTCCTTTTTTCCTCCCTGCACCCCGCCAACTCTCGTGGTCCCCTGATAGGTTGTAGACTGTTAATTATTTTCAAATCTCACTCCGACCTCCATCTCCCTTCCCCGCTGGTTTCTGTTGTTCTTCCTCCTGACTGGGGGTTTGTGGTTATGTGCTATCATTGCGATCGTTCGCCCCCCCTTCCCCACGTCTCCCCTCCTTCCCCATGCCCTTTTGGTATCTCTAGTCCCATTCCTGTTCCTGGGTTCCATGTGTTGTGAGTTTTGTCTCTTGCCTATACCTATGGACATACTCCCGTCTAGTCTAGATTGGGAAGCGGCACTGTGGTCGTGGTAGTAGGAGTTATAGGAGGCCTCCGGGGAACAGAGGTATATTGCGTGACTCATTAGTGCTCTACTGGACCCCAATTGACTCACCCCCTCCCTGCAACCCCTCTGTGGGAGGATGCTCCTTTGTCCACAGATGGGCTTTGGGTCTCTGCTCCAACCCCCCTCCGTTCTCATCAATGCATTTTTGTTTGTTTGTTTACTGTTTGTTGTGAATCTTCTGATGCCCATTGCCCGGTCTCAACACCTCACGATTGCACTGGCTGGTGTGCTTCTTCCATGTGGGCTTGTTTCTTCACTGTTGGATGGCTGCTTGTTTAACTTCAAGCCTTTAAGACCCCAGACACTATATCTTTCAATAGCCGGGCACCATCCTCTGTCTTCCCCACACCTGCTTATGCACCATTTTGTCTTCAGAGATCATGGGGGTGGGGGTGGGGGGTTGAGCATCACAGAATGCCAATTTGTTAGAACAAAGTGTTCTTGTATTGAGGGAGGGTATGAGCTGAGGCCCAAGCTGTTGGGAAACTTTTGCTGTAAATATCTTCCTTACTTTCAGACTATTTACATTTCCAAGTGATTTCCACATACTGGTCTTTGATCTATGATCTATCTGGGATAATCCAAAGGTTGTTCGAGTTTTTTTTTCTTGCCCCCATATTGGCAGCCACTCTAATAATTAAAGACAGCTCTTGATTCAAGTTACTTTAAGGGTCATTGATGCTCTGGTTTTGAGCCTCCTAACTGCACCCAAACTGATAGCAGTTGATTTTCTGATTGTCTAATTGTTTTTTTCCTCCCTACATGAGCTTCTTGAAAAGAATTAAATCCACTAAGTCAACCTTTCATCAATTTGCACAGTGATTTAAGAGTGAGGAGCTGCAAGAGGTGCTGATAATATTGTACTCACCATGTGCACATGTGTGTGCAGATATTATCATCAAGTGTTAATATCCAATTTCTCACTCTCACTTCAGAGGAGAGAACTGTCTCTGTACCATCGCATCACAAGGGTGGGGAGTTGGGAAAATAAAGCGTTTACATTTTCTGGTCTCTTAGGGAATGATTATTCTGGGGAACTCAACTGGCAAAGTCGTTCCGTGTAGTTGACAGTAGCACTCCAAACAGATTGAGAATGAAGCTACCAGAAGCTTGACATAAATCCTATGATTTGGAATAGCATAATAAAGAAATAGGGAACTTGCCCCACTCCTATGTGACATTGATAACATTACTAATATTTATAACTGCGTTTAGTGATATGTTCTTTATGGTGGTTTTTATAGGATATCCAACTGGAAGGTTAACATTGACGCCACAGAGTGCATTCATTTTGGGCATGTGACAAAGCAGTAGCGCTCGTTTTATGAAGGCAATGATGTGTATTTTCTATTCCTGTAACTCCCAGTCTATAAAAGCATTGTTTTTGTTTGCTTCTTGCAAGGATATTATGTCTTAAGGAGGGATCACTACCCTCCAGTTTACAGGAGAAGAACCAGAACTCCAATGAGATCAAGGAACTGTCCCAAACTCATAGGCTTGTTGATTGGCAGGCACAACTTAGCCCTCAAAGTGACATCTTCACTCTTTCACCCTTTAACAAGGTCTTTTGTGGCATGGTTAATCCACTGCAGTACATCTTTTGATTTCTTGACAGTTGCTTCCATGAGGGTTGCTTATAAAGCCAAGTAAAGTGAAATCCTGGGCAATGCCAACCTTTCCTCTGTTTCTCATGATGACGTTGATGGGCCTAATTGTGACAAGTTTCGTTTTCTTTATGTTTAGGTGCAGTCCACACTGAAGGCTGTAATCTTTGATCTTCGCTGGTAAGTGCTTCAAGTTTTCTTTGCTTCCAGAAGCATAGTATACCTACCATCTGTAGGTCCCTGATTCTTATTAAGCCTGTGTCCAATTCGGATGCCGAATTCTCCTGCATATAGTTCAGCTTCGCGGTTTCTTTGTTCAGTATATAGACTGAATAAGCATGGTGAAAATATAAAATGTGGAGGTATATATTTCCTGACTTGAAACCAAGCAGTATCTCCTTGTTCTTTTTTAAATGACTGACTCTGGATTTGTTGATGAGTTCTACATAAGCAGAATTAAGTATTCTGGAATTCCCATGGTTCGCAATGCTATTCATAATGTGTGAGAACCACATAGTTGAATGCCTCTGCATAGTCAATAAGACAGAGGTCACACATCTTTCTGATAGTCTCTGCTTTCAGGTAAGCTCCATCTGACACCAGCAATGATATCTCTTGTTCCACATTTCTTCTAAGTCAACTTAAATCTCATTAGTCATATATATTTCCTCCTTGGCAACCACTTCTGTTGTTATTTTCAGTCACCTCATATACATGTGAAAGTTGAACATAAAATAAAGCAGACCGAAGAGGAATTGATACATTTGAATTAGGTGTTGATGAAAAATATTGAAAGTACAATGGACTGCCGAAAGGAAAAAACACATCTGTCTCAGAAGAAGTATAGTCAGAATGTTCCTTAGAGGCCAGGATGGTGAGACTTCATCTCACATACTTTGGACATGTCAGGAGAGGCCATTCCCTGGAAAAGGACATCATGCTTGGTAAAGTAGCAGGGCAACAGAAAAGAGGAAGGCTCTTGAGTTAGTTAGCTCATTGTGCCAACCTGGCTGATAAACACATGTGGGGTTAATTGAAGGGCAGAGGGATAAATGGCTTGGTGAGCCTGGCTTTTCTAGTTCTCGGGTCTCTTGCTTTCTGATGGTTGGACCAGGGTGCAGCTACCTTAGCCAGTTCCTGCTTCAGCTCACTTTCTGCAAGACATCCCCAAGGAGAGGCTGCATAAACCTACCCCGATGCAGTCCTGGGTGCTGGAGCAGCCGTGTGGAGACCCCTGCCAGCGCTGAGATGCTTCCATGTTCACTGATTCCGCTTTCCTCCTGCAGTCGGCGTCATAGTGTGTGTTTTGTGAGATGGAGGAGGACTTTGTGGATTGGTGTTGGACATATGGGCTAATGTTGGACTTGTGGGCTTGGGCAGCACTGGGTTGGGATGTTTTCTTGATGCGTACTTACCATTTATACATGAGTTTCTGTGGAGTTGTTTCTCGAAAGTACCCAGACTAACACAGCTCTTGACAAGACATTGAAATAGTGGCTGCATCAGTGGGCTTGAATATAAGGACAATTGTGAGGATGGCACAGGACCAGGCAGTGTTTCATTCTGTTGTGCACAGGGTTTCTATGAGTCAACTGACTTGTTGGCACTTAACAACAACATAGTGACCTCATGCACAACAGGGTGAAACACTGCCTAGTCCTATGTCATCCTGACAGTCATTGTTATGCCTGTTGTTGCAGCTAATTTGTCAATCCATCTTGACAGTCTTCCTATTTGTTATTGACCATATATTTTGTCAAACATGATGTTCTTTCCGAGAGACTGGTCTCTCCCGATATCATTTCTCAAGTACATGAGACCAACTCTTATTATTCTCGCTTCTAAGGAGCATTCAGACTGTACTTCTTCCAAGCAGATTTGGTTTTTGTTCTGTCTGCCCACAGTCCACAATTTTTTCTTTGCCTACACCATAATTCAAATGCATGCATCAGTTTTTCTGCAGCCTTCTTTATTCATTGTCCAACTTTGACATGCATATTTGGCAATTGAAAATACCATGGCTCGGGTCAGGCCCACTTTAATCTTCAAAGTTATATATTTTCCCTTCATTTTAAAGAGGTCTTGTGCAGCAGATTTGCACAATGCAGTGCATCACTTGATTGTCTTGATGATTGCTTCCATGAGCATTGACTATGGATCCAAGCAAGATGAAATCCTTGCTTGATAAATCTTTCTCCATTTATCATGATGTTGTCTTTGGGTCCAATTGTGAGAATTTGGGTTTTCTGTATAATGAGTCGTAATATATACTAGAAGGTTGTAGTTCTTGGATGTGGTAGTTACATAATCTGGTGTCAATTTGGGACTTGAGAGGATTAAGAGTGAAGGGGTAGAGTATAGTCTGTCGATAGGGGAATAGCTATTGGGGCCTCTGTGTGGGCATGGCCTTCTCCTGAGAATTTTGGGAACTCCTGTATTTTCCTCTTTGAAGGCGGGAGATACCTCTCTCTCTCTGCTCACTCCCTTGGAGATACTGTACTGACAAACACATGGTGCTACGCCCTGGGATCTGGAAAAGCCACATGGACCTACCCTGATGCAACGAGACCTCTGGAGCCAGTGAAGCCATGTAGAGACTCCTGCCAGTACTGAGATGCTTACAACGCCACTGGATCCACAAGACTTCCAACCCACTGGCCCGTGATCCTCCTGCTTTCATCATTATTGCATTTTTTTTGTCAGTCTGAAGAGGACTTTATAGATTTGTATGGGACATATGGGCTAATATTGGACTTATGGACTTGATCTCGACTGGGCTGGGATGTTTTTTCAATATTCAATTGCTCTTGTACATAAACCTCTTTCCTATACACATATGAGTGCCTCTATGAATTTGTTTCTCTAGTCTACCCAGACTAACACATTGACCTGCATCAGCAAGTGCTTCAAGTTTTCCTTGTTTTCAGTAAGCAAGATCGTGTCATCGGCCTATCTTGGGATGTTAGTAGGCCTTCCTCTGGTCCTGATGCTGAGTTTTTTTCTTCATATAATCTAACTGCTTGTATCATTGGCTCATCAGATAGACTGAATAAGTATGGTGAAAGGATACAACCCGGATACACCTTTCCTGATTTCCAACCATACAATATTCCCTTGTTCTCTTTGTACAACTACTTCTTGGTCTATGTATAGGTTTTCCAAGAGCACAAAGAAGTGTACTGGAATTCCAATTCTTCTCAATGTTATCTATAGTTTGTTATGAGCCATACATCCCATTGCCTTTGCTCAGTCAATAAAACACAAATAAACCTCTTTCTGGTATTCTCTGCTTTCAGTAAAGATCATTTGAGGTCAGCACTGAGCTCTGCTATACCACATCCTCTTCTGAATCTGCTCGAATTTCTGGCGGTTCCTAATCAACGTGCTGCTGGAATTGTTGAGTTGTCTTCACCAAACTTTTACTTGAAGGTGCTATTAATGGTGTTCTTCGATCACTGACACCACCATTAGTGCTATTGTTATGTGTGGTCAAGTTGTTTCCAATGCAGAACAACCCTATGCACAACACAACGAAATCCTGCCCAGTGGTTTTGTTTTTCTGTATGTTTCAACCCATTTTGCAGCCACTGTGCCAATCCATCTTGTGGGCGGTCTTCTTCTTTTTGTTGCGCCTCTCCTTCACCAAGAATAATATCCTTTTCTAGTGACTGGTCTCTCCTGATACCATATCTGAAGCATGTGAGATGAAGTCTCCCCATCTTCCTTTCTAAGGAGCATTCTGGCTGTACTTCTTCCCAAACAGATGTGTGTGTTTTTTTTCCTTTGGCAGTCCTTGGTACTTTAAATCTTCTTTGCCAGCACCAGAATTCAAAGGTATCCATCCTTCTTTACTCACACGTTGCCACAGAGTCGATTTCGACTCGTATTCAATGTCTAACTCTCTTATATCAATGAGTTGAACCTTCCATGCCATGCCATCCTAGCCCTAATACCCGTGCTTGCCAGCATTTTAAAGAGCTCTTGTGCAGCAGATTTACCCAATTTACCCAACACGCTAAAGAGCTCTTGTGCAGCAGATCTCTTGACCACTGCTTCCAAGAGCATGGATTGTGGATCCAAGCCAGACAAAATGCTTGACAATTTCCATCTTTCTCTATTTATCATGATCTTACCTAGTGGTCCAGTTGTGAGAATGTTAGTTTTCTCCACATTGAATTGTGATGCATCCTGAAGGCTGCGATCCTTGATCTTCATTGGCAAGCCCTTCAAGCCCTCTCACTTTCGGCAAGCAAGTTTGTGTCATCTGCATGTCGCAGGTTGTTGCTAAGCTTTCCTTCAATCCTTTATGCTACATCTTTCCTCTACAAATCAGCTTCTCTGATGATTTGCTCAGCATACAGGTTGAATAAGTACGGTGAGAAGATACAACCCAGATGCCCACTTTTTCCCCCTCCAACAGTTTTATTTGCATATAATTCACATGTCATACAATTCAATAGTTCAGTCACCTGAAGAAGAGTTGTACAGTCATCATCACAATCAGTTTTAGAACATTTTTCATTCTTGTACTCATAGTTATTAACTCCTAATTTCTCCCCAACCTCCATAATCCCAAGGAACCATTAGTTCAATTACTATCTGTATAGATTAACCTATCCTAGTTTTCATATACAGAAAAGTATTTAAAACAACAACAACAACAACAACAACAATAAAGTAACACAGATAAAAACCTCAATTGAAAACAAAGCAGAAAATATTAAAAAGTACACATTTAAATGGATCATAAGGGTGCTCAAATGATAAGGTGCTAAATTTTAACCTAACAGCGCCTGCAACAACCCTCTTTTCAATGGTGCACATCTTTCTTGATTTTAAACCATGTTGAATTTTAACAGGCTAAACCGTGTTAAAACCGTGTTATGTTCCCATAACTGCCTTTGATCCATGTATAGGTTCTGCAGGAGCACAAGGAGGTATTCTTGAATTTCCATTCTTCTCCGGCTAGTCAGAGTTGGTTGTGGTTCACCACCACTACCACTCACATGGACTAGTGCTGATACTGTAAGAACTTGGTCCAGATGAATGGCATGTTGGGGACACCATCTTCTCAGGAACGAACTACCCTTCCCACTGCCGTCACGTTGATGCTGACTTTTAGCACCTGCATAGGACAACGTAGAATTGCTGCTTAGCTTTTTCCAAGACTGTGCATCTGTATGGGAGCAGGCAGCCTTATCTTCCTCCTGAGGAGTGACTGCTGGATTTCAACTGCAGAATTGGCAGTTAGCAGCTCAATGGTTAAGCCACAGTGCCACGGCTTGTGACTAGAAGGTGACCAGGTTCATGACTGCTCTCAGAGTTAGGAGGCTTCTAAGAGACGGGCCTGGCTGACTGATACTGTATCCCTTGCTTGAACCACATGTATTGCCAGGGAATATCTTTCAGGGACCACTTTTCACTCACCTCCCTCACTTTCCCTTCAACTGGCAATTCAGACAATTTGGGGTAAGGACATTCCTTATCTATCTTTCCCACATCCAGCCCAAGTCGAAACCTGGAGTAAACACCAGCCATCCATTGTCCCATCCCAGTGTGAGATCTCTCTTTGCCCTGGTTGGGACCAGGTGCCCAGCCTGAGCCATTTCTTTGGAAAATGTCGACTGCACACTGTTGGTTACACCAGGGAAGCCAGGCAAGTGCAGGGATGGGTCCAACTCATCCTCGCTTTTCTGGTCATGAGGGAGAGGATGGATCTAGACCAGCGGTTCTCAACCTGTGGGTCGTGACCCCTTTGGGAGTTGAACGACCCTTTCACAGGGGCCGCCCAATTCATAACAGTAGCAAAATTATAGTTTTGAAGTAGCAACGAAAATAATGTTATGGTGGGGGGATCACCACAACATGAACAACTATATGAAAGGGTCGCGGCATTAAGAAGGTTAAGAACCACTGATCTAAATGAGCATTTGTGATCACTTATCTTGTATCTCCAGCGGCCAGGCTGGAAGGGAGCTGGCCCTCTGGCCACAGCAGCAGGGAGTCATAAGCTTTTCATCAGTGTTTGAAGAGCTAAGCCGTCATGGGGTTCCGTGTACCGTGGCTCAGGTAGGACATGGTTAAAACAAGAAAAGGCTCCAGAGTCTTCTCTTTTCTGGCCAACAGGTACTCAGTTTCCCAGTTGCTTCTCTGTGGTCCGTGCTTATTCTAAACTGTATGCATCCAAATAACCCCACCTCATCTTGACGCAAAAACATGACAAGAAAAGACAGGCAATCAAGAGTCTTCTTGATTAATGTCTTGGGAGAAAGCTTGCTAGGGAGAGAAATCAATGTCTGAGCCTGGACTCTGGACATAAAACTGCCCTTATTGCTGCCTGGGCAGAATTAAGCTCACTCTTCCAGTGTGATTACAATTGTCCCCTTAACGGGACCAGGCGATGTTTTTTGGCATTCAATTATGTTTTGCTCTTCGGGCGTGCATACAGCCACACACACACACACACACACACACACACACACAGCTAGAATTGAAATCCTCTCAAGTGAGAATTCTTGTGCTGCATTTAAGGGGCCTGCATTTGACAGGTTGCTACCTAGTTATGGACTAAAATCTCACCAGGCTCCCCCCACCCCTACCCCCAGCTTATCGCCTGTCATTTCAAAACAAAGACATCCTGTCTCCCCCTTTCTGTGTCACATCTCATCGGCTCATTCTCAGCAGACTCTTGCTTTCATTATAAGCTCAGTGCCACCTCCCTGACTTTCATCAGATGAGAACTTGAATTAAAATAAAATAAAAAAATAAAGGAGGGTGGGGGGAGCCCATTCCCTGTTTTGACGTGGACTCTAGGTGTTATCCTCTCAGTCCAGCTTGAAAGACGCAAAGCCCAGCCCGCGAGGGAGCCGGCCTGCTTTCCAGTCTCTGCCGCCACTGCACAGGCTCTGAAGTGTGTGAAGACAGAGGAAGAGACAATTAACACTCAGCGCCGATCTGCATTTCCTTCTTAGCTGCCATTTACACGCTGCTCAGGATTTGAAAAACCAGCATTTCATGCTGCTCCCCAGAGAGCCAGCACCAGCTTCAGCGGGATCCATCTGCACTGCAGTCCTGCTGCCGAAATCTTCCGCCAACCCAGATTTCATCTATTTATTTTCTAAAAAATTGGGGTGTGGGGATGCGGGGAGAGAGAGCTGGGCAGAAAGAATAGATGAGAATCTGATAGTATTTAACGCACACGCTGGACCCATCTCGCCGCTGTCTGGGCGAGGGGGAGTCAGCGGCGTGTCCTGTGATCATCTGCTGGACCAAGGATGCGCTAGAGCCCAGCGGACAACCGGGCACCGCAGGCTGTGCGGCTCGGCCGGCCGGGGGACACGCTCGCTCAGTTCCAGCGCCCGCTTGCTCGCCAGCCTGCGTGTCAGCACGCGCTCGCCTGCGGGGCGGGCGGGGAACAGCAGGGGGGATGTCGCTGCGCGTGTAGCAGGGCTTCAAGATGCTTCTGCAGGCGGGACCGTGCGTCATCCACTCCTCAGGTCGAGCCCACTGGCCTGATTTCCCCCAAGCGTGGAGAATTGAAGCATCATCCGTTTGGGTCACCTTTGTGATTTGATCAGATCATGTTTTTTTTTAAACCGGATTCACCACCGCAGGAGGGCGGGGAGTCGCCGGTCACAGCTGGGTTTTGCAAAAGGGCTGAGTCATTTTGTGATTGGCAACACCAGAGGTTCAGCCTGAGATGAAAGCAATCAGATTTCCTGTTCCCAGGCAGCAGTGGACCACGGCAGGGGTCAGAACGAAGTGTTTGTCTCATGCAAGACCTGGCATGATTGTCTAGGTGAATGCAAAACGATGGTTGGCTTTTTTTTCTTCTTTAAAGAGAGATCAGTGCTGGGAAGCCCATGCTTCATCAATAGACCCATGAATGATCTGATTTCATCTCACTTGGTTTGCTCAGGTGGTAGTGGTGGAACGAACGGTGGGGCTTTGAACACATGAAGTAGCTTAGCAGTGCAAGGTGGCCCTCTTTGCATGGGCACAGAGTACAGACCAGGGGGCCCTGCTGTGCGGAGGGGAAAGTACCTTATAGCAGGCGTGGGAGGTGGGGGGAGCCTATAGTGGCTGGACTATAAACTGGTGGATTAACGGCAAAGACAAAGCTCAAAAAGCCCTGTGTGGTCTATGAACGCAATTATATGTCATGTCAAATGATGCCCTCTCAGGATACAGGGGTGTTGAACGGTTTTCACGATCATGGAAAGGAACTAGGGTTTCTCAGGCCACCAGAGAGGTGGGAAATAGGGCCATGTAATAGCTTTTTTTTTTATTGGCTTGGTCTTTACTAGATGGGACTTCTACCCTGTCAAAATCTTCCCAAAATCTTGGAGTACCTGATGGTAAGGATGTTCCTCTCCTACTATTCTAACTAGACACCACTGGAGACAGAGCGTATACATTCAAATCCCAGTGCAGTCATTCAAAATAGACTTGCAATCAATGCTCACCAAGAACCCAACGCTATTCTAGATTCTGGGAAAATAGTAGTGCAAACAATCAGGTCCGTTGCGTTTCGGGGAAAAGAGGCAGATATAAGTTAATAAACAAGTACATACGTGGTATTGTAGACAGATGTCCATGGCGTGGAGAACAGCACATTGGGGGTAAGCATAGTAGAATGCGTGATGATGGTAGTGGTGGGTCAGTGGTCGGTCAGCTGGACAGTGAAGGGCTCTCTTACGACATGGTGTTTTAGTAAAGCCTAGAAGGAACAAACTCTCTGGAGCAAAGAATCCAGCAGGAGAGAGCCAGTGAATTCAAAGTTACAGGGAAGGGTTGTGCTTGCTGGGTCCCAGGAGTAGCTAGGAGGTCAGGTAGATATGCAAGTCTGGGAGTCAAAGGGAATGATGGTAGCTGGAGAAGAGAAAGCATCTGAAGCCTACAACCCTACAAGAGCTCAACCTCTGAAAACAGGAAGACTGAAAGGACCCATCTTTTAGGAAGTGGTGTCCTGAAAGTAAGGGAAGAAAGGAGCTGAAGAAGGTGTGAGCACCTGGCAGTTCAAGTTAGAATGGGAAGTTTACTACTGAATGTAGCAATGTAATCCTGTGTGCCCTTGGCTAAAGCGGTTTCAGTAGCACACAGGGAGCCAAGGCCTGCTTCCGCTGTGTTCACGGAAAGATGAGAGGGGGAGAATTGAAGAGAGGAACAACAACCACTTTAAGGAGCTTTGCTACAAAGGGGAACATTAATGGAACAGTAGTTTGATTTAGAGGTGGGGGTCAAAGTTTGATGTAAAATTTATGATGTAATAATGAATTCAGTTCTGGCTCGATCAAGGGATATACACTGGTACAGACAACTGGAAACACAGGGAATCCAGGACAGATAAACCCCTCAGGACCAATAATGAGAGTAGCAATGCCAGGAGGGGAAGGGGAAGGTGGGGGGAAAAGGGGAACAGATCATAAGAATCTTCATATAACCTCCTCCCCGGGGGGATTGGCCAACAGAAAAGTAGGTGAAGGGAAACATTGGACAGTGTAAGACATGACAAAATAATAATAATTTATAAATTATCAAGGGTTCATGATGAAGGGGGTCAGGGAGAGAGCGGAAAATGAAGAGCTGATATACCAAGGGCTCAAGTAGAAAGCAAATGTTTTGAGAATGATGATGGCAGCAAATGTACAAATGTGCTTGACACAATGGATAGATGTATGGATTGTCATAAGAGTTGTATGAGCCCCCAAGAAAATGATTTAAAAGAAGAAGAAGAAGAATGAATTGGGTAATAGTTAAGGCAAAATTCTTTGGTAGGCATGACAGGGATGTTGTACCTGGCCTAGAGCGAGGTGTGTGGTGTGTGTGTTTCAATTGAAGTTGTCTAATCATTTTTGAAGGGACAGAGCAAGTCCTTGGCACATGCAGAGATGCTTCTCACGGACCGTCAGGCCTAGAGCCACGGTGACGTTGGAGATGCTGACAACCGTGGGAGCCAAGGTTCAGAGAGGAGGGTGGGGAAGGCAGGCCCACTGCCTAGGCAGAGCAATTAAATATGTAGAGGCTGAGAACCTTGACAGACGCAATGGAAGTAAAACACGTTTCTAATCAGAGCCACAATGAGGCTTGCCTGGAGGCTCTATTGATAATTGATGTGCCTCTGACAATCATTAGAAACTATTTCTTGGGGCTTGTAGAGTCGAGTCACCTAGTGATATTACAGACCACAGAGAACAGTGTCTGGAGTGAAAATAGATGTTATTGTTTCCTGAGAACGCATTAGAAGGTGACTTCAGAGTGAATAGATCATTCAAGTTCAAAGTCACTGGCTTTCCTTCTGCTCCTCTTACTTGCCCAGGCCCTCGCCACAGTGACAATACCAGGATGTATCTCTGTGGAAGGCAGACAGCATGTGGGAGACAAATCCTCCCTAGATGTGCCCCCAACTCATACATTTCACAGCTTTGCTTCCCTAGCTCTGAGCTACTTACGGGAGGCTGGGAGAACACAGCACAGCCTCACCTCAGCCCAAGAATGGCTTGCTCACTGAGGCAACCTGACGGCATGGATATGACTGGCATTGCATTTTTCTAAAATGGGCTTTATCAAGTGCTTAGCACCGAACCTAACCCGAAGGGAACACTCGGAAAGTGTTGATGGCTCTTAGTTTTATCTTTTTTCTCTTTTCTTTTCTTGGGTTTGTTTGGTACGATGTAAGGATCTTCCAGATTTGGCATGTTGTATGGATTACATTCTGTTCCCCCCCAAATATGAGTGTGTGTTGGAGTCTAAACCTCTGTGCATATAATAGGGTTTCTTTGCTCTACTAGTTAGGTCAGACCTGAATAAGGTGGATCCTAAACCAAATTACTTCTGCGTTATAAAAAGAGAAGATTAGGCACGCGCACACACGTGCACACAAGAAGGTAGACAGACACTATGGATGGGGGAGGATCTTCTACATGCTAAGGCAACAGCGGCTGCCTGGGTCTCTGTCCACAAAGAAGACATTTACATGAGCGAGACCCTGATAGGGACTTTTCATCCCCAGCACCATGAGAGAACAAATTTCTGTTTTTAAATTTCTTTCTATCGTGGCAGCACTAACTACCTAAGATGGCACATTTGAAGCCCCGGGAGTGAGAACAAGGTGGGGTGAAGAATCGTTGGCATTGTTGGGCCACTGAGTTAGACAGCTGGCTGTATATTCCTGAGAGAGGCCCAAGACTCCATGCCATGAGGTTTCCCCTGTGTTAGAAAGTTTTCCCCTTTTGGTGGCTAGAGGCCCTGGGGGACAAGAGGCCAAATGTTAATTCATTAACAAGGGACCACATAAGGGGACTACATGAAGTAAAAGTTTTTAAGATCAGAACGTATATGTGAGGGCGTAGCTCCCCGCAAACTGGAATGGTGCTGGGTCTCTGAGGAGCTTTTGTAGTGTGCATTTTTCCACTAGGAAAGCAACTCGCTCTGAGTTAGTGCACCAAGTGGCATCACCTGGGAAGGTTCTCTCTGGCCACAGTGAATTTTTTGTAAAAGCAGTTTTGCTTGAACCTTGTTTGTTGTGATGGGAGACTTAAAAGAATAGTGTGTAGCTGTTCTCGAGGAGGGAACAAAAGCACCTCCTGCTCGAGAAAAATGCCGCAGAAACTGTTGTGATGTTGATGCAGCATACAAGGACCATGCTGTGGGAAAAACTCAAGTGCATGAGTCGTTTTCTCGTTTCAAAAAGGGTGAAATGTCAATTGATGACAAACTTCATTCTGGATGTCCATCGACTTCCCAAACGGACGAAATGTCAACTCACAGTGAATGTAGATGTTGTTCCACCAGGTCAGACTGTTAGTCAAACTTTATATTTAGAGGTTCTGTAAAGATAGCATAACAGTGTGTGACAAAAAAGGCCTGGTTTGTGGCAGATAGGGGACTGATTTTGCCATCACAATTAGTTCTTGTGACATGGCTATGTTTGATGCTGAACCTCATGAAGAGATCACTGAAGATACGGGTGCTATAGCAATGTGGTGAAGAAAGAACCGTGTTTGGTGTTTTAAAGTCTCACCATGTGAACATGGGCAACAAAATATTCAAAAAGTATAGTTCTAAGTCTCAACCTGGAAAGGATATTAAGACTTTGGGGTCTTCCTGTTAGAGAGAGAGTATTATAAAGTCAATTATGGCAGAAATACTCAAAATGCAATATCTTATCATTTGATCTCCCTTTAAATCCATTTCAAAGCTGTTTCAGTTCATTTATTTATTTTTAGTGAAGGGGAAAGACACATGGATTAAGCCCCTGGGGAATCCTCTCAGCCCATGGACCAGGGTTGCGAACAGCCTTGCTATCATACAAAATGCCTTGGAAAGTGAATTGTTGCAGATGCAGTTAGGTTAAAATTTAACACCCCATCATTTGATCTCCTTTATGATCTATTTAAATTTGTTCAAGTTTTTAAGATTTTCTGCTTTCTTTTTGATTGAAGTTTTTATCTGATTTACTTAGTTATTTATTTATTTGTTAGTTTTTTAATGCTTCTCTAAATATGACTCCAGAGTAGTTAAATCAACAGAGACAGTAACTGGATAAATGGTTCTTTGTGGAGGTGGCAGGGGAGGTTGAGGGGGAATGAGGAGCTCATAACGATGAGTACAGGAATGAAGAAAATGTTCTAAAACTGATTGTGGTGATGCTTGTACAACTCCTCTTGATGTGATTGAACTACTGAATTGTACAATATGTGAATTATATGCCAATGAGATGGTTGGGGAAAAATAAAACTTAGAATCTAATACAAAAATAAATAAATAAAATGCTTGTTGAGGTCTAAGCCCTACGCACGGTGCTCAAAAGGGGTGCTCCTGGCATTTGGAGAGGGACAGTTCTTCACTGGTGGGAGATTGTCCTGTGCAAGATAGGATGTTTAGCAGGTCAGGTTCCTTGCTCACTGAGTCTCAGTAGAGCCTCCCCCTCCTCAAGCGCTGTGAGAGCCTAAAAGTCCCCCCAGGTTTCTGAAACTTGTGGGTTAAGAACCAGAGAATGAGTGACAGCATGCCTGGGGTGACCGTGGTGCAAATCCACCACTGGGGCACATGTGCCCTTACCCCGTCTAGCTAGCCAACTGCCTGACCTCAACCAGGTTGCTTCCCCTCCTACCTTCTCAAATGGGGGAAGGCCGCCGTGTGAATTTGGGGGTTGGGGCAAGTATTGAAAGCTAGAGGATGCTGGCTCCCTCCTCTGCGGACCTGCTGCCCCCTGAAAGGACTGCCTCATTCAGTCTCTGCAGCCATGTTCACCACATGTCACCAGCAGAGGGTGACTTAGGCTGATGTTAAATGAAGCTTCAGATTTGGGGCCTCTTTTGAGGCTCATATATGAGCAAAACTAGAATCCACAAATTTGAAACAATCTTAAAATTTTACAACACTCCATCTCAGAAATCTGGTTGTGGAATGATATTAAGAATAGCTACACGTCGATGAAACACACAACTTTCCTCCAGTTCTTAAATGCTTCCTCCTCTTGCCTACCCCCGCCCCCCTCCACACACACATACACACACCATCATGATCCCAATTCTACCTTACAAATCCGGCTAGACCGGAGGATGTACACTGGTACAGATAGGAACTGGAAACACAGGGAATCCAAGGTGGATGATCCCTTCAGGACCAGTGGTGAGAGTGGTGATACTGGGAGGATGGAGGGAAGGTGGGGTAGAGAGGGGGAACAGATTACAAGGATCTACATATAACCTCCTCCCTGGGGGACGGACAACAGAAAAGTGGGTGAAGGGAGACATCAGACAGTGTAAGATATGAAAAAAACAATACTTTATAAATTATCAAGGATTCATGAGGGAGGGGGGAATGGGGAGGAAGGGGGAAAATGAGGAACTGATACCAAGGGCTCAAGTGGAAAGCAAATGTTTTGAGAATGATGGTGGCAACAAATGTACAAATGTGCTTGACACAATGGATGTATGTATGGATTGTGATAAGAGTTGTATGAGCCTCCAATAAAATAATTAAAAAAGAAAGAATAGCTACAGATTGCAACAAGATTGTGCGTGCCAGATACTGCGTAACAGGTGCTTTCAATAGTCCTCTGAGGTTGCCTTTACTACGAACCCCATTTGATAACTGAGGAGGTTGAGGTACAGAAAGGGTAAATGCCTTGCTTACAAGGGCTGAGCCATAGTCAGTGGAAACTGACATGTTGTTCTGATGTTCAGCGGGTTTCCGAGGGGTTTTCAGACTAAGCTGGACTAGGGAGAAAGGCCTGGCAATCTACATTTTTCAAAGTCAGCCAGTGAGAACCTGTGGAAACAGCACCGGGCTGGGCAGTGTTTTGTTCTCTTGTGCGTGGTATCAGCATGTGTTGGGGGCAGTTAATAATAATGACACCCATACCCCAAAGGGTAGGGCATCCCATCCCAGAGGTTGAGGTGACAGCAAGGCCCCTGAGGGGATGGGCATTGGATTGACTGGCCAGAGAGTGTGAGTGGATTAAGCAGGAAAACCTGGGGCAGAGGAGGAAGTTGAGGAATATTGACCAGGAAAGGCCAGAGGACTGATTTTTAATTCCAACTCATTGTGGAAGTGACTCTTCCTGCAAACAGATGTGTCATTCCCCTTCCTCTTGCTGACCAAAGTACACAGAGCACCCCGATTTTCAAGCCACTAAACAGAGGCACAGGCCGGGGCACGGGCACAAATCCATGCAGGTGCTTTGAGGAGTGAACAAATCGGTCAGAGATTTGGAGAGAGAGTTGTTGGTCAGATCTGGTATTTAAAGGGAATTTTGCACCAGAACAGGAGCTGAGGATGCACACTTCTAGAAAATAGTAAGTAAAGTGACATAGACAAAAAAGCAGACATTAAATGCACTCCATGGGCGTGAGGACAAGAACACAGTAGACAGAGAAAAGACAACACAGAAGGCCAGAAAGACATTTTTTCTTACCCACAAGGGGCGACAGCTATTTCATTAGTTTCTTGGTGTGAGGAAGAGTTTGATGTTTGCATGAGAAAACTTTTGTAAATGATGCATTTAGTGTAATATACAACTATGATTAAATAAATTATGTGTTGCCTTCATCCCATAAATAACCCTCTGGGTAACTGGACAATTAGCAAGATAAAACAAATCCATGTGTCTATGATCGACTTATCGGATGGGTTGTACAGATCTACTAGCGTGGGTGCATAAAGATGGTCAAGATATTTATTATATCACTGGTTCTATAAGTTATGGTTCTGAAAACGGGGTTACTATCGAAAAATTTTCAATAGAATTATATTAAGTGAAAAAAGCGATGTGTACAATGTATACTATTATTGGGTAAAAATGTAATGCCTGTGTCTGTCAATGCTTGCCTTTATTTGTGCAAACCTTACTGACAAAGTCTGGAAGGACAGTAGCTACTTCTAGGAATTGATCTTTCTCCATCAGTAGAGGTGACAGGGTTATGGGTGATTCTAATTTTTATTTATTTTTATTCTGTGCCTTTTCTGTGCCTTTGCCTAGATGAATCTGTGTTGCTTTGCTAATCAAGCCTTCATTCTGTCCAGGAGGCTGTGCAGTGTAGAGGTCAACTGTGAGTTCCTGAGCTGGACTCCCTGGTTTCATTTCCCAGCTCTATGGTTAAGCAGTGAGTGGTAACCACGAATGGATGGTCTCAGATGCCAGAGCATCCTCCTCTGGAGATAACAACAGTGTGCCCCCTGAGAGATTGGTGGGAGGATTAGATGAGACCACCTGTGTAGAGGTGTGCCAGACCTTCAGAAGCACTGACTATGGAGAACTTTGGATGACGTATAGGAATAGGAAAGGTCTAGCTACACAGGTAGACAGGTTGATATTGATCAGACAACTCTGAGACTGAGAGAAGAGGAGCATAGTGGGAAGATCTCCCCCAGGATGTTTTTCTTCTCCAGAGAATGGAATTTAGAGCCACAGGGAAAAGGTCCGAGTGATCCTTGCGTTCCCACTTAAAAAAATTTTTGGCTTGGACCCACCTGTCTTGTACTTCAGCAAGCCCCCTTTCTTCTTCAAATAGGCCTAACTCCCGCTGAGAGGCAGGGGACAAATGGATCTGTCCCTTTCTCCCAAGATCAGCAATTTGCTTAGCAGACCTGGTCAGCCTAGGCAGGCTGCTAAGTTTTTCCTTACCTTTCTCCTGCATGAGGCCCCAACAAGTGACTAAACACCGGGGGCTAGGTTCTGTTCACAGTGGAAATTTCTCAGAATTTTCTGTTTGGCTTTAGAGCCGTGATCAGTTAAAATGACTCAGAGCTTCACTTGTGATTCCTTTTCAGGTAAATCATTAACCAGACAGTTCCTCCCTTTGGCATTTGCAGTGGACCATTCACATCTCAGTATGTTAAGCCCGCTGACTGGCAAAAATAACATAAAAGCCTGAGAGCCTGAAAATGGCTACCTGGTGCTTATCTAAGGTTAAATATACACCCACGGGTCTGGGGCCAAGAGCAGCCCTCTGTATTGCCTCTTGAGCTCCCTGACCAAACTCAAAACCAAACTCACTGCCATTGAGTCAATGCTGACTCATAGCAACCATATAGGACAGTATAGAACTGCCCACTTTGAGTTCCCAAGATTAACTCTTTATGGAAGTAGAAAGCCTGTATTTTTCCCAAGGAGCAGCTGGTGGTTTCAAACTGCTTAACTTATGGTTGCAGTGTGTTAGACAGGGTTCTCTAGAAAAATAAAACCAGGACACTTATGATGTTATATATATCTTTATAGAGATATACAGCACAAAGGAATATAACGGCTAATTAGTCCACACAGCAGTACAGAGGGCTCGGTTCAATTCGCTTCCGTGGAACAGTTAATATACTGGAAGTCCTTCAACTCACATGGGCTGCTGGGTTCAAGGTCAAGGGAGCAGAGAGCTGAGTCTTCCATAGAGGATGCAGGCAGTCTAGCCACAGGCAGCTAACAGCAGCACAGGTCACTAACAGTCAGCCTGATGACAGGATCGGACAGTCTCAAGCTCAAGAGATGTATACGCCAGCAGCATGGTGAAGCAGGTATTGAAGGAACCTCAAGCTCTAGAGGCACGATCTATAGGTTGGGTGTCCCAAAAGTAGTGCAACTCGCAAGTTAAGGCAGAGAACTAGCTAAGGCAGCCACATACCAATCCGATCACCAGGGAGCAAGAAAGATACAGGTGGAGCTTCCCAAGCCATTTATCTCTTTGCCCTCCAATCAAACTGTGACCTTATTAATCCCACATGTTCCTATTGGCCAGGTTGGCACAATAAACCTACCTACCACATGTAGTTAGCAAAGGTAACCACTATGCCAAGCTCCCCGATAGATCTGAGAATTCAGGTGCAGGCACACACACATCATATCCTTTCAAGATCCTCCAGTCTGACCCCTGTCTTTACAGACAATCCCTCATCTCTTACTAATTACCCTTCCCCATCCTCTCTGCCCATCATCTGCCCCAAATCTAGCTAGCTCAAAGTGGTGCTCATCTCTAACCCTCCCGATGCACTCACAGTAATCTTGTAGGACAGTTCCATCGGATCACCAAGGCTGTCATCTTTGTGTGACAATCAACAGCAACACTGCGGAGCCTGGAAATCTGCATGTATTATTTAATAACAACCCTGGATGATGCTAATTCAGGTAGTCAAAGACACTCTTTGTGTAACATTATGGTAGACCCATAACTTGTAAGGCTTTCATGACTATTGTTTGTAATATTACTGTAGCCAAAATTTGAATTCAAATTCTTTGAATCTGGTGTGAGAGGTAATCACTTAGCCAGAGTGAACCTAACTAACCATCTAGGGTCTTACTCTCAGTGAAGGTTTGCGGCTTTCTTTACCAGCCTTTGAATAAATCGTGTAGCATTTCCTAATCCAGTAATTTTGAGGGAATTCTATTCCGTAGTGTGTTCATATGTGAGCCATTAAAAGATTAAACAAAGCTCAATGTATTTCTTCAGTGCAGGATTTCTTAGAGCCTGCAATGACAAATATGTATTGTGACTCTCCTATGAGACTTATATATAATATTTTCTGTTTTAAGATGTTGGTCTGGGAAATATGTTGGTATATGGGATTTGAAAAAAAAAAGGATCTGAGTTCAATTCAAGCTCTGTACTTAATACTAAACTACTTAGGGCAAGATTGAGCCTCTCTGTTTTTCAGGCACTTCATCCCATTACTCATTAATGCTTTCTCTGTCTTACCTAACTCAACAGGGCTATAGTGAGGCTCAGATGATGTAAGTACACCCAAGTGCTTCACAAACTGTAAAGTTCAAGGCACACTTTCATTCTGTGATATGTGGGGAAATATGCTTGTTCATGTAATTATAGAATAAGGAAAGTGCAGTTGGGCAACAGAAGAGGGAGAGATTAATTTTGACTGGGATAATTAATTTATAGTTAGCAGTTGAATGAAATGCCAAAAGCAAACAAACACACACAGGTGTTCAAGAGTGCTTTTCTGACACCATTTGCTATTGAATTGTGTGTTGCTTACTTGAAGCATGAACACGGCACAACTGTGGCACTCTGGGAATGCCAATCTTCAGGAAGGGAGCTGCCAATGAGGACATTGATACAGTAAAAATGTTTATTTTGGATTTTAGAAATCTCACAATTGTACCTTAATAAATAATAAGGTGATATAATAATTTTCACGTGCAAAATAAATTCATAAGATGGATAAAGAAATTTGCGGAGGTTACCCGAGAGCTTACCTTTATAGAAATTTGACATTCCCGAGAGGAACCATAATATTATGCCATTTTCTATTAGAAAAACACAGCATCTGAGGCCTTAAAGGACTGTCTCAAAGAAAGCCACCATTTAAGTGAGGAGTCAGCTAAATCCATTCAGAAGAAGCATACCAGCCTATGTGATTCAAAGACTGTAAAGAATAAAATCCAAATTTGGAAGAGGGAACAGCACTAGAGCCTAAATTATAAACAACCACTTTCCAGAATGTTATAGATGATAGTGAAAGCCCAAAATCCATTTGCAAGGTACCTGTGAGGATAAAGTCCTTGGTGAATCCCCGTTGATCATAATCCAGGAATGTAAACAGTCTTACTGTCAAACAAAGAGTATTATAAAGTGGATTTTACCAGCTGTAGTTAGGCCGGATTCTAATGTCTTGTCATTCAATCTCCCTTTTGACCAATTTTGAATGTATTGTTTTTAAAATATTCTTTTCAATTGAGGGTTTTTTCCCTCTGTTTTATTTTATTCTTGTTGTTGGGTCTTCGTTTGTTTTGGATGTTTTTCTGTATAATGAAGTCAGGATGGGTGAATCTATGGAGACAGCAACAGAATTAATAATTCTCTGATGGCATGGATGGGAGCTTGGGGGGAAATGGGACGTCCACATCACTGGGTACGAGAAGGAAAACAGTGTTCCAAAGTTGATTGTGGTGATGAATGCACAACCTGTCTTAATATGACTGAATTATTGGATTATATGAGATGTTGATTATATATCAGCAAACCTATTTTTAAAGTTTGCCATTTTTATATAATACAGCAATTACAGAACTAGCTGCTTTGCTCAAGCAGCTGGATTTGGGCAAATCTTTAACTTCCTGTTCATAGTATTTTGTTGATTGAGGATTTCATTAGAAGACCTGGGGCAATACTCTGGGATTTGACAAGAAAGACCACCTATATAGCAGATATATCTGTATTAATTAACATGTTCTAGAACTATCTATTTAGCACCTAATAGAGCAGTCAAGAGATCAAAAGGTGTATTGCATTAGGAAAATCTGCCAAACAACACTTTTTCCGAGTGTTGCATAGTAAGGGTGCTCCTTTGAGGAGGAGGATGCTCTTGACCCAAACCATAGCATTCTCTATTGCCTCATATGCATGCGAAAGTTGGACATTAAATAAGGAAGACTGAAGAAGGATCAATGCATTTGAATTATGGTGCTGGGGAAGAATATTGAAAATACCATGGACTGCTAAAAGGATAAATAAAGTTGTGGTTGAAGAAGTAAGGCCAGAGTGCTCCTTAGAGGCAAGGATAGCAAGACTTCATCTTATAAACTTTGAACATATTGTCAGGTGAGACCAATATATGGAGAAGGATGAGTTAGGCAGGGTTCTCTAGAGAAGCAAAACCAAGACACTTATCTATCTATCTATCTATCTATCTATCTATCTATCTATCTATCTATCTATCTAATCTATTCATAAGTGTATTCATGAGGGGGTGCCCCCCAAAACAAAATTTTTTCCCAAAGCTATGTATTCAAAATTTTTTTTACAAAATAACTTTATCACCTTCAACATACTTTCCATTAATTTAATACATTTGTCAAATCTACAAAAACTGGAGCACTGAGATGGCAGCATCAGCAGGTGCAATGTTGTGGTGGCAAAACCAGTCCCCTGTGTGCCACAAATCAGGTATTTTTGATTGCACACTGTCATGCAATCTTTTCAGAACCTTTCAATAGAAACCTTGATTAACAGTCTGACCTGGTGGAATGAACTCCACATGCACTATGAGTCAACATTTTCATCCATTCAGGAAGTTGATGGATATCTAGAATGTGGTTTGTCATCAATTGACATTTCACCTTTTTTTAAACAATATGTCACTCACACACTTGAGTTTTTCCTATAGTGCTGTCCTTGTAAGCTGTGTTCAACATCACAACAGTTTCTGTGGCCTTTTTCCAGAGCAGGAAACAAAATTTCACAGCTACACTCTATTCTCTTAAATCGTCCATCAGAACAAATGAGGTTTGAGCGAGAACTGAGTTCTCACTGTGACCAGAGAGAACCTTCCCAGGCCATGCCACTGGGTGCTAACTCAGAGCGAATTGCTCGATGCTTCCCTAGCAAGAAAAATGCATACTATGAACGCTCCACCCAATGTAACTCCTGCTTTTGGGGGGTATCCCCTCGTATATATGGGTAAGTTAATAAAACAAAAAGGAATATAGCACCAAATTAGTCCACAGAGCAGTACAGAGAGCTCAGTCCAACTCACTTTTGTGGGACAGTTAATATACTGACGGTCCTTCCAACTCACATGGCCCCTAGCCCAAGGCCAAGGAAGCAGACAGTAGGAAGATGAAGTGGTGAGGTGGAGCAGAGGTCAGTAACACAACCTAAGGAAGCAGGCCATGGTGGAGCCTCAAGGTGGAGCCTCAAGGTGGAGCCACGTGAAGTGGCTGGCTGGAAGTGCTGCCTCTGGAGGAGGCGCAAGAGAAGCAGAGTGACCCACAGACAGCAGACATGGCAATGTGGGGCAGTGCTGGGGTGTGGAGCAGCATGGCACAATGATTTGGCCAGGTGGAGCAGAGCACTGCACAGCCCACAGATAACACAGCACAGGTGCTGAGGAAGGGCGGCTAGATCAGGCAGCATGCTGCTCTGACCAGGAACAAAGGGAGACCTGCCTCCAGGGAGTCAGTTATCTGGGACACACCTTTAAAGGAGATCATCCAGCTGCAACCTGATTGACAGGCTAAATTCCATGCATAGCTTGTTACGAGTTGGCACAAAAAACCTAACCATCACAAAGGACATCATGCTTGGTAAAGTAGAGGAGCAGGGAAAAAGAGGAAGGCCATCAGTGAGATGGTTTGACACAGGGGTCGCATCAATGGGCTCAGGCATGGGAACAAACGTGAGGATGGCACAGGACCATGCAGTGTTTTCTCTGTTGTGCATAGGCTTGCTATGGGTCAGAGCCAACTCTATGGTACCTAACAACAACAACATCATACCAGGGAGTAGATCAAATCTGCTGCACAAGACCTCTTTAAAGTGTTGAAAAACAAGGAGGTTACTTTGAGGACTAACGTATGTCTGACCCAAGCCACGGTATTTTCTTTTTTAAAAAGATAATTTTACTGGGGGCTCGTATAACTCTTATCACAATCCATATGTCCATCCATTGTGTCAAGCACATTTGTACATTTGTTGCCATCATCATTCTCAAAACATTTTCTTTCTACTTGAGCCCTTGCTATCAGCTTCTCATTTCCCCCTCCATACCTCACCCCTGATAATTTATAATTTATTATTAGTTTTTCATGTCTTACACTGTCCGATATCTCCCTTCACCCACTTTTCTGTTGTCCGTCCCCCAGTGGGGTGGTTTATATGTAGATCATTGTGATTAGTTTCCCCTTTCTCCCTCACCTTTCTCTTCCCCTCCTGGTATTGATACTCTTATAATTGGTCCTGAGGGGTTTATCTGTCCTGGATTCCCTGTGTTTCCAGCTCTTATCTATACCAGTGTACATGCTCTAGTCTAGTCAGATTTGTAAGGTAGAATTGGGATCATGATAGTGGGGGGCAGGGGGGAGTGGAGCATTAAAGAACTAGAGGAAAGTTGTATGTTTCATTGGTGTTATACTACATCCTGACTGGCTCATCTCCTCCCTGAGACCCTTTTGTAAGGAGATGTCCAGTTGTCTACAGATGGGCTTTGGGTCTCCACTCCACACTCACCCTCATTCACAATGATATGATTATTTTGTTCTTTGACACCTGTTCTTTGATACCTGATCCTATCGACACCTCATGATCACACAGGCTGGTGTACTTCTTCCATGTGGTCTTTGTTGCTTCTCAGCTGATGGCTGCTTATTTACCTTCAAGCCTTTAAGACTCCAGACACTATATCTTTTGATAGCCCGGCACCATCAGCTTTCTTCACCACATTTGCTTATGTACCTGCTTCGTCTTCAGCTATTGTGTCTGGAAGGTGAGCATCAAGGAATGCCAGTTGAATAAAGTGTTCTTGCATTTAGGGAGTACTTGAGTAGAGTTCCAATGTCCATCTGCTACCTTAATACTAAACCTATAAATATAGGCATATAAATCAATGTTCTCGGTGCTCCAAGACATGAATGCAACATACCAGCATGAAGCAGGGAACCAATAGAGAGGTCTGAGGGGTCGGTCTCAATCCCAACTATGTGGACAGTTCCCCCTCCCCGCAGAATAATTCACTTCAGAGAACAGCACTGAAGCTACAACTCAGGGAGTGAGACATGTTTGATTAGAGCACACAGGAGCAAATGAAGGGAGAAGAAGAGAGAGTGGAACACAGCTTGGCCCACCAAGCCCTGGGGACAATATTCCCACTCAGAGCAGTCAAAGGACAGAGAGGACCAGCTTCACTATGAGACACGAAGTCTCTCACTGACCCATTGCACTACGGGGGACAACACTGGAGAGACATTGTGGGAATTGCGCCCAATCTGACCCCACCACACTAAGGTGAAACACTGAGCATGTGCAACAGAACAGCAAGAGGAACAGAGCAATGAAGTCTCCAGGGAATACCAAAAATAGACTTTGGAGCCAGGGCATGGCACCCCATCAGACTTGACTAGAAAACACTCCTAAAGGTCAACAAACAGACCTTGAACTATTTACAGGTGCTTTTGTTGTTGTTGGTGGTGGTTTTTGTTGTTGTTTTGTTTTTGTTGCTTTGTTTTGCTCTGTCTTGTTATTTGTGCATATTATTATCTCTGCAAGTCTATCTAGATAAGATTTAGGTGGGATAAACAATCTGGAGGAGAAAACAATGTGACAGAAATTTCTGGAGGGACAAGGAAGACGGGGAAGTGGGGAAAAGGAAGTGGGTGTTAACAAACCCAGGTACTAGGGAACAACAAGTGATCCAAAATTGATGGCTAGGAGGGTGTAGGAGGCCTGGTAGGGTTTGATCAAGGGCAATGTAACTCAGAGGAATTATTGAAGCCCAAATGAAGGCTGAGCATGATAGTAGGACAAGAGGACATAAAAGGAAACAGAGGAGAGAACTAGGAGGCAAAAGGCATTTATAGAGGTCTAAATACAGGAATGTTCATACGTAAATATATTTATATATGCCATGGTATTTTCAATACCCCCATATGCATGACAAAGTTGGATACTGAATAAGGAAGACTGAAGAAAAATCTATGTACTTGAACTAGGGTGGAGAATATTGTTTGTAGTATTAAATAAAAAATTGGCACTGGGGGAGGTGGGGGACCAGCCCCCACCCGTTGATACTCCTATTGCTACTACTCGGATTCAGTAATGCACAATTGTACGGTTGAGATATATAAGCATTATATTAAAGTCATTGAGAGCATGAGAGATAATACAATAATACAGTCAGGCATGTTACATAGTACCATTGCTCACCTCAGCCCAGCTTGGTGGTCCATGTGGAGAGAGGGGGAAGGGAAGGAGGGGAAGGGAACAAGGGAGAGGGGAGTGACCAGGGAGTGAGCAGCAAGGAGCTCAGAGTCAGAGAGGTCTATATTGTTGACTCACACCAATATACATTTTGGGGGCAAGCCAGCCCACTAATTACAGGTAGAGGCATATGTCACAGGAAGGGGCTGCACTATAGGTTACACAGTAATGAGGGGGTGGTCTAGGGGCATACATGCAGTAGGGTGAAAACTCCTCCTACAGGAGCCTGTCCATTGTCCCCAGAGGCAGGGAGCAGGCCCACCCCTGTGGTGGGATGAGACAGCAGTCTGGCAACTGATTGCCTTCAGGAGAGGGAATGCCTGTGCATCTGACCTCGCCCCGCAATTGTTGAAGAACATTGAAACAAACAGATCTGTCTTGAAAGTATATCCAAAATGCTCCTTAGAGGCTATGATGGCAAACTTTGTCTCATCTACTTTGGACATATCATCAGGAGAGACCAGTCCCTGGAGAAGGACATCCTGGTTGGTAAAAGGGAAAAGAAGGAAGGGCCTTGATGGAATGGAATGGAAGTGACGGCAACAATGGACTCAAACATGAATACTTGTGAAAATGGTGCAGGATCAGACCGTGTTTTGTTTGTTGTGCTCAGGGTTGGTGTGCGTTGAAGCTCACTTGACAGCACCTAAAAACAATAACGACGACAACAGAAACATGCCAAGTATTGTGCCAGATACTAAAACCATTCTCATGTGTGAACTCTGGCTCAAAGCGAACCCATACGGGTTCCCAAGACTTTGTAAATCTTTATGTCTTAAGTAGACAGCTTCTTCTTTCTGGTGGGTTTAAATCCAAGCTTTTGCAATTAGCAGCCCAATGCTTAGTGCCACCAGGCTACTAAGCACTATGATGCTATTATTTAACAAAATAGACCCTGTCCTCACGCTCATGCATATACGAGGGGGTACCCCAAAAGAAACCAGAATTGTGCTGAGTGCAGAAGAGCTTTCATAGTACACATTTTCCCCACTTGGTGAGCATTGAGCAACTCACTCTGAGTTAGTGCACCCAGTGGCATTACCTGGGAAGGTTCTCTCTGGTCACAGTGATTTTTTTTTTGTAAAAACAGTTTCACTGGAACCTCGCTTATTGTGATGGCCAATTTAAGAGAAGAGTGTGTAGCTGTGAAATTTTGTTTCCTGCTCTGGAAAAACGCCGCAGAAACTGTTGTGATGTTGAACACAGCTTACAAGGACAGTGCTATGGGAAAAACTCAAACGTACAGTGGTTTTCTCATTTCAAAAAAGGTGAAATGTCAATCGACAACAACCCCCATCCTGGATGTCAATTAACTTCCCAAATGGATGAAAATGTTGATTCATAGTGCATTTGGAGTTCATTCTACCAGGTCAGACTGCTAATCAAGGTTTCTATTTAAAGGTTCTGAAAAGATAGCTTAACAGTATGCAACAAAAATACCTGATTTGTGGCACACAGGGGACTGGTTTTGCCACAAAGACAATGCACCTGCTCACACAGCCATCTCAGTGCTCCAGTTTTGGGCAAAAACCAGCATGCCTCACTTACCCTATGCACCTTACTCACCTGACCTTGCTCCATGCAACTTCTTTTTGTTTCTAAGAATGAAGAGGGACATGAAAGGACAGTGATTTGATTGCATAGAAGAGGTGAAGGAAAAAACAAGGGAGATGCTGTCATCCATCCAAACAGATGAGTTTGAAAAATGTTTCCAAGAATGCAATTGCAGATTTGACAAATGTATTAAGTGTAATGGAAAGTACTTTGAAGGTGATAAGGTTGTTTTGTTTAATTTTTTTTAAAAAAATAAATAGCTTTGGGGAAAAAAAATCCAGGATTTTTTTGTGTACCTCCTCATATAGTTTAGTGGAGAGTAAGAGAATTGTAAACAACATTACAATGTGATAACTCCTACATTTGGAGTGTATACATAAGATACCTATTTATGCTTGAGGCAATTGGTAAAAGCAGCAGAGGATTTCATTTTATGGTCCAGGAAAAAGAGGTCATGAGGAGCTCTTTGCTGAGAGTGGGGTGTGGGGAGATTTCCATAAGCCAATACACAGGACAAACGAGAGAGAAAGACTGAAGTTAGTAACCAGAGCAAGCCAAAAGACAATTAGACCAATTTAAGACTGCATTCTGAGACTGACTATTTCAAGAAAAACTGCTTACTCTCATATTAATAAAGACAGGATATTGATTCCTGGGTTATATTTAAGTGTTTCCTGGGGACTAATACTCACAGAGGAGCCCTGGTGGCGTAATTGTTATGAGTCGGGCTGCTAACTCTAAGGTCAGCAGTTCAACACCACCAGCTACTCTTCAGGATAACGATAGGGCTTTCTACTGCTGTAAAGGGTTACAGTCTTGTAAATGTGGGGACGGTTCTACCCTGTCCTATGTGGTCACTATGAGTCAGCACTGACTCGATGGCAGTGAGTGAGAATGCTCACATGCGATATGGCCTGGGCCTAGAATAAGGCTTACAGCTCACAGTGTGACAATTTTCACTAACCTTCTGCAATCTGAAGTTAATTAAAAATGCTTTTATGATTACTGGTGATTGAATTACAAAAGATGAAAACAAGGAAGCAGGATAGGTGGTTGGAAAACAGGGCCTTGGTGATAGAAATTACACCAAAGATTGCATGATAGAATGAGTTAGTTTATTGTGCCAACCTGGCCAATAAACACACGTGGGGTTAATTGAAGGGCAGTGGGATAAATGGCTCAGTGAGCCTCGCCTTTTTAGTTCTTGGTCTCTTGCTTTCTGATGCTTGGACCAGGGTGCAGCTGCCTTAGCCAGTTCCCTGCTTCAGCTCACAAGGCTCACTTCCTGCAAGACATCCCTGAGGAGAAGCCACATGGACCTACCCTATGCAGCCCTGGGTGCTGGAGCACCCATGTGGAGACCCTTGCCAGTGCTGAGATGTTTACACATTCACTGACTTGGCTTTCCTCCTGCAGTCGGCATCATTGCATTTGTTTTGTGAGATGGAGGAGGACTTTGTGGATTGGTGTTGGACATATGGGTTAATGTTGGACTTGTGGGCTTGGGCAGCACTGGGCTAGGATGTTTTCCTAATATACATTAAAATTTTTGTTTTTCAATTTCTTCTTAATATAAAGCTCTTTCTTAAACATTTATGAGTGTCACTGGATTTTTTTCTCTAGTCAACCTGGCCTAACACAATGTCCTTCTTCAGGAACTGGTTTCTCCTGACAAAATGTCCAAAGTATGTAAGACGAGATCTCATCATCTTTGCCCCTAAGGAGCATTCTGACTGTACTTCTTCCAAGACAGATGAGTTTGTCCTTTTAGCAGTCCATGATACTTTCATGGGATAGATTCAAGGTCATTCTTTTACTTTTATGAAATCTCTCTTATTGACAGTGTAGAAGCCCACTATCATATGTCAGAACAAGGCCAAAGGCCAAATGTGGAACAGATCATCAATGGATCATATGCAAATGAAAGTTGAAGCTAAAGAAAACTAAAAGTAAAAGAATGATTTTGGGTATGTCTCACCTGAATTTAGAGATCATTTCAAAAGTAGATCAGACACATTGAACATTAATGACCAAAGAGCAGACAAGTTGTGGGATGACATCAAGGACATCAAACATGAAGAATACCAAAGTTCATTTAAAAGACAATAAGGAAAAAAAGACCAAAATAGATATCAGAAGACACTCTGAAACTTGCTCTTCTATAGAATAACCAAAGTAAGAGGGAAAATGATGTTATGAAGCAGCTGAACAGAAGATTTCAAAATTGGCTAGAGTAGAACAAGGATTATAATGAAATATACAAAGATCTAGATTAGAAAAACAAAAGGGAAAACCATGCTGAGCATTTATCAAGCTGAAAGAAGTGAAGAAAAAATTCAAGCCTCAAGTTACAATATTGAAAGATTCTATAGGTAAAATACTTAACAGCCCAAGAAGCATCAAAAGAAGATAGAAGGAATACAGAGTCACTGTATTAAAAACAATTAGTTGTCATTCAACCGATTCAAGAGGTAGCATATGATCAAGAACTGATGATACCAAAGGAAGAGAGCTAAGCTGCACTGAAGGCATTAGCCAAAAGCAAGACTCCAGGAATTGACAGGATACCAATAAAAATGTTCCAACAAGTCGATGAAGCACTGGAAGCACTCACTCATCTCGGCCAAGAAATTTGGAAGACAGCTACCTGGCAAACAGAAGAAATCTATATTTGTGCCCACTCCAAAGAAAAGTGACCCAATAGAATGTGGAATTTATCAAACAATACCATTAATGTCACAAGTAATAAAATTTTGCTGAAGATTATTTGTGTTAGTCTGGGTGGACTAGAGAAACAAATCCAGGAAGACACATATGTGTGTAAGAAAGAGCTTTATATAAAGAGTAATTGCACATTAAGAAAACATCCCAGCCCAGTCCAGAGCAAGTCCTTAAGTCCAATATCCGCCCATATTTCCCCTGCCAATCTATGAATTCCTCTTCAGACTCACGCAACACATGGGATGGAAGATCACAGGCCAGTGGGTGGTAAGTCTTGTGGATCCAGTGGCGGTGGAAGCATCTCAGCATTGGTGTGGGTTGCCACTTGGCTCCAGCTCCAGGGCTCTGGTTTCATCAGCATAGCTCCATGTGTCTTGTCAACAGGAAGATGAAACAGAGAGTGTGTCTCCCACCTCCAGGGAGGAAGACAGGAGTTCCCAGAATCCTCAGAGAAGGCTATGTCCACACAGAGGCCTCATTGGCTATTACCTGATCGACAGGCTAGACTCCATCTCTTCACAAGGTGACAGGAGTTGATGTAACTGCAACGTCATTCAACAAAGGGTTCAGCAATGCATTCATAGGAGGTGCCAGAAATTCAAGCCAATTCAGAAGAGAATGTGGCAAGAGGGACACCATTGCTGATATCAGCTGGGTCTTGGCTGAAATCTTAGAATTCCAAAAAGATGTTTACTTGTGTCTTATATGCAAAGTCATTGGAAAGGCATTTGACTGTGTGGATCATAACAAACTACAGATAGCTTTATTCTGAATAGAAACGCCAGAACACTGCTCAGGGACAAACAGTACCCGGACCAGAACAGAATGAAGGAATGCTGTGTGGTTTAAAATCAGGAAAGGTATGTGTCCAGCTGTATGCTCTCATCATATATTCAACTTGTATGCTGAGCAAATAATGCAAGAAGCTAGATTTTAGGCAGAAGAACTTTGCTTCAGGATTAGAGGAATGTTATTAACAACCTTTGATTTGCAAGTGGCACAACCTTGCTCCCTGTAAAAGAACTTGAAACACTTACTAATCTAGGATTGCAGCCTTCAGGATGGATTGCATGTCAGCATGAAGAAAACCAAGATTCTCACACCTGGAAGAAGCATGATCGTGATAAACAGAAAAGGTTGAAGTTGTCAAGAATTGCATTTCTTGGCTCCACAAGGTTCTTTGGAGCAGCAGAATGTCTAATGTCTTCAAGAAATTAGAAGACATCTTGCACTGGAAAAACTGGCTGCAAAAGTGCTCTAAAGGGTTAAAATGCAAAAAACGTCACTTTGAAGACTAAGGTGTGCCTGACCCAAGCCATGGTATTTTCAATCAGGGATAGTGGTTACACTTTGGGCTGCGATCCACAAGGTCTGCAGTTCTAAACCACCAGCCAGTAGAAAAGTGGGGCTTTCTACTCCTGTAAAGCTATACTCTCAGTAACCTATAGGGGAAGTTCTACCTGTGCTATAGGGTCGCCATGAGTCAGCCTTCACCCAGCAGCAGTGAGAGAGGAGATACATGTGAATGCTCAGTAACAAATAAGGACGATTAAAGAATAATTGATGCCATTTGATTGTGGTATTGATGAAGAATATTAAATATACCAGGGACTGACAAAAGAACAAGCAAGTCTTTGTTGGAAGTAAAACCAGAATGCTCCTTAGAAAACAGGATGGCATGACCTTGTCTCAGTACTTTGGGCATGTTATCAAGAGAGACCTATCCCTGGAGAAGGACATCATGCTTATTTAATAAAATCTAGGGTCAGTGAAAGAGGAAAAATCCTCCATGAGATGAATTCACACACGGCCTGCAACAATAGGCTGCAACCTAGCGATGACTGAAAGCAGGCAGGTTTTCGTCTCCGAACGGACACAGTCGCCTAGCAGTCACAGCCATGTGTTGGTTGTTCTGAGAATTAAATGAGATAGTACATGCGTGTTCATTAGCATAGAGCCTGGTAAATGAAAATATTCAAATGAATCTTAGCTGGTGGCTTAGTTACTTGATCTTACTATTACAGAAATACCTCAAGTGGCTATTTTTAAAGAATAGAAAGTTGGTTTTTTTTTTCTCACCCTTTAGGAGGTTAAACCAAAAAGACCCCACAAATGTGCTGCCATCAAGTTTGATTCCAATTTATAGTTACCCGATAACACAGAATAGATCTGTCCCTGTGGGTTTCTGAGGCTTTTAATCTTTATAAGACCAGACAGCCAAGGTGACTGGTGGGTTTGAACTGCTGACCTTGTAGTCCACCATGCCCCCAGAGCTTCTACTGTTTAGGAGGCCAGAAATCCTAATTAAGGTCTCAGCTGTGTCTATGTCTTAGTTTCGGGTGTCTGATGGTGATGCTTGGTGTTTGGTGTTCCTGTGCCTGTAGCGAGGTCCTCACGTATTGTCCGTCTCTGCCCCCGCCCTCGTGTGCGCGTCTCTGCTCTATTCTACTCTTTTTGTAACTCAGAAGTTATTAGATTTAGGATCCACCCTACATTTGGTAGGACTTCATTCGTGTAACCAAAGAAAAGCAGTCCTCTATCTCCAAAACAGAATCACTTGCACAGGTACAAGGGCCAGGAATGAATTCAACACCTATTTGGGAGAATACATTTTCATCTCTCACAGCGAGCGTTATTCATCGCTTTTGGCTGACCTTCTCTGAGCAGTCGATTGGTGCTCTCGAAGGTCTTTACAGCCACTACAGAACATGAGTAGCTCCTGCCTGACAGACTTGTGCACAGATTGCAAGGCCCCAGAAAAGATGGTTCCGCATATTGAATTTAATTCTGCCTGTTTCCTCCCAAAGCCAGGTTCTGCCTCTGGGACTGTGCAAATTTGTTGGATAAGTACCCCATGGAGATTGGAGGGGAGGAGGAGCTGGGAAGAGAATTAAATGAGGGGGATGCATATGAAGTGACTCACAGGGTTTCTATTCCTGTTGGATAATTTTAGGAGTAGTTTTATTGCAGCTTATTTTGTTATAGGGCCCTGATGTATTTTCTTCTTCCTCATTCATTGCTTGAAGATTTACAATGTGTCACATGCCGTTACAGGTACCGGGGTGAAGGGGTCCAAGCTTCTGTGGTGTTTCTATTTTTTGTGGGGTATATTTCTTCCTATCAAAGTTTGATTCTCTTAGAATTCTTAGCTGGCCAAAGCTGCTTCCTCCAAGATAAGAATGAAAAAAACTAACAAAGCCGATTGCCTGCTCTAGCGTTTGTTGTGCACGTTTTGACTCTACTCTTCTGGGGGCAATTCAATTGGTATTTTATAAAGAGGATGGGGAATGGTACTGAAGTGAATCACCCCAATGGAGGCTTCTATAGCATTTGCCTAAGCACAAACCTCTTCCTATTCAGTTCTCCAAATACACAAATGGTTCATTGTTCTCACAGATGAAGAAACAGGAGCTGCGAAGTCAAGTGATTTTCTCTAGTGCAGGAGAGTCTCATGCTCCAGATTTTGACTTCATGTTCCATGTTTGTTTTCTTTTCCCCCTGAACTGGGAATTACAGTGAACCCTCGTTTATCGCGGTTAATCGGTTCTAGACCCTACCGTGATAAATGAAATTCCGCGAAGTAGGATTCCTTATTTGTAAATCAAATATTTTCGTAGGTAGAGCATAGAGGACATGAAAAAACACCCTTTAGTCACCATTACACTCGTATTACCCAATTTATTAAACGAAAAAGGGAAAATACAGTAAAACATTTTGGGCGTTACAATTATCATTTATTATTTATTATATTATTTATGGCATCAAGCGTGTACAGTATGAGCCAATCAGTGGCAGTAATGACAGAGCATGCGCTGTTACGCAAAAACCGCGATAGAGTGAAGCCGCGGAAGTCGAAGCGCAAAGTGGCGAGGGTTCACTGTACTTCCTCAATTGCAAATAAACTCAATGGCATTAGTCAAATGTGGCATCAATTTGGCAGTAGCATTTATAGGGAGTAGACTGTAAGGTAACTTGGCTCCCCTGGCATGCAGCAGCGCTGAAACAAACAAACAAACAAACAAACAAACAAACAAACACAAGGAAACAGTTGCCATGGAATTGAATGCTACTCTTAGCAACCCCATATGTGTCCAGCTCGTGGCTTTGAACTGGTGACCTTGCAGGTAGCAGCACAACATGTAACCACTACACGACCTGGGCCCCTTGACATAGCTCAACAGTTGGCTCTCAGTCTTTGGGCCAAAGATGGTCTGTAATGAGACTGTCACCAATATCTGTAAAGTGCAGCAAATGTGGGCAGGTACTGAGATTTTTCATAACTTTACCTGCAAAGAGAGCATTTAAATTAAAGGCTACTTCTTTCTCATACTGGTTTCCCAGCTTTCCCATATAAAATGATTGGGATAGATGGAAGTCACTAGTTTGCTATCATTTTTAATCATTGTTCTTGTTTTATGAGTTGGCAAGGCTGTGTCTGTCCATTACTTTGTGTTGGTGCTTACTGTTTGGTAACAAGCACAGGCTGGGGAAACCTGACATAGGTTACTAAGTGAAAAATGGCAGTCTGTTTCTGGCAATATGGAATAGTATATATTTTAAAAATTCTTCTGATACTTAAAGTACTTAAAAAAAGATGCATGTATTAGTCTACCAATCGTGGTCTTGACTTCATAAATGAATGTAACTGAAAGTATTGTCATATCTCTGACTCTCGCTGCTTGTGTAAGTAGTGTGCAATCACTCAAGTTAAGAAGATGTACAAGTTAACAGTTCATATATTAAAGATTCATAAGATATCCTAAAAGAACTCCAAAACAACTCACTGCCACTGAGTCACTGCCAACTCATAGCAACTCTATAGGACAGAGTAGAACTGCCCCTTAAGTTCCTGAGACTGTAACTGTTTACAAAAGCAGAAACCCCGTCTTTCTCTTGCAGAGTGACTGGTGGTCTGCATAGGTATTAATCCTTTGCACAACAGTGTTTCACCATTTACTGTAGTATTGCTACCACCAATAGAATTAGCTCAAGTCCCATGAGAATGATCTAGGATATACTAGAACACAAGAATAGGGATGTCTCCAAAAGTGAACCGGGGACATATAGAAACCACAGTTATATGAATGCATTTTGAACTCTCACTTTATTGCAGCCCTATAAGAACAATTAGTTCTCGTGCTTGGTACTCACCCCCATGAGATCACTAAAGATCTGGGTGCCATGGCAAAGTGTGATGAAGAAATCAGATGGTACCTGACTATCAGGGAACAAAGCATCCTGGGTCTTAAAGTTTTGCCTCAAAACAAGCAGTCATCTAATTGGGAAGTTAGCTAAATCCACAAAGAAGAAGCTTATCAACATGAAACTTTTTTTTTTTTTTTTTTTTTTACAATCTAGGGATTATAAACAATAAGATACAAACCTGGAGGAGGGAACCACACCAGTGCCTAAATTCTAAACACCTGGCTTATGAAACACTATGGACAATAGTGGAAGCCCCAAATCCATTTGCAGGGTCCCTCCATGGACTGAGTCCCAGTGAATCCCCATTGTTCACAGGCTAGGGAAGTGAATAGCTCTAATCTCAGACAAAGAGCATTGTAAAGAGGTTCTTAGCAATGATGCTTAGGCTGGAATGTAATACCTTGCCATTGGTCTCCCTTTGGACCCACTTTCAATCTATTGTAGATTTTAACAATAATTTGCTTTTCCTTAGATTGAGGTATTTCACTGTTTTATATGATCATTCCCCCGTTCTGTTCTTTGTCTATTGTTTCTGTAAAAGGAATCAGGATTTATGAAGATAATAACTGAAATAAATAATTACCTGGGGGCATGAAGGGGAAGTTGAGAGACATAAGAAGTCGAAAAAAAGAAAATGTTCAAAAGTTGATTGTAGTGACAACCCTTCTTAATATGAGTGAACTATTGAATTGTATGATTTGTTAAATATAACTCAATAAAACTAATTTATTAAAAAGATATACTAAAGATGCAAAGTTTCATTGGCACAAAAGAAAAATTCGAGGCAAAAAATAACAAGAAGGAACAAATAGAGAGAAAGCCACATTTGAGAGAGAAGAGATACATCTCAGGGCCAGCTTAAGGTAGGAAATAGGATCAAAGATTCTTGTCCCAAACTGGTCCTGCCCAAAGTTGACATCTACAATGAAAAGTAGAAATAGTGAAAACAACAAACAAAATCCAAATCTACTCCACTGAGGGAGCTCTGGAAGTACAATCACCTGGCTTGCGCTTGTGATGTTGGGAACAATACATTTTTCCTTAGAAGAGTTGTCACCAGGAGTCACTTTCCTTGAATTTTTGGAATTCCCATTACTAATGTGAACCGGGAAATCCCAAGCTGAGAATGAAAGCCATCTGGTTTGGGTGGTGCCGTCCAGTGCTTAATAGGAGCAAAAATAAGTCTCCTCTGAAGGAACATACCCTAATTCCAGGCCTCACAGAATTTCTGCCGATAAGATTTCAATGTTCTAAATAAAAATCACAGAGTGAATGAAGATACAAAAAGTTACAAGACGAAATCAACAGGAATATCACAACAAAATTAGACCTGTGGAAGCTTCAGCTATGTGGATATAATATATGAGTATAAAGTGTTCGGAGTATAAAAAAATTGCCAAACACATTTTTAAAAGTTATTTAGAATTTTTAGATATATATGTTTAAAAACCCACGACTGACATTTGAAAGGCTGTTATGTGGTAGAAAAGAGAATTCATGAACTAGAAGGTAGATTTGAAGTAAGTACAGCGAGTATATCATAGGGGAACAATACTATACCTGTCAAACTGTGATTCCAACTCACAGTGACCTCATCGGACAGAGTAGAACTGCCTCATAGTATTTCTAAGGTTGAAATATTTACAAAAATAAATTGGTACATCGTTCTCCTGTGGAGAGATGGTGGGTTCAAACCATTGACCTTTTGGTTAGCACCAGTCAAGTGCTTAACCATTGTGAAACCAGGCCTTTTTGGAGGAACAAAAAGATTGACATTACAGCCCATAGAACTGGTGGGCATTAGACTGGTATAGAACTGCATAGAACTGGTGGGCATTAGACTTTGGTTCTAATCTCTTCCCTTGAGGGTGCCCAATGAATGGTGGCCTGGCCCTGCCATATACTTACGTTTCATTGTCCTCCTTGTGTCATTCTGACTTGTACTAATCTGGTAGGTGTAGCTCGGCATCTGTGAATGAATATTATTGACAGATTTGTCCTATCACCAACCACCATTGTTTGTGTAAACAATGTCCATTTACTTAAGAGTGTAATCTTTATAGCCAACAATTCATGAATTGCATTTCATAGCTGGCCTATACTCATATAATTTCCTTTTGCCAACAGTGTTTTAAATTCTATACCACTGGCTAACTTAATGACATGATCAAAGCCTAGTGCTTATGCATTGGGCTGTTAACCCAAGGTCAGCAGTCGAAAATATCATCCAGTTCTGCAGAGGAGGGATGTGGACATTTGCCGACTGGGAGACATGCATGGGACAATGTGACCCTGCCTTATAGAGGGGTGACTATGAGTCAGTCTTGACTCGATGGCAGTGGAAGTGATACATCATGTGGGAAAATTGACAATGTTCTCTAGAATAAAATGACAGTAATATCTCTAAGGTGAACCAGAGACATACATAAAGCATACAGGCATGGGTGGGTTTTGGGCCTGCACTTAATTATAACCCCAATTTAAGAAAAATGTGCTCTTATGACATGGCTGCCCTTTCTGATGCTCGACCTCATGAAGAGATCACTGAAGGTATGGGAGCTAAAGCAAAGTGTGGTGAAAAAACTAGATGGTGCCTGGCTATCAAAGAGTATAGTCTTTAGGAAATTAAAGACTTGTTTCCAGAAAGCAACCATCTAAGTGAGGCATCAACTAAGTCCACATGAAAGAAGCATACCAGCCTGTGTGATCCAAGGATTATAAATAATAGAATCCAAATCTAAAGGAGGGAATGGCATCAGAGCTCAAATTGTGAACACCTGGTTTTCAGAAGGCTATGGATGACCATGGAAACCCAAAATTCATTTGCAGAGTTCCCACATAGATTAAGGCTCTGATAAGTTCCCTCTGATCATAGTTGAGGGGCATGCATAGCCTGATTATCAGACAGCATTGTAAAATTGATTATGACAGAAGTATTTAGGTCCAAATGTAATATCTTATCGCTTGAGCTCCCTTTCAACCTGTTTTAAAGATAAACTGAAGAGGAAATTAATGGTTTAAGCCCCTCTGGCCATGGACAAAGCATGGGAATAGCCTTGCAAATGTGCAGGGTGCATGGGAAAGGAGATTGTTGCAGATGAAGTTAGGTTAAAATTTAGTGGCCTATCATTTAATCTTCCCTAAGATACACTGAAATTTTTCTAGTTTTCTTTCTTTTTTAAAATTTTAATCATTTTATCGGGGGCTCTTGCAGCTCTTATTACAAGCCATCCATCCATCCATCCATCCATCCATGGTGTCAAGCACATTTGCATATATGTTGCCATCATCATTTTCAAAAACTTTTTCTTTCTACTTGAGCCCTTGGTATCAGTTCATTTTCCCTCCTCCCTCCCCACCCATGAACCCTTGATAATTTATAACTTATTTTTTCATGTCTTACACTGACCGATGTCTCCCTTCATCCACTTTTCTGTTGTCCGTCCCCCTGGGAAGGGGTTATATGTAGATCATTGTGATCAGTTCCCCCTTTCTCCCCCCCTCCTTCCACTTACCCTCTTGGTATCGCTGCTCTCATTATTGGACAAGAGGGGTTTATCTGCTCTGGATTCCCTGTGTTGCGAGCTCTTATCTGTACCAGTGTACATGCTCTGGTCTAGCCGGATTTGTAAGGTAGAATTGGGGTCATGATAGATGATAGTTGGGGGGAGGAAGCACTCAAGAACCAGAGGAAAGTTGTATGTTTCAGAGGTGCTATAACTGCATCCTGACTGGCTCATCTCTTTCTTATAACCCTTTTGTAAGGGGATGTCCAGTTGTCTACAGATGGGTTTTGGTCTCCACTCTGCGATCCCCCTTGTTAACATTGATATAATTTTTTTGTTCTGGGTCTTAGATGCCTGATACCCGATCCCATGAACACCTCATGATCACACAGGCTGGTGTGTTTCTTTCATGTAGACTTTGTTGCTTCTGAGCTAGATGGCCACTTGTTTATCTTCAAGCCTTTAAGAGACCAGGCACTATATCTTTTGATAGCCGGGCACCATCAACTTTCTTCACCTCATTTGCTTATGCACCCATTTTGTCTTCAGCAATCGTGTAAGGGAAGGTGAGCATTCACAGAATGCCAGTTTAATAGAACAAAGTGTTCTTGCATTGAGGGAGTACTTGAGTCGAGGCCCAATGTCCATCTCCTACCTTAATATGTACATAAATCTATTTCCCTGTTGTTATATATAATATATTTACATATGTATATGTCTGTATTTAGACCTCTAGAAATGTTCTTTGCCTCCTTCTTCTTTCCTCTATTTCCTTTTACTTTCCTCTCGTCCCTCTATCATTTCAGCCTTCATTTGGGTTTCAGTAATTACTCTTGGCTACATTGCCCTTGATCAAGCCCCACCAGGCATCGTATACCCTCCTCGCCATCGATTTTAGATCACTTGTTCCCTTGTTCTAGTTTTTAATACTTTCTGTTTTATTTTTGATTAAGGTTTTTGTCTTTTACTTTGTGATACTTTTAGTTGGTTACCTTTTAATGCTTTTCTGTACATGAAATCTATATAGACAGTAACTGGTTCTCTGGGGAGTAAATGGTTCAATGGGGATATTGCAGGGTGTTGGGGAGAAATGAGGAACTAATAACCATGACTACAAGAGTGGATAAAATGTTTTAAAAATGATTGTGGTGATGATTATACAACTCTTCTGAATGAGATTGAACTACTGAATTGTATGATATGTAAATTATATGCCAATACAACTGCTGACAAAATTACTTAATTTTTTAAAGATTGAAAATATGGAAGGTGAAATGAGGGAAACGGAAAATAAAGTGAAAAAGTACAAAATACATGTAATTTCAATTACTTATCAGAGCGGAGATAGTGGGGGAGATGCATATCCTAAATTATACTGGATGAAACAGTTTCTGAATTGATGCAATGCAGCAGTCGTCCTGTTTAGATATACCAGGCAAGTACCGAGACACAGCCTAGTGAAATCCTAGAAAAAATTGACAGATATTGAAAGGAGTCACCGAGGAAAAAAATGCCTATTTGCTGGAATGAAACTAAGCTGATCCATGAGTTCTTAACAGCATCGATGAAAATTAAAGGAGAGCTATACACTTAAAGCCCTTCATTGAAATGTATTTAACACTACAACTTAGTGTAATAGTGACAGAATTATTACATTCTTAAAAATGTTGACATTTTATTAGCTTTAAGAAAACACTAAAACTAGAATGAACTGCTCCCACAAACTTGGAATTTAAATAGTCTTTCTTCTTCTTGTGTTTCTAATGAACCATTTGCTGTTTCCTATGTCCCACATGAAACTTAGCAGCTTCTTTTTAGAGATCCCATAGCCTTTAACTTAATTGTCTAAGAGCAGTGGGGCCTTACTCCAAGGTGGATTGGTTCTCTTCCAATGCCTGATGTAGATAAAAATGAAGTTTAGCCAATTTATACTATCCTCCAAATCCAAACCCATTGCTGCCAAGTGGCTCCAACTCATAGCAACTCTGCAGGACAGAGTGGGCCACCGCTCAGGGTTTCCAAGCATGTAAACCTTTATGGGAGCGACTGTCACATCTCCCTGTGCCCCTCTCCCTACCCCAGCCTGCCTCCCCCCCAGAGGCTGGTGTATTTGAACTGTTGACCTATTGTTAGCAGGCCCAGGCTTAACCACATAGCATCAGGGCTCCTGATACTACCTAGTGTCATTATTTCTGTGCTGTATTATATGTTACAGAAGAATTTGAACTTTAAAAAATGCCAAGGATATTTGTCCACAAAGAGAACACACTCTGATGAGTTCAGATCATTGCCTGACTACAGTGAGACCGCTCTTGTGGTCTCTTAATTGACCATCATAATCACCCAGGGAGCTAGGATTTAGATCCACCACCACCACCACCACCCTCAGCTGCAGAATTATCATCCCTCTTTCTCAGGGTGACTGCCGTCCTGTACTAGCTCTGAGCCACAGCTTGCAAACCACAGGAAATGCCAAACGTCTTATATCCGTTTCTTCCAGGGCAGTGACACCAGTTTGGTTTATACTTCTAGGCCAGACTCCTTAATGACGTTTACAGAAAAGGAAGTATCTTAAGGTCATTTTTGCCCCTCCTTAGTCACTAGGGTCTCCTTAGTTGCATTCCCGGAACTAACTCCCAAAGAGCGTGTCCTAACACATCTGACAGCCTCTCTTGTAAGGAAGAGGACAAAAACACAAAATCAGTCTCTGCAGGGATAGCCCTCTTGGACAAATTCAACTGAAATGTCCCACAGCCATTTCACCAAGGGGTTAAAAGTCTGGCTTGTATGAAAGGGCCACACCCTGTTTATTTTTAAATGGAGAAAATAAAATTGAAGGTGAATCACTCATCATTCTACACCTACTCTATCAGTCACTAAATTGGCCAGATAGCTCTGCACCCATGGTTGAAGTTATTTTTCAAGACCCAATTAGTTTAGGGACATAAAGAAAATCGTAAAAGTCATATTTTATAACAAATACTAAAAAATAATGTGGAGTCCCAGTTTCCAGTCTCATCTCTACTAAAATACCTTAAACATGTAGGGCAAACAATAATAAAATACTCTTGGTTAAAAAAACACCAATGTAGATAAAACCAAAACATCTGAAGTAAAAATGAAGCGTACCCTACGGGGTCCATCTCCCTTCCTCTGGACAGCCACTGTTGGCTGCTTTGTATTGATCTTCTGGAGCTAGGCTTATTTCCTGTAGTTTGCTATCACTTGGTCTTGGGGAAAGAAGTTTAGATGGCCCTATCACGTAAGCTTAGATGACTTACCTCAAAATGGGCAGTTTAACGCCCCCGCCCCACCCCCCCCCAGCCACTCTGAGGAGGAAGGATGAGGTTTTTGTTTGGGGTTTTTTTTTCTTCTTTTCCCCCACCCCCACCCCCACCCCCCGAAAGATGAGGTTTTTGAACTCAGACTGTTTCCAGTGTTCCCCACAGAGAAACGCAGTGGCAACGATGACTCCTTGTGCATGCATCCTCCATATTTGAGAGACTATTTCTTCCAGGATCATGTCCTAGAAATTTAATAAACCAGGCGAAGAATTGACATGATTTATGTTTTCATATATTGGATTCATCCCAACAAATTCCCGTTTTGTGGGTTTTTTTGGATAAAGTGAGCTGTGTGTTTTATGTCAACCGAGTATGTGAGAAGCTGAGAGCCCGTGCTCACCTGGGAAGGTCCCCCAACAGCACGGTTGTTCCCACACCGCGAATCTAAACCAACAAGGAGGTTAAAATCAAGAAAAGATGAGAATGTTGGGTTTTCAAAATGACATGAAGAAAGAATAAAATTAACTTTTTGTGCAGTCTTAACTGGTACATGGAACTGTGTCTATTTGTATGTGGATCTTTATCTCCTTAGGTATAATTTTATGTGGTGGTATTTTTAATATTCTAATTTCTCACATATTTTTAAATTCATATTTGTCATGAGTTGTATGTTCCCCAATGAAATGATTTTTTAAAATTCTTCTTTGTCACAATGACAATGCTTTAGAACAAAGCAATGCTTTAGAACAGGGGTGTCAACCTGGTGGCCTGCGGGCTGCGTGCCCCCCCCCAAGTAGTGTTTTGTGGCCCACGATGCTCTGAAATAAAATATAATGAGGGCATTGTGTGTAAGGTATTGCCTTGATCTCCCCTAAGTGCTATTTTCTTCATAACAATTTTTCTATTTTCATTTTATTTTAGAGCATTGTGGGCCACAAAAAAGTACCTCGGGGGCCGCATGCAGCCTGCGGGCCGGCAGTTTGACACTCCTGCTTTAGAACAAAAGAACTTCAAATTGATATTTACAGCACTGTCCTAAAATGCCTGGTTCCCTTGTTAATGTAAAAATGAATAAAGTAGACAAAGAAAAGGATGGGTCCCATTCACCTCTAGACATTTCTCAAAGAAAAACTCAAAATGTCAACCAAGAAGCCTGAGAGAAGTTGTGCGTTTCTTTTCTTTTTAATACAGTTCACCCCTCCTCCTTTTCCTCTTAAAAAAGTATTCCTGAGATGGTGTTGGCTTATAGAAGCTTAGGTTACAGCTGAGCTTAATGGGTTTTGAATTCTTCTATGCTGAGTAAGGTATTTCCTGTGGTCAAAAGATTTTTCTCAGTAGTGATGTCGAAAAGGAAATTTCCCAGGATGGATTTTCCAGTCTTAACTGAGATGGGCCCACACCCCAAAGGACAGCTACATCCCTTGCACTCAGCGTTTCCTCCGGCATGCATTCTTCTGAGGCTGCAAGGAGGGTGAACTGTAGCTGGAGGCTTTCCTATGTTGCCCACGGTCAAAGCGCTTCTCCAGTGTGACTCCTCGTATCATTGTCAAAGAAAAGCTGTCACCAAAGGCATTTCAGCATTATTTGAACGTAAACGTTGTGTTTTCCGGGTGGGTCCTCGTACGTCAGACAAAAGTGCAATGCTGGGCAAAGGCCCTTCCACGGCCATCGCACCCAGAGGGCTTCTCTTCCGTGTGACTCCTCGGGTGTTGAGTGAGGTAATAGTTATAGCAAAAGCCGTCCGTCCGCATCGAGTGTCCCTGCGCAACCTGGGTCACATGATTTTGGATAAAAGTAGAGTGGTGGGTAAAGGTCTTTGCACAGTCGCTCAACTCACAGGCCTTTTGTGTTAAGGAGAAGTCGTAGTGGAAAACGGGCTCTTGGTCTTTGCACTCAGAAGGGTTATCTCCGGAGTGGGTCACATTGTGCTGGACGAAAGCAGAGAGTGTGGTAGCTGCAGGTCCTTCCACAGTCCGGGGTTTCAGAGGACTGGATTGTGAATTATTGTTGCTATGAGATACGATCTACAGCTGAGGGTTGCCCCACTGTCTGTCCACTTAGACAACTTCTTCCGAACATGAACCTCGCTCGCGTACCAAACGAAGCCTTCCTCCTCCTCAAAGGCTTCCCCATGCTCACAGGGCTTCGCCTTACTGTTAGCTGAATGAGAAGGCAATTCTTGTTAAACACATTCCTGAAGAGCCCTCTGAGCCACATTTACAGAGAGCATCTCCCCGAAAGATTTGTTCCTGTAAAACCGGTGAGTGCAGACCCCCCAAACCTTCACGCTCAGACCCCATCTTCCTATGAAGGGTTTCATGGCGGGAGACTGTCACTGGCCTCAGGTGCCCTTTTGATATTTCTGACAGCCTTTCCTGATCCCTGACTTGCTCCAAACTAGAGAACACGTGGGTTCCCTGAGTTCGTCTTTCCTGGCGGCAGGCCCTGAGCCCTCCTAAGAGTTTAATCTCAGTTACTACGGAAGAAAATTCACAGGATGGTGGACCACTCACCACCAGAAGCTCTGTATCCATAAACTACAGTACAATTTCTGGGACTCAGACCTGGTGGAGGGAAAACCCTCATCTTCCAGGTGGATAGAATGTGGCTGGCTTTCTTTCTTTTCTCAGGGAGAACCATCAAACATGCATGTAAATGTGAGTGTAAACATGTATGCAAGGGATTTGGCTGTGCAGGATGTGGGGAGAACAAGGGTCCTATTTACTGTTGCCTCTTATGCACTGGCGCACGTGAATCCGTACCCATAACCTGGCCATGAAATTAGTCCAGCAAGCAGACTACACGATGAAGAAGCTATGGAAATTTAGGATCTTTTTATTTTTACTTTGTTGTTGATGGCCCTATAATTAATCAGATTACTTTGAAAGCATGCGTCTCCCAGGCCTTCACAAAGAGACGCTTTGCCACGTGTGTACAAGGAGGCGTGTGTACAAGGAGGCGTGTGTACAAGGAGGCGTGTGTACAAGGAGGCGTGTGTACAAGGAGGCATGCACGCGAATGGCTACAACAGTCAACACTTGGCGAGAGTCCAGGAAAGAGGTCGGATGAGATAAATTGGCTTGTTTCATGCAATCGTCCCTTATTCAGAGGGCTGCGAGTGCCCTCGTCCACTGCTGCCCAGCAGTGCCACACAGCTCTGGGACTGGAGAAAGTGGGAAGAGGGCACAATGCAGAGGAGGGTGACAGTGGTCTGAGCAGGACTGGTCTGGTGCCCAAACAGGAGCTTGGTATTTAAGTGATCCGGGGGCTGGGGGATACAGGGTGAATTTGAAGACCCTGACAAGTAGTGGCAGCCCCAACCCTAAACGAAGCCTGCTACCATCAAGTGACCTCCAGCTCCTAGTGGCCTTAGGGAACAGAGTAGAGCATCGGTCCCCTGGGCTTTCCAAGTCAGGAGTCCTTTAAAACACACCGAAGAACAGTCATTGAAGAACAGAATCAAGCTATTGTCCAAAGCAAAGCTAACGCAGTTCATAATGTTCTACATTATCACGGTCATAATGCAAATATGTAATTGTGATCTCCCCCCACACCCTGCCCCTTTTAAAGAAGCAGACCACCCCATATTTTTCCAGAGGTTCAAACCCCCTGGTTTTTCAATTAACAGCGGAAAGTTTCACTCTCGCACCATCAAAACACAAACAGAAAGCAATCTCATTGCATCAGGTCAATGCCAATTCATAGCAGCCTATAGGACAGGGTAGAACTGCACTTGGGGGCCCCCAGACTGTAACTCAGAGGGGTCGAAAAGCTCATCTTTCTCACAAGGACCACAAGGCGTTTTGAACTCCTGGTCTTGGGGTTAGCGGCCAATTAGTAACTGCTATATGCCACCAGGGCTCCTTTTAAGAAGTGGACGCAGGCGCCATGGACATGGATGCCCTGAATTCTGGGACTTACAGCTTCTGTGATCTTTCTGGAGCGGTGTAGAACGCTGTCTTGAGAATGGGACCAGTTTCCGTGCTAATGACGCGCATGTTTCAGATCTCCCAGGGTCATGACCTGGCAGGTTGGCTTTCTGAGAATATTTATAATCCATTCTGGTTTCCTGCTTTCTGTGCTGGCCAGAATCTCCAACCACAATGGGGAAGAACAGGGGGAGAGTGGGTGACCGTTTTGTTTGCTGGAGTTTAAAGGAAATACTGACAACGCTTCACCATTGAGAAGGTGTGTACACCATCTTGAAATACTATGGAGCAGTGCTGCTCTGGACACTTGAGCTTCACTGTCCGCAATGACCTCGAGGCTGCTAACCTCGAGGAGAGTGCAATCCATCGTCTTCATTTTAAGAGTGAAAAAGATGAACAATTAAATGCCTGCGTCATACCCATGACAATGTTGGCAATTAGGAAATGAGTTCGTTTTCTGAGTTCTCACAATAGCCTTTTTTTCCCAATGAACTGGTCTTTCAGCATATTTTATATACATTTCCAAAAGAATAAAGACTTTGTTGTTTGAACCAACAGCAGCAGTACTTTAAGGAAGCCTGAGTAGCTCAGCAGGAAGGTAGTAAATTAGATCATGTCAATAGCTAACCCTACTTTCTGGGACTTCTCACAGGACTCTTGTGTCAGCCGGGGTGGCTTCAGTGACTTGACCGTCCTGAGGTGTTGGGCTCCGATCATGGGTAGCATGCCCACCAGCCATCACTGCTCTGAATCCCCTTATAAGCAAGAACGTAGATCCTTTATGTAATATGACACCTGCCTGTGCATTTAGCAACATTTCTCTGAAGCCAGGGACACCCTCCTAGAGACTAATTTATAAATGACTGCTAGATATGACCCTCCGGCTTTCGTCCGTGCACCGAGGCCTCCGGGATACATCTTTTTGATCAGCATGAATGCTTCTCCTGATGGCCAAGACTAGGTTTGTTCCCTACCACCTACAACAAAGGGAACCCTGGTCGTCTAGTGGTTACCCAAAGGGCTGTGATCCACAAGATCAGCAGTTTGAAGCCACCAGCAGTTCTCAGGAGAACGGTGGGGTTTTCTGCTTTGGTAAACAGTTGGTTTCAAAAACCCCGGGGCAGCTCTAGCTTATCTTAAAGACTCGCTATGAGTCAGCATCGACCAGGTGGCAGTGAGTGAGTTTTGAGAGTAGGAAATACTGTTCTGATGTGGTGAATGAGTAAATGCCAATCTAAATTAGATTTATAACGCTCAGAAGATGTTTTAAACCCTTTTGGCTGACTAAAAAAAAAAAAAAAAAGGTGACCCAGATAAGAGAATGGCCAGTCTCTGCTCCTTACCCCCCATAGAAAGAATGCTTTCACCACAGCTCACTACCTCAAACAGTATGAAGCGGAACAAACAAAAATAGCAACCACCAGGAGACCCACTACGCTCATCCAGTAGGCTTTTGTTCTGGGATCATCGCATCTCCCTGGATGGGGGTCAGCTCTCTCATTGCTAAAGCAGGTCCCTCCTCTCGCTGCCCTTCTAGCTATGGGCCAACTTGCCAGATTTTGCTCGTGGGAGCTGCCTGGGGCCCTGGAGCTGCTCAACACTTGCTCTTGGCTATCCAACTAGGAATGGAAATTCCTGTTCAGGTGGATTCTGAAGCGCCATTCCTCATTCTGTGATTTCTTGACTGCTGGTTTCAGAAGCATCGACTTTGGATCCAAGGACAATGAAATCCTTGATGACTTCCATCTTTTCGTCATTTATCATGCTGTCGATTGGTCCACATCAGTAGATCCCCTAAATCGACAAAGTAGAGTTCAGACTTTTAATAAATATGTTTCATAAGACATTCAAGGTGACTCATGACCTAGGGCCTGCCTGCGTAGTCAGCTCCTTCCTCTTCATTTAATCTTGCACTTCACGCATCTCTCATCAGAAGTTAATCGTTGTTTTCTTGTTGGTTTGGGGTTGGGAGGTCGGGTATTAGCAAACATCTTTCTGTTCCAATAGGCTACTCTTTTCCTGGTCATTTTCTTAGAGAGAGCAGGGTTTCCTTGGGGATTCCCGGTGGCTCAAGGGTTACGAGGTCAGCTACTAACCACAGGGCCAGCTGCTCAAAAGCACCAGTCAGTTCATGGAAGATAAGTCCTGGATGCTTATTCCCATCAAGATTAAACAAACAGCTACATAAAGACAAGCCCACTATCATTGACCCCAGAGAACAGAGCAGCATTGCCTAATAGGGTTTCCATGGCTGTCACCTTGGAATAGACTGTCCACTTTTGAGGGTGCCTTAGCCAAAGAAAACCTAATAAAGAGCAACAGAATATTTTTGGATGTAGTGCTGAAAATGAGCACTCAAAATACAACTGGGGAAGAGCTGCCTTCTCAAAGTCAAGTCAATCTTATGACATAGATAAGGCTTTCAGGACCTTGATTTGCTGCTGTAGCACAACTCAAAATGTGGAGAAACAATTGCTAATATCTGTTAATAAATGGAACATGGAATGTATAAAGTATGAATCTGGGAAAACTGGACATAATAAAAAATGAAATTGAATGCATACAAACCATTACCTTAGGCATTAGGAACTGAAATGGACTGACATTAACGATTTTGAGTCAGACACTCAAATGACTTACTATACCAGGAATGTCAGATTCAAGAGGAATTGTGTCACGTTCATTGTCTAAAAAGAACATTTCAAGATGTTTCTTGAAGTACAGTGCTGTCTGATAAAATAATATTTCTATGCCTCAAGTAAGTCTAGTGAATACAACTAATATTCAAATGTATGCACCAACCACTAAAGCTAGTGTTGAAGAAATTGAGGAATTCGACCAACTTGTTCAGCCTGAAGTTAATTAAACATGCAATTAAAATGCATTTATAATTATTGGTGATTGAATGTGAAACTTAGAAATAGAAAAAAAAAACGCATTCACTGTCATTGATTTAATTCTGACTTATAATAACCCCCTACAGGTCAGGGTAGAACCACCTCCATGGGTTTCTGAGACTATAACTCTTTATGGGAGTAGAAAGCCTCATCTTCATCTCTCAGAGCAGTTGGTGGTTTTGAACTGCTGACTTTGTGGTTCATAGTCCAACTTGTAAGCACTACAGTAGTTGGAAAATAGAGTCTTGGTTATAATAATTGAACTGGTGATCTAGTGGTATAATTTTGCAGGATGACTTCTTCATTGCAAATGACTTTTTATCAACAGCATAAGTAACGACCATCCACATCGACTTCATCAGATGAAATACATAGGAATCAAACTGACTGCATCTGGCTCACTATCAGGAGTCAAAACAAAGCCAGGAGCTGTGTGTGGAACAGACCATCAATTGGTCATTTGTAAGTTGAGGTTGAAGCTGAAGAAAATTCAAACAAGTCCATGAAGGCCCAAGGACAACCTTGAGTGTATCCCACCTCAATTTCGAGAACATCTGAACAACAGATTCGGTGCATTGAACACTAATGACAGATGATGAACACTCAAAGCCAAAGACCACTAAAAAGATAAGAAAGAAAGAAAAGATCAAAGTAGGTGTCAAAACAGATTCTCTAACTTGCCCTTGAGTGTAGAGTAGTGAAAAAAGATGGGAAAAATGATGAAGTAAAAGAAAATTCCAAAGGGCAGTTCAAAGAAGACAAAATATTACAATGAAATGGGCAGAGGCTTGGAGATAGAAAACCAAAAAGGAGGAACACCTTCAGTGTATCTCAAGATTAAAGAATTAAAGATAAAATTCAAGCCTCCAGTTAACAATACTGAAGAATCCCATGAGCAAAATGTGGAATGAGCCAGGAAGTACCAAAAGAATATGGGAGAAATACAGTCACTCCACCATTTCAAGAGGTGTAACATATGATTGAGCAGTGGTGGTAATGAAGGAAGAATTCCAAGCTGTACAGAAAGCATTACAGAAAAACAAGACTCTAAGAATTAGCGAAGTGCAGTTGAAAGTTTCAACCCACCGATGAAGCACCGAATCACTCACTCACCTAGGCCCAGACATTTGGAAGAGAGCTGCTTGGCCCACCGACCGGAAGAAATGAGAGTCAACAGAAAACAGAAATTACTGAACAGTATCTTTAATATCGCACGCAAGGAAAGGTTAGCAGAAGATCAGTAAAACACAGTTGCAGCACTACATCCATAGGGAGTTACCAGAAATTCAAGGGAGATTCAGAAGACGATGTGGAATGAGGGATATTATGACAGGAAGAGAGTGCATCAGAGATCCCTGCGTGGAGCAACAGAGGCAGACCATGAGAAAGAGCAGCCGGTTTCTCAGCTCATGAAATGAGTAAGGCTTTGTTCCTTTGGGCAGTCGGCTGGCTTGTGGAGCAGGGTGACTTTTAGGTATTTACCAGTGCTAAAGGAGCTTTGTAACACTTGCCAGAGGAGGACAGAGCCAAGGGGCTTCTTGACTGAGAGGCCCAAGGCCAGGAAGAGACGGGCCTATGGGCATGGCTGACAAGAAGTGCTGCTGCAGACGAAACGGTATTCTTTGTATTTATGAGCCTGACCTGTAACTGGTTAGCTTTCCTAAGGAGCCCTCATTGTGAGTATCGTCTTTGGTGTTTGAGTTCTGTGTGGCCATGCCTAAGATTCTTGAGCCCAGCAGAGAGGGTGAGTGCTGGCTTCGGAAGAGGGAAAAGAAGGCTGGAGGATGTCTGACCTCTGCCTCAGCCTTGGGTTGACGTGGAGTTGGATTCTCCTTCCCTTCGTGGAGCTAGAGCAGGTCCGACACGACGCCCAACCTATGTGGTTCAACCAGGGTCGTTCAGTCATTTTGTTTCCATAAACTCCATATTTAAGAAAGATCCCAGGATTAAAAAAAAAGATGATTATTATAATTTTTAAAGATTTGGGCAGCCAGGAGTATTTTTTAGCTAGATCAAATTAACAATTTTGCAGGAGCTTCTGCTTTAACTTGGGTGCTTTGGTTAGGAATGTGGGTTTTCAGTTGTTTTGTTTGTTTGTTCCAAGTAACGCCAAAAAAAAATCCTCTGATTTTTGCTGGAGAGGGAAAGAAGGAAAAATAGTCTCTTAGAGGAGAGCTGGAGAGGACACCACCCCTTTTAGACAAACAGGTGGAGGCAAGGAACTTTTGCCCCCAGAAAGCAGCAGGACTCAGTGCAGCTCACAAGACTTACTGCTGTTGCCTTTCTCTGGAGACCCCAGTCCTCCTGCCAGATGAACTTGAAGTGACTGAGACCATCAGGCCTCTTGGTAAAGGCCACCAGCAGCACCCAAATCTATAGATCTACAGGCAAGAGGTTACATGCCTAAAACTCTGCTCCCAACCCTGGCAGGAACCTTTGGGTGCAGGAGCGGGGAAATATCACTCAGACTCTCAGCCCTCACAGAAAAGCCAGTCGCTGCGGAAAAGAAAAACCACAGACTGTGTTTAGAGGGCTGTCTTATAATTCCAATGCTGGTGATCGTGAAATTTAATTACACAATCATCAGCGCTCGGCCTTAACTCGGGAAAAGATAAGGGGATTGGTTATGAATTGAAGAGATGTTTCACGATGAAGGGATGTAGGATGGGGTGATTTTTAAAACGAAATTGGCTATTAATGATTCATTAACACCAATAAGAGTTAAGTTACTAACTGAAAGGTCAGCAGTCTGATGCTACCAGCTGCTCAATGATAGAATCGTGTGGCTGTTTTCTTTCGTAAAGATCAGAGTCTTGGAAAGCAGATGGAGTTCTGCTCTGTCCTATGGGGTCGATATGAGCTGTAACCGACTGGACAGCACCCAGCAGCAGCAGCAGCAGCAGCATAGTTACCTCTCAACGTACAATCATGTCGTGATGCTACATGTGCTGAGACCTTTACATTTTCAGTTGTCCTCCATCTGCACATAAAATTCACACACCGTACAATTTAATAGTTCAACCACATCAAGAAGAGTTATGCAATAATTGCCACAATCAGTTTTAGCACATTTTCTTCATTCTTGTACTCACTCTTATTAGCTCCCATTTCCCCCAACCTCCTCTATCATAACCCCAAAGTGCCATGAATCCAGTTACTGTCTCTATAGATTTACCAATCCTGAGTTTTATAGGCAGAAAAACATTAAAAACGAACAGAAAGCTAACAAGAATAACTAAGTAAAACAAAAACCTCAAGTGAAAAGAAAACAGAAAATATTAAAAACTAGAACAAATTTAAAGGAATCATAAGGAAGATAAAATGATAGGGTGCTAAATTTTAACCTAACTGGCTCTTCAGCAATCCACTTTTCAACGCATTCGCGCGTTAACAAGGCTGTTCGCATCGCTCGTCCATGGTCAGAGAGGATTCATCAGAGCTTCATCCAAGTGTTTCCCTTTCTCATTAGTATTATTGTTAAATGGAAACATCTTTAAAGTGTTTAAAGGTCTAAAGGAGATCAAATAATAAGCTATTCCATCTTGACCTAACTATATCTGCTGTAATCAACTTTACCATGCTCTCCATCTGATAACAGAGCTGTTCACATCCTTCAACCATGATCAGAGGGAATTCACCAGAGGTTAAATTATGCATGTATGAACTCTACAAATGAATTTTGGGCTTCCACTGTCATCCATAGCCTTTTAAAAACCTGGTGTTCACAGTTTGAGCTCTGACCCCATTCCCTCCTTTAGATTTGGATTATAGTACTTACAGTTCCTGGACCACACAGGCTAGTGTGCTTCTTTTATGTGAACTTAGTTGATGCCTCATTTAGATGGCTGCTTGTTTGGAAACAAGCCTTTAAGACCCCAGACACTATTCTCTCTGATAGCCAGGCACCATCTAGTTTCTTCACCACACTTTGCTTTAGCACCTTCAGTGATACCTTCAGTGATCTCTTCATGATGTTGAGCATCAGGCAGGGCAGTCATGTCATAGGAACAATGTTTTCTTAGAATGGGGCTTGAATGAAGAGCAAGCCTATGGCAGTTACATAATCTTCTGTCAACTTGCAAAGGGGTGGAGTCTAGCCTGTCAATCAGGTCATAGCCAATGAGACCTCTGTGTGGGCACGGCCTTCACCTGAGGATTCTGGGAACTCCTATCTTTCTTCCTTGAGGTGGGACACATGCTCTCTCTGCTTCATCTTCCTGTTGACAAGACACATGAGCTATGCTGATGGTACTAGAGCCCTAGAGCTGGATGCTTCCACCACCACTGTATCCCTAAGACTTTCCACCAACTAGCCTGTGATCTTCCTGCATTTAGCGTCATTGTATGTGTTGTGTGAGTCTGAAGAGGAATTTATAGACTGGTATCAGATATATGGACTAATATCAGACTTATGGACATGATCTGAACTGGGCTGGGATGTTTTCTCAGTATACAATTACTCTTTGATATAAAGTTCTCCCTTATACATATGAGTCTCCCTGGATTTGTTTCTCTAGTCTACCCAGGCTTACACAAAGCCCCAAATCTACTCATGCCTCTATGGTTATATGTGTCTCTGGTTCACCTTAGAGGCATCATTGTCATTTTATGTTAGAGAACATTATCAGTCATCTCCCTGGGCATCACTTCCACTGCTATCAAGTCAATGCTGACTCATAGCCACAGCCTAGGAGCCTGAAAATTTTCCCAAGAGGAGAAAGCCTCGTCCTTCCTCTGCAGAGCTGGCTGGGGGTCTTGAACTTCTGACCTTTCTGTTAGCAGCCCGATGTGTAATCACCACACATTGATAGTGTCATTCGTTTAGCCAATGGTATAGAATTTAAAACAACATTGAGAAAAAGAATTTTTACAAGGATAGGCCAGCTATGAACTGCAGTAAGTGAATTGTTGACTTGGACACATTAAACTCTTAAGTGATGGGACACTATTTACACAAACAACCGGGGTTGATGATAGGGAAAATTCTTCCAATCATATTCATTCACAGCAGCAGAGCCACGCCTACCAGATGTCATAATGAAGCAAGGAGGGCATTAAAACAGGAAGAATCTGGTAGCTCCAGCCATCTATTCATTTGGGCACCCTCAAAGCAAGAGATTTGAATCAAAGTCCAATGTCAGTCAATTCTTTTTTTTTTATCCTTTTATTAGGGGCTCATACAATTCTTATCAAAATTCATACATACATCAATTGTGTAAAGCACATCTGTACATTCATTGCCCTCATCATTCTCAAAACATTTGCTCTCCACCTAAGCCCCTGGCATCAGCTCCTCATTTTTTCCCCTCCCTCCCCGCTTCCCCTCCCTGAAGAACCCTTGATAATTTATAAATTATTATTTTGTCATATCTTGCATATCCGATGTCTTCCTTCACCCACTTTTCTGTTGTCCATCCCCCCAGAGAGGAGGTCACATGTAGATTCTTGTAATTGGTTCCCCCTTTCCAACCCACCCTCCGTCTACCCTCCCAGTATCGCCACTCACACCACTGGTCCTGAAGGGATCATCTGCCCTGGATTCCCTGAGCCATGAGGTGTCGAAGGGATCAGGTATCAGGCATCATCAGAACAAAAAAAATCTCATCACAGTGAATGAGTGGGCGGAGTGCGGAGTGGAGACCCAAAGGCCATTTGTAGACCGCTGGACATCTCCTAACAGAAGGGTCTTGGGGAGGAGACGAGCCAGTCTGGGTGTGATGTAGCAACGATGAAACATATACTATCCTCTAGTTCCTAAATGCTTCCTCCTGCCCCACTATCCTGATCCCAATATCAGTCAATTCTATAGCCATGGGTTCAGAGTCATCTGCCTCTTCTCACACGAGGGAGTTTCAGCGCTAAGTCCATGGACCACAGGTGAGTTTGAGGTAACGCCCAGTTCATGCAGTGGGGTTTCCACGCCGAGTCCTTCTGTGTGATGCATGAAGAAGGAGAAGGGAGTATAGTTTAGACGTTACAGATGAAAGTACTGCGTTCCAGAAATCGGCTTCAAAGTGGCAGGGTCAGTCCGAGAACGTAAGTCTCCTAGATGAAGTCCGATGGCAGGAGCTTGCTGTAATACTCGAGGAAACATCCTCTGGGCTACAGAAGGGGATGGGCTACCCCGGAGATGGAAACAGAGCCCAAGCCAAGGACAACGAACCAAGTGGGGACATTTATGCTACTGCCTGAGTGTCCCAGGGCTCCTCTTTAGACAAGACATCGACTGATTAATTTAATAATTCAAATGTTACTCCTTTTTACCCCTACCTGTGGGTCCAGGTTTCCTGCCTGCTGAGAACCCTCCACAGCTACTTCTTAGAGCCCTCGATAGGGGTGTGGTAGACTCTCCATGCCAATAAAATCATGCCTCTTTCAGGACACTGGCTAATGTAGGACAGCATGCTTTCCTCCATGGAAAAGGAGCGTTCTCTCTTTTTGAGTGACAAGCTCAGTTATAAGACGGTTGCAAAAAAGAGGTCGAGGAATGGATCTTTCAGCTTTCATTTACAAATCTGTCTCCCACTAGGATCCAGGATCCAGATTGTATCTGAAAGATGGGAGGTAGGAGTGATCCACATGGCAGGTGCTATTCAGGGGGCGACAGGAGTGGAGTTTTGCAGGACTGCAGCTTTGTTCCTCAGACTTCCTGCTGGTTTCTCTTGGGGAGCCGCCTTTTGTGGGCTTCTCAGTCCCTGCTGGGAAAAGGTTTCTGGGGGGCTGCCCATTTATCAGACTTATCTCAAGTTCTATTTTGACAACACAAACGAAGTGGGGATGGGAGGAAGGTGAGAGGCAGGCAGGTTACAAAATGGCAGCTCTGAGGCCCAGGAGTAGAGGTTTGGGATCAAGTAGGAACCTAAGTACAATGAGGATTCCTGGTGGCATTAGGCACTGGGCTGGCCCAGCAGCTGCTCTGTGGCTTCCCTGAAGGTGGAGAGCCCTGGAATTCTGTGCAGGGGTCGCTGTGCATCGTAATCTACTCCATGGCCGGACGTTGTTTTCTTCTAAATTTAAGTAAAATAACAGAAAAAGCATAGCGCAGGGATTACAAATACCTCCTGGAACAAACTGCTGAAATGGGATGGGGATAGACACCTAAACGAGTCAGAAGGAGCAGCCACAAAGCCAGGTGGGGGTGTGTGGACTAGACAGACCTCTGATGCTCAGGGCCGTTGGAGCATAAATAGCCCAGGAGGGAGACTTCAAAGAACCTATCAAGATTGCCTGACAGTTCTGGAAGCGCATGATCCAAATCAGGGTCTTGGCCATGTTCACCCCAACTCGAGCGGCTCTCCTAATTTCTGGTGATGACTCGTCCACTTTGGCTTTCCTTGGGATCCTTGGCCTTTTTTGGGCATGTCTTCCGTGTGTGTGTGTGTGTGTGTGTGTGTGTGTGTGTGTGTGTTTCTGTATCGATTCTGCTCTTTTTCAGAACTCAGAAGTGGTTAGGGTTAGGATTCACCTTCCTCTAGCATAACAAGAAAACCTGTGTATTTCCAAGCAGGATCACATCCATAAGTACAGGGTCAAAAGAGCAATATATGTCCTTGAGGGCACATCATCCAAGTAGTAATAAGCCAAATCCAAAATCACTGCTATTGGGTCAATGCTAACTCATAGTGGACCCCCCACCCTCACCCATGGGTTTCCAAGACTGTAACTGTTTATGGGAGTAGAGAGGTAGAAAGTCCAGTCTTTCTCCTATGGAGCTGCTGGTGATTTTGAACTGCTGACCATGCAGATTGCCACCCAATTTGCAACCACTCCACCACCAAGGCTCCAATTACTAATAGGCCTGACTGGGAAAGAATCTGAGGAATTGATGAGATGAGAGCGTCTATAAAACGCTCACTGCCCATCGAGTCAAGGTTGACTCATAGTTACCTGTGGGTTTCTGAGACTAATTAATTATGGGCGTAGAAAGCCTGGTCTTTCTCCTGAGATGGTGGTTTTGAACTTCCGATTATGTGGACGATGGCCCAACCTGTAACTAGGACACCACCGGGGCTCCTGGAGAGTATACAGCGCTTGGAAAAGACCATTCGACTCTTAAGACTCTGAGCCACGTCCCCTAGCCCTGGAGAAGGCAGGGGTGAAGAAGGACACCAGCACTTATCAAGCTGTTACCATCAGGATCAAGATTGACGTGAGGCGGGAAACGGTGGCTTGTGTAGCTAAACTGTGACTAGCTTTGTGGCCCTTTAAAACAATGACTATATGTTCTTGGGCATTTCTAATCTTAAGGAAGTGTGGGGGTGGGGCTGGGAGGGTATCCACGTTTCCTCCCTTGAATTTGGGTCCATGCTTCCTCCCTTTTGACTGCCTGGAACCAGGCAGGAGTGGTAGTATGTGACTGCCAAGGACAGGTCGTTAAAGGCGCTGGTGGTTCTGTTGAGACCCCAACATGGCCAGGATGGAGACGCCCTAGAGTTTCCCTGGAGTCTGGAGCTGAGCTCAACCTTCTGGCCATCTCCATGGAGACAGCAGACTGGACTGACACCAGTCTGGATCCTCCAAAGCAGCCCGCCCCCCCGCCCCCTTCCAAAGGAGTCCCACTAACATCCACTGGCTTGAGAAGCAGACCTGGTGACCTTGGGACCTACAGAAATCGCTTTGGGAAGTCCCTTGAGTTTGGGGCTGGTTTATTTTGCAGAGATGGGATGCAGAGCAGGGGCCCTGGTGGTGTAGTGGGGTGTGAGTTGCTCTCCAAACCACAAGGCCATCCCTCAGCTACTCCCTGGAGCAAGAGGAAGCGTTCCGCTCCTGTAAAGAAAGAGCTGGAGTCTCGGAAACCCACAGGACAGTTCTTCTCTGTCCTAGGGGGCCAGGATGAGTCAGAATTGACTCAACAGAGGTTACGTTTTTTTAATGTTTGGGTTTGGGAAGTAGAACAAGCCGGAACTTCTCATGTTCTTATTGTCTAGTTGCTATGGAGTGGACGTGGATCATCAGGCCTCTCTTCCCAGGCGCCTCTGGAGGGACTCGAACCTCCAACTTTGTGATTAGCAACCCAGAACCCACATCGAAGTTTCTCTTCCTCGGGTGCATTTCGGGCTAGATCCCCATGGTCTGTTCAGGGTGGATAGCAGTCAGAAAACATCAGGAATGAGTGTTGCCAGAGAAAAAGGATCGGGGTTTAAGGCCCAAGTCCACAGTTAAAACTTGAGTAACTTTTAAACAGAGGCTTAAAAACATGTTCTTTCCGGAGTTGCCTAGGCTTGGTCTTGTGTGTACACAATTCAACTCTCGATAGCTAGTTTACGGCTCTGCCCTTGGGTCGGTGGGACGCTGTGCAGGAGAGCGTTACAGTACCAAATTGCAGGCCGAGGGGCCTGTCTGACCCAGATTCTGATTTTTTAAAAGAGTGATTATAGCTCTGGAGGCAGGGGTTAGGGCTCAGGGCCTCCATCAGGAAGCACACTGCTTAGCCATGGGGGATACTAAATTACAGCTAATTACAGGCTGTCTGCTAAGATTTTCTAATTACCTCATTTGCATTTGTCTTGCTTTCCGGAGGAGCCTGTGAGTGGATTTTTTGAAAGCATCTTGAAGCAATAGGAGCCCCTTCTCTGGGTTTTCACCCCCAAACCAAAGCCCCTCTCGGTTTCCCTTTGTGGAAAACAAACAAACAAACAAACAAACAAACAACCACACAACCATTGTCATCTAGGTGTTTCAGACTCCTGGAACCCATGAGTTTCTGAGTAGAATTTGTGGAAGTCCAAGCATGCCCTTGACACACAACTTAAGATTTCCAAGACACATGTTAGTCTGGGTACATTAGAGAAACAAATACACAGAAACTCATATGTATAAGAAAGAGTTTTATATAAAGAGTGCGTGCACATTAAGAAAGCCTCCCAACCCAGTACTGCCCAAGCCCACAAGTCCAACATTAGCCCATATATCCGACACCAATCCACAAAGTCCTCCTCCATCTCACAAAACACACACAATGACACCAACTGCAGGAGGAAAGCCAAATTAGTGAACGTGTAAGCATCTCAGTGCTTGCAGGGGTCTCTACACGGTTGCTCCAGCACCCAGGGCTACATCTGGGTAGGTCTATGTGGCTTCTCCTTGGGGATGTCTTGCAGAAAATGAGCCTTGCCAGCTGAAGCAGGGAACTCACTAAGGCAGCTGCACCCTGGTCCAAGCATCACAAAGCAAGAGACCCGAGAACTAGAAAGGCGATGCTCACTGAGCCATTTATCCCTCTGCTCTTCAATTAACCCCACAGGTCTTTATCAGTCAGGTTGGCACAATAAACTTTAACTATCCCAACATGCCTCTAAGTGCTTCTCCTCCCCCTCCCTGTCAGCCAAACTTCAGAGGAGTGTGTGTCTCACGGACTGGCTGGCTCTTGTATCAGACATGAGCCCCTACCAAAACAGGAAGAACTAAGGACCCACCCTCCCCATAGCGGGGTTTGAAGGAGTTCAAAGAAAAAGGTTAGTTACCAAGTATTTAATTAGAGAACCGTTCCGTATATGAAATGAAGTTAACACCCGCTCCCCACGCCCCCACCCCCCCACCCCCGCAAAAAACACACACCCATATTCAAGAAGGTTTGGGCAGCAAAAGCCGAGATGTTTGCTAGAACTAGGTCCCCGGGGTGGCACAGCAGTTAAGCACCAACTCCTAGCCAAAAGTTTGGCGTTTTGAATCTATTCGGAGATACCTTGGAATCTAAGCCTGACGATCTATTTCCCAAAGGTCAAAGCTCGGAAAAGGCTGTGGGGCCCAGTTCTCCTTTGCACATGGGGTGTGAGGGGTGGGGGTGGGGGTCGTTGTCATGACCACAGGCGACAACAGCAGCGCTGGAGCTGGGCTGTACTGGTCTGCGAGAGTCAACTGTACAGCACTATGTTCTAAGCATTTTGAAAACAATGCCTCAGGGGTGGGGTGGTGTGTATGTGGCAGGGCAGGGTGAGGATGACATGGGAAGTTAGAAGATGTTAGAAGTTAGAAGATGACCGGAGAAAGGGTGGCCTCGTTGGTATTTTAGCCAGGGCTGCCTTAAGGCACATTCATGGCGATGGGACGCAGATCACCCTGATGACCCATTGCTCTCATAGATGTGGAAGGAAAGCCTTCACCGTTGGGCTTCGGTAATTGTTGAATGGCTCGGAGGACTTGTTCCAACACAAATCACTGAGCCCTCTCTGCAGAGATTCACAGTGGGTAGGTCTGGAAATGGGCCTGAGAATGTGCATTTCTAACAAGTTCTGAAGACAGGTGTGGACGTGTCTTGAGACAGGTCCCAAAGTCCGTGAGGGGCTCCCAAAGTCCAGGACCAGACTGTGGGAGCCACTGGTTTCAAGGAGTGTTTGAGGATGAACAATATTTTTCTGACGATAAACTACTAAATCCAAAGGGTAGAAGAAGAGCATTTGAGTGCAGGAGCCAGGAAGGGTGGGCAAGGAAAGAGGAAGCCAAGCTACGCGCATCAACCTGGGAAGCTCGGACTTCCAGTGTTGCTGAACATTGTAGCTGAGCTTCCCTTCTGTTTTTAGCTACAAAATCTTAAGGTACAAAAGTCCCCAATCTCTAATAGAATTTAAGGAGAACATTTATTAAGTTTCAAAAAGGACAAAGGCTGAGACATATCACCCTGATGATAATTAGCACGAGGTCATACGGGCGTCCCAGGATTCACAGTTGGGATGGTTGATAAATATGCATGGGACAAAGGGAACTGTCGCAGATGCATGATTAGTGGCAGATCAATGCATCACAGTTACAGTTGGGTCTATAGAAGCAGGAATGTGGCCATGACTGGGACATGCATACATCCTTGTTAGATAGAAGAACTTAGATAGAAGGTTAGATAGAAGGTTGCTTGAAGGCCTTCTGACCAAGGTAGTCAGGGAATGATAGGGCATGACGCATGACTACTCAGCCCTCTGTACTATTCCCAGTATGGTGATCTCCATCAAGGACAGAGACTTCCCCTCCTTGTGCTGGCTGGAGAGGGTAGAGGTCATCTACATTCCAAGGTACTCTGCCTAAGGGCAAGACTGTATACGTCCTTGGTCAATGATCAGAAATAATTCCAGGGAGTCTTAATCTATATGGGGACTCTGTCAATAGATTTGGGGCTATCACTGTCATCTAAAGTCTTCTGCAAATGGGGGTGCTCCAAATTTAAGCTCCAATACAATTCTGAACACCTGATTAATTCCAAATGAAGAGGGAAGGGGAGAGAGTGAAATACATCCTGGCCCACCAAGGCCCAAGGATGATTTTCCTGCTCAGAGCAGCCAATGCACAGAGAGAACCATAGGGCCCGCTTCACCATGAGACACGGCATCCCTCACTGACCCTTAATGCTATGAGACACAACACCGTGGAGACACAGCAAGGGAATTTTGCCTGATCTGACTCCACCACACGGGGAGAAATGCTAAGGGCGTGCAACAGAGCAGCAAGGGGGGGAAAAGCAATGAAGTCCCCAGGGAATACCAAAAATAGACTTTGGGGGACCAAGGCATGACACCCCATCAGACTCAACCAGAAAACACGCCTAAAGGTCAACAAGCAGCTCTGGAACTATTTATAGGCTTGGCTTTTCTTTTGTCATTGGGTTTTATTTTGTTGTTTGTTTTCTTGTGTTGCTTTGTTTTGCTCTGTCTTGTTCTTTTGTGTTTATTATTGTCTCTGCATGTCTATCTACATAAGGTAGGCAGGATAAACAATCTGGAGGAGAAAACAATGGGACTGATGGTTGGGGGGTGGGGGGATGACATGCGAGAGGGGGAGGCAGGGGAAACGAAGGGAGGTGTCAACCAACCCAGGGACAAGGGAACAACATGCGATCTAAAATCTATGCCAAGGAGGGTATGGGATGCCTGGTGAAGCTTGATCAAGGGCATTGTAGCTGAGAGAAATTACTGAAACCCGAATGAAGGCTGAACATGAGAGTGGGACAAGAAGAAAGTAAAAGGAAATAGAGGAAAGAAGAAGGAGGCAAAGGACATTTCTAGAGGTCTAAATACAGGCATGTATATATGTAAATATATTTATATATAATGATGGGGAAATAGATCGATGTACATATGTTAAGTATTAAGAGAGCAGACTGACACTAGGCCTCTACTCAATTACTCCCTCAATGCAAGAACACTTTGCTCTAATAAACTGGCATTCCGTGATGCTCACCTTCCTGACATGATTGCTGAAGACAAAATGGGTGCATAAGCAAATGTGGTGAAGAAAGTGGATGGTGCCCGGCTACCAAAAGATGTAGTGTCTGGGGTCTTATAGGCTTGAAAATAAACAAGCGGCCATCTAGCTGAGAAGCAACAAAGTCCACATGGAAGAAGCACACCAGCTTGTGTGATCATGAGATGTCGATGGGATCAGGTATCAGGCATCAAAGACCCAGAACAAAAAAATCATATCGATGTGAATGAGGGGGAAGGTGTAGAGTCCGAAAGTCCATCTGTAGTCAATTGGACATCCCCTTACAGACAAGTCAGTCAGGGTGCAGTATAGCACCAATGAAACATACAACTTTCCTCTAGTTCTTTAATGCTTCCTCCCCGCCACTATCATGACCCCAATTCTGCCTTACAAATCCAGCTGGACCAAAGGATGTACACTGGTACAGATAAGAGCTGGAAACACAGGGGATCCAGGACAGATAACCCCCTCAGGACCAATAATGAGAGTAGTGATACCAGAAAGGGAAGGAGAAGGTTGGGGGAGAGAGGGAGAACAGATCACAATGATCAACATATAACCCCCTCCCAGGGGTATGGACAACAGAAAAGTGGGTGAAGGGAGACATCAGTCAGTGTAAGACATGAAAGAAATAATAATTTATAAATTATCAAAGGTTCATGATGGAGGGAGGGAAAGTGGGGGAGAGAGGGGGAAAATGAGCTGATACCAAGAACTCAAGTAGAAAGAAAATGTTTTGAAAATGATGATGGCAACATATGTGCAAATGTGCTTGACACAATGGATTTATGTATGGATTGTGATAAGAGTTGTATGAGTACCCAATCAAATGATTAAAAAAAGAGAGAGAAATAAATCCCCAAATTCCTTTGCAGAGTCCCCACGTGGATTAAACCTCCATTGACTTCCTTCTGGTCATTGACCAGGGATATGAATAGGGTAGCCCTCAGGCAGAGTGCAGTAGGAAGCGGATTATTTCCAGCCAGGCCAGGAGGGGCAGCCTCCCACGGAAGCTTTACTGGACCTCACCAGGCTAAGGGTGTATAGTCATAAGTCCTTCCCGGACTGCCTTGGCCAGCAGTCCCTGGACCAATCTTGTAAAGTCTTGTGTCTAACATAACATATGTGTCCCAAGCAGGGTCCCATTCCACGACTGTAGTCCCACCTGTAACCGTGAGGATCTGACAGTTTTCTTTGTTCCATGCTCTGTTTAAGCAGCTGCCTGACTGCAAATCATCTGATGCCCTTATGACCTCATGCTAACGGTCTACCTCATGTGGATAATAGGTCTTTGTCCTGTTGAAGGTTTGCATATTCTCCTTAAGTTATATTTGAGATTTGGAGTCTCTTTTGCACCCTCAAGCAGCATAAACAGGGTATAAACTATATCCCGGGGTTGCTGCTGTTAGCTGTCATTCTGTCAGTGCTGCACTCAGCTCAGTGCTGCCTATTACTGTGCCCTCCCCACCATCAGCGACATAGCAGACCCAATGTACTGGCTGATGTTTGAAGGAGAGCTGCAGGTCTTTCTTCATAGTCTGTCTTAGTCTGCAAGCTCCTCCAAAACCTGTTGGGTCTCATAGCAACACTCAAGCGTCTGGGATGGAGCAATGGGTGGTGATGGTGCATAAGGTACAATGGCCAGGAGATGACTCCCGTCTCCTTTTTGGGAAGTGAGCGCTCTACATTTGGGTCATCAATGTCTCATTCCCTGGGTTCCGCACTGTATAAAAAAATCCTCCTTGGCATTGGTCTTGAGTTAAGTTTGTAATGGTGAGATAGAAGGTGGGCTGGGATGGTGATGGGTCCAGGCAGTGTCTTGCTGAGAGCCAACTGAATTCCACACCTCCGTTCATGCTCATGCTTTTAATTGCATGTCACCTCCCTTTAAAAACATTTCTCAAATACTCTGGAAGAACTGCTGTAATTCCTTAAGGGGAAGAGAATGTATATGTTTTGAGACAGTTGATGTTGGGTCACAGTCTGATCTGATTCCCACTGCCTGGACCCCACAGGAGACACGGTCCCCCAGCACTGCTTGCAGGTGTTATCAAGCAATTGCATTTCCCACTGAGCCCTGCTTGACCATGTGAGTAAGCTAAGTACATCGATCCCTTTGGGCGCAGGCAGGGGCATACAAATCAGTAGCCTTCCTTTTCTCCTGCAACTGTTATCCCTTAAGCCATAAGCCAACGGAATTCATATTACCCTGTGCTTTTTCCCCTCCTCCATGATAACATATGTTTTTAAACATTTAGTTGAAACATGCCCAAATACCCCATAACGTTTCTGAGGTGTTGCTCTGGAGCACGAGAATCCAGGTCTGTGTATTAACCCTGTCATAACGACTCTGTACAAGGATTGTTAGCATGCCAATGGTTGTTACTACTTCCACATTTGCCTTTATATTCATTACCTGGCTGTCTCCTTGCTTACCTCCTCTCTCTTCCTTTGCCTGATACGAACCATCTTCAGTTTCTGTCCTGGGCATCCTCACTTCCAGTCTACCTTATATTCTGCTTTATGTTTGCTTGGGTGTAAACTCCTTGAATAGATGTTTCTTCTTTGTATCAGCCGTACTGGGATAGTGATTTTGAAATGTCGTCGCCAGGTGTTCTTGGGTCAGTTCTGACGCGTAGCAATCACAGCAGTCAGACACACTGCCTGACCCTGCGCCGTCCACGCAATGTTATGCTCACTGTCATAACACTGTCAGTCCATCTCCTCGCGGGTTATGCCCTCCCCCTTTTTTTTGTTGACCTTCAACTTAGGAAGCAAGAGATCCCTTTCCATTCTCTCCTGAGAACATACATCAATTGTGTAAAGCACATCTGTACATTCATTGCCCTCGTCATTCTCAAAACATTTGCTCTCCACTTAAGCCCCTGGCATTAGCTCCCCATTTTCCCCTCCCTCCTCACTCCCCCTTCCCTCATGAGCCCTTGATAATTTATAAATTATTATTTTGTCATATCTTGCCCTGTCCCATGTCTCCCTTCACCCACTTGTCTGCTGTCCGTTCCCCAGGGAGGAGGTCACATGTAGATCCTTGTAATCGGTTCTCCCCTTCCAACCCACCCAATATTGCCACTCACACCACTGGTCCTGACGGGATCATCCGCCCTGGAGGAGCCTTCAGACTGTCCTCCCGAGATATATTGAATATCTTTTTTGGCAGTGCATAGTATTGTCTTTATTTTTTAAAATCACTTTATTTGGGGCTCTTACAGCGCTTATAACAATCCATTCATCAATTGTATCAAGCACATTTTGTACATATGTTGACATCATCATTTTCAAAGCGTTTGCTTTCTCCTTGCGCCCTTAGGATCAGCTCCTCTTTTTCCCCTCCTTCCCTCCCTCACACTCCCACCCTTGTGACCCCTTGATAAATTATAATTATTTTCAGGAGGGAGGGGAAAAATGAGGACCTAATGCTGGGCGTTTAAGTGGAGAGAAAATGTTTTGAGAATGATGAGGGCAATGAATGTACAAATGCGCTTTACACACAATTGATGTGTGTATGGATTGTGATAAGAGTTGTATGAGCCCTTAATAAAATGATTTTTAAAGAATTATAATTATTTTCATATCTTTCACCATTTGCTGACTCCCTTCACCCATGTTTCTGTTGTTCATCTCCCTTGGGGGGATGAGTGGCGGTGGGGTGGTGGTGCATGTTATATGACGATCACTGTGATCGGTTCCCCATAGTACTTTCGATATTCTTCACCAGCCCCATAATTCAGCATATCGATTTTTCTTCAGCCTTCCTTAAACAATGTCGAATTACATGCAGGATCAAGTTGATGGAAAATGCCCTGGCTCAGACCAGGGGCACCTTAGGTTCTTAAAGTAACGGCCTTGCTCCTCAACTCTTCAAGAAGTTTGTCCAGCAGATTTACCCAACGCCATGCAATTTTACCTAATACTATTCAAATTTCCCCAGTGCAAGGCAATGCAATTTTTCAAAGTAAGGGCTCAATATTTGTTGATTGATTGACATGAAGAAATGTGGTAAGGCTGTTAAATTTGTTATGACAGAGCAGCAGCTCAGCCTAGGATCTGCCTATCCAAGATGAAGACCTTGGCTACATACTGAACAACTCCTTAAGTTATTATGACATTTTACATTAATTATGTATTTCTAACTATACTTTTTCAGTTGTGTGCATAATTATTATTGTGCTGAGCAGTATTTATACTTCCATGCTTAGTAGTTCTTATAAGTGACTGAAATTAGTAAAGCTTTACAGCCAAACCAAAATCATTAATTTTTCTTTTCTTCTCACATCCTTATTGTTATGAATCAAATAGTGGCTCTCCAAAATACATATGTATGTTGGCATATAACCTGTGTCCTGTGAATGTCCTGTTTGGAGTTTAGCTTTCCTTGCTATGTCATGTTAAAGACCATGTCTCTGTGGGCTTTATCCTAAACCTGATCACTCCGGAGTCACTGGAAAAGGAAAGTAGATACACACTAGCACACATCCTGGGAGGACAGGTGCTATGTGAGACCTGTGCTGTCTACAAGAAGCCACAGACCAAAGAATTGTCTCCTCCATCCCAGCCTCCACCCACTCCATTAATTTCTGGTTCATTCTCACAATGTTTCTTAATAGAAATATTTCCGGTCCTGCCAGCGAGTGGGTTTCAATACGCAGTGATCCTGTAGGACAAAGCAGCACGGCCCCTGTGGTTTCCCAAGGTTCTCAATCTTTCCAGGAGGAGAAAGTCTCATCTTTCTCCCTCCAAGCAACGGGTGGTTTGGAACTGGTGGCCTTGTGCTTCGCAGCCCAGTGATAATCCACAATTCTACTCACTTTCAAGAACTTTTACAAAGGCAGCATGCAGTATACTTTTGGGCACCTGCACTTTTTGACGTGATCAAATCTTTAATGATCGCTCCGTGCCAATACATTGAGCTGGCTCTTTTCTTTGGTGTGGTAGTTTTATACCTCCTCAAGGGTAGTGGTTATGTTGTGCTGCAATCCCCAAGGTCAGCAGTTCCAAACCCCAGCTGCTCCATCATAGAAAGACTGTACTTTCTACTCCCTACAGAGTTGCCCTCTCGGAAACTCGCAGGGGCGGTCTGCCCTATCCGGTCCTGCGGCGTCATCAGGAGTCAGGACTGACTCCATGGCAGTCGGTTTGGGTTTGGTTTTGTGTTTTCCTGTTGCTTGGGTGTATGCAGTGTCTCTAGTCAGAGACTGAAGATCATACTTTCTCCAGCCAAGCCCCTACTGATGGACAGTTGGGTTATTTTCTGTCTGTTGCTAGTGTGTGCATTTATCCACTGGGTCTTTTGAGTTTTCCAGGTATAGAACTAGCTATCTGCGGAAATAGCACTATCTCCTTATTTTTAATTCTTAGAAATCTAACTGCTTCTCTTTGAGCGTGTGTGTGTGTGTGTGTGAGAGAGAGAGAGAGAGAGCTTTATATCAAAGAGTAATTGTATATTGAGAAAACATCCCAGCCCAGTCCAGATCAAGTCCATAAGCCTGATATTAGCCCATATGTCTGATAATGAAACTTGTTCACATTTTCAGCAAGTCTTTCATTAAGCGTGTCACTAGTGGGTACCCTTGTCTTATGTCTGACTTTTTCTTTCTCTCTAAAGAGTTGTTGACTTTGGGTGTATGTGTGTGTAGCTATTTGAGGAAATAATTTATCAATTTTTATTTCATTTACTGAGAGTTACTTTAAAAATTGAGTCACGGAGATCCAATTTTTCCTGATGTATCTTTTAGCTCTGAGAGAGATGACCATATACTTTTTCTATGTAAGCCTAGTATTTAGGATTAATGGAATTCCTAGTATCTAATAATTCCTGCATCCTGGAATAAAGCCCACTGGACCATTACCTATTATTATTTAATATACTTTCAGAGTCTGTGTGATGATACTTTAATGTAGAAAATTTCCCTCAATATTTGTAAGTGAGATTTAGGAACTGTGTTAGTCCGGGTTGACTAGAGAAATAAATCCAGAGACACTTATATACGTGTAAGAAAGAACTTTATATCAAAGAGTAATTATATATTCAGAAAACATTCCAGCCCAGTCCAGAGAAAGTCCATAAGCCTGATATTAGCCCATATGTCCGTTACCAGTCTATATGTTTCTCTTCAGACTTGTACAACGAATGCAATTAAACCGAATGCAGGAAGATCACAATCCAGTGGGTGGAAAGTCCTTTGGATCCAGTGGGGGTGGAACCACCTCAGTGCTGGCATGAGTCTCCACAAGGCTCCTCCAGCTGCAGGGCTCTGGCTCCATCAGCGTAGCGCCATGTGGCTTGTCAACAGGAATGTCTCGCAGGGAGACAAGCAGAAAATGTATCTGGCCTCCAGCGAGCTGTTTATCTTCTTTGCACCTCTAAATGAGGTCATCAAGCTGTGACCCCCAAGGGTTGACAGCCTAGACCCCGCCCCTTTGCAAGTTGACAGGAGATTATGTAATTGCCGCAGGAAATTAATTTTTCTGTTGTTGGTAGGAATGAAATAATTTCTTTTGTTGTGGGAAATCTTCAGATTTTTTAAGATCAATTTTATATTCAATTCACAAACCTAGTTTGGAAATTTTCCTTTATGTTCCATATCTGGGTATTTTAAATGATGTTGAAATCCCCTGTTATTTATTTATTTACTTATTTTAATTGTTTTATTAGGGGCTCATACAACTCTTATCACAATCCATACACACATTAATTGTGTAAAGCACATTGTACATTCATTGCCCTCATCATTTTCAAAACATTTGCTCTCCACCTAAGCCCCTGGCATCAGCTCCTCACTTTTCCCCCTCCCTCACCGCTCCCCCCTCCCTCATGAACCCTTGATAATTTATAAATTATTATTTTGTCATATCTTGCCCTGTCCGACGTCTCCCTTCACCCACTTTTCTGT
>NW_022103902.1:15045582-15053612 GCF_000313985.2 Echinops telfairi
TGAGCCTTGCCAGCTAAAGCAGGGAACTAGCTAAGGCAGCTACACCCTGGTCTGACCATCAGAAAGCATGAGGCCCAAGAACTGGAAAGGTGAGGCTCACCTTTTATCCCTCCACGCTTCAATTAACCCCACATGTGTTTATTGGCCAGGTTGACACAATTAATTATCTCAGGGCCCCCGTCTTATTTGCATAGCTGGGAAGGCAAAGTAAGTCTCCCCTAGCTCACTGAACCCCCTGGAAACCTTTGTGGGGGATCCTCAGAGTCACCTCACCCAAGGGAGCTTGACCAAACAAGAGTTGACCCATCTGACCCCCAAATTCACCTAATTTGCATTCACCGGGAGACCCAATTTCTGCCAACATGCCCTGTAGCTCACAGTCTTCTTAATGAGCCTTAGATCATAGACATTCCTTTCATGTTGAGTCTTTGATTTTCTGAGGCTGCTCTCTCCACATGGGCTTGTGGAGAGACCACCCACCCCAGTGCTCAGCTAACTCTGCTGTGAGGTGGTTTCTCAGGGCTGTGAGTTGCCTGAGTGCTACTGAAGCCTGAGTGGCCACATCCCCTTTTCCCGTACACTTCCTGTCTCCATTGAAGGACGCGATTTAAGGAGGCAAAGAGAAATTGATGATCTATAGCCTATGTAGTCTTATGAGCTGGGGCTGTGGTGGGTTTGGGGCTGTATAGGTCATGGGGGAGGGTGAAAAATGGGTAGAACCAAGGTCGACAGGAAAGCAACTACTTGAGAAGTAGGGTAGGAGCTTGCAAGCCGTGGAAATCCAAGTGTTGGACTGGGAGGGAAGGGTGGGACCCCAAGCTTGAGAGCAGTCCACGAGCCCCCGAGAAGTTGCAGCTTTTAAAGATTTAAACTGTGGGGCACATGAGAGGCAAGTAATAGCAAGAACGCCCCCGGACCCAATCCAACCTGCTGCTATGAAGTTGGTTCCAACTCATAGTGCACATGGCTTACAGGTTGGGCTCTGTGGTAGTCTGGGTAGACTAGAGAGACAAATCTAGGGAGACGCATATGTGTGTAAGAGAGAACTTTATATCAAAGAGCACTTATATATTAAGAAAACATCCCTGCCCACTCCAGAATAAGTCCATAAGTCTGATATTAGCCTATATGTCCAATACCAGTCTATAAATTCCTCTTCAGACTCACACAACACATGCAATGATGCTGAATGCAGGAAGATTGCAGTCCAGTGAGCGGAAAGTCTTGTGGATCCAGTGGTGGTGGAAGCATCTCAGTGCTGGCGTGGATCTCCACGTGGGGATCCTCCAGCTCCAGTGCTCTGGCTCCATCAGTGTAGTTCCCTGTGGCTTGTCAATAGGAATGTGTAGCAGGGAGTGTGTCTCACCTCCAGGGAGGAAGACTGGAGTTCCCAGAATCCTCAGGAGAAGGCCATGCCCACACAGAGGCCTCATTGGCTATGACCTAACTGACAGGCTAGACTCCACCCCTTCACTCTAGTTGACAGGAGATGATGTCACTGCCACAGGCTTCCAACCACAAGGTCAGCAGTTTGGATCTGCCAGCTGCTCTGAAGGAGAAACACGAGGCTTTATACACCCCCCCACCCCACCCCCCGCCCACAGTTACAGTCTTGGAAACACAGAGGGGTAGTCCTTCCTGTCCCATAGGGTCACTATGAGTTGGAATCCACTCCATGTCCATGAGCCAATGGCAGCCATGCTGCTCGTGGCATTTCTGAGACTGTACAGCTTTGAGAGAACAAATAACAAGAACCCCAGAGGCAGATAAATGTGAATGCTCCTTGTCTTCTACCCAGCAGGCGGCTTCACCAGAGAACGGACTTGTCACAGTCAACTTTCTGAGGCCAGAGACGAGGGTGAGTCATCCTGATTTCTCCAGAGCCTGACGCTGCCGGGCAGGCAAAGGAACTGAACAGAAAGAGGAAGGGCAAGAGGGAGAACCCCCAAAGAGAAGACAGGAGGGAAGAAGCAGAGAAGGAAAGATGGGTCCACAGTAGGACCCGGTGATGAGCTGGGAGCTCCAAATAAATGTCACTAATTCCTCCCCTCGCCCTCGCCAGACTCCTGGGGCCAACCCTCTCGCCCAGCTCTCCACTGTGCACAAGACAAAACGAACCCTTTCGCTCGCCTGCGATTCAGCTGAGCCACAGAGATGACACTAGAGCTCGGTCCAGGGGCACCAGACAGAAGCACTGTGATTCCAGGGGAGGGCTTTGTTCCGGGGATACTCGCTCTGTTTGTCGAAGACCTCGCTCTCGGCCATACCTTGCTTCCAACATCATGACTCTTGCTCACTGGCCCTGACTCATGAACGCAGTGTCTGACCTGCCAATGTCCCAACCTCACCCTCCCGTGGGGGGCCCCCTCCCCAGCAGGCTGAGGGCAGGGGTGGGGATGGGGCCCCAGGCACCTTTCTCCTTCAGCAGCTGAGCCATTGCACACAGGTCTTGATGCTCTTTAGACAACGGGCGATGAAACCCCAAGACATCACTTGAAAACGATCCAGTGTCTAATAGCAACTAAAGACCAGTGTCGGTCTCACCACACTTCTTTTCTTAGTTGTTTATTGTTAGTGTGTTTCCTGTGGCTCCCTGTTGGTGTCGTTGGTGTACTTGTGGCGAGCTGGGTCTTGGACGGTTTTTGCTGAACGTGGTTTTCCCAGGACCCCTTTCTTCAGGCTGAGTTGCACCCTCCCAGCGGCGGTTGGTCTGTTTCGCTGGCAGAAGAGGCCACAGCTGCTTCCTGCAGACCTTGTCGCAGCAGCATGCAGTGGTTTCTCCTCGTGATATGGGCCCAGGGCCTGAGGCAGGCGACTCTTCCCGCCTCAGGTAGGACCTCAAACTCTACCCTGGTCCTGGGGAAGGAGAGCTGGGGGCCTGGAAGGGGAGAACCCGGTGGGACCCGGCATGGAGAGCAGAAGGCTCTTGCAGGGAAGCAGGGAGGAAAGACTCCTTTCGTCTGTGCCCTCTGGCCAGAAAAGGGAATCGCTGAGAAGGAGGCAGGACTCTATGTGGCCTGCAGGCGATGGACGTGGCCCACCTTTGGGGTGGGGAGTGGCGCGGTGGTGGTGGTGGGGCACCTGACTGATTCACTCAGGGCAGAAGCAGGGAGAAGGGACGAGGGTCGAAGGAGGAAGACTTTTGTCCAACCTCCCCTTCTTCCTTCTGTCCTGGAGCATTGAAACTCAGGAATGGTCCAGGAAGACCCTCGGTGTCGTTTCGGTGGATGACAATGGTTTTCCTGGCTCATTCCAGACATTCGGCCATTAGAGCTGGCCCTCTTAAATTTACTTCCTTCTGCATTCCCAACTGGGAGCAAGTGTGTCTGACAGGAAGGAGACAGGCACCCTAAAATGGTGTCCATTTGACTTCATGTTGCTTTCTGACCACCACCTCCCACCCCCACAAAGGGCTGGGGGCTGTTCGGAGTGTACTGGCTGTGGTAAGGGCTGGTGAGGTGATTTCGTCTGAGAGAAACAGTTTTTTCCTAAAACGTCTTTCTAGTTGGGCTTTTTGATTTTGTTGAAAGTCGTTATTATTATTGTATTTTAGTTCCCCTAAGTGATAACCAATCAATTGCTGTTAGAGGCCATCCAGTTGATGTTTTTAAGTCAGGGAGCTCTTGTGATTGCGTGGAACCTCCCCGGAAGAGGGGGGTTTCTAGGCTGTCATCTTGGTGGGAGCAGGTCATCAGGTCTCTCTCCTGGGAGCCTCTGGTGGGCTCAAAGTTAGCAACTGCGGCTTAACTCTTGGGCCACCAAGGCTCCTTAAGTAACCCAAAGACTCAGATATTATTTCAAAGAATATGGTACCCAGAGAAGAACTTGACTGCTGAAGATACAAAAAAGCCACCAAACCCAAAACAAACCTCAAACTAGAAGAATCGGTGTTGGCTGATGAAGAGCTTACCGTATATACCCGAGTATGATCCAACCCGAATATCAGCGAGGCACCTAATTTTCCCACCAAGACGGCATTAAAGAATGTGCTAAAAAACTCGGCTTATACACGAGTATACTGTATATTTTAAATAGGGTGATCAAATATAAGCAGATGAAAATAACCCATGATCTGGCCGCTGAGTCATGTTTCAGCAGACTCTCCTAAGAGAGTGAAGTACTGCGTTCATAGAGTAATGAGCAGGGATCGAACACAGTGCTAAGCGTGCAATGCAGCTCAACTGCAAACCAAACTCACCGCCACGGAGTCTCTGTCCACTCGTAGCAACCCTATAGGAGAGGGTAGAACGGCCCCTCTGGGCCGTAGCTGAGACCATGATGTGGAAAAGGAGCTCCCTCTAGTTTGAGGTCTCCTAGGGAGGGGGGAGGCTTTGATGCCCCTTCAGTGGGGCGGGAGGAGAAAGACAAAAGCACACAGTGGAAGTAGAGGTGGTGGAAGGATGGGGGTGGGTTGGGGGGTGGTCTGGATCGGAGTAGAGGTGTTGGAGGGGAAAGAAGATTGGAAAGGGGTGCAGGGAGGAGCTGGGGGAGAGAAGAGCCTCTCTAAGTGGATTTCACTGGAAAGAGCCATTGTCCACACGAGGGAATGGCAGGAGGGACGGGAGAACCCATGGTTCGAAAACACACGAACCCAGTCCCCTCAAAGCCCCTGGCTGTGAGACTGATCGCTGCATGATTTCTCCTCCTCTCTAGGGGCCGTGGAAGGGAGAATAGTAACACCTGGAAACGTTTCTGCAGTGGAAAGTGGTTCGGTCACCTTACAATGTCACCTCTCACACACCGCGGCCGAAGTGACGCAGGTCAACTGGGCACGTCCGTACCAAACTCTGGCCATCCACCACAATGACTATGGGTGGTACATCACCCCAGACTTTAGGAAACAAGTGGTTCCGGGTCCCGGCCTGGGCCTCACGCTCCAGCGGCTGACCTGCAACGACACTGGGGAATACGCCTGCATCTATTATACCTTCCCCGATGGGATTTACCACGGGAGACTCTTCCTGGAGGTCCTAGGAAGCTCAGGTATTTCCTCTCAGTGTAGCGCATGCCCCCATGAAGCACTGTGTGGGTTTGAACCCTGGCGTCCATGTAAATCACGTGGGGGCTTTTAAATGGGACTGCTGCCCAGTCCCCAGGCAGACCAATGAAATCAGCGTCTCAGGTAGGTGCTGAGTCTGCTGTGCTTTCAAAGCATTCCACGTGGTTCTTACGTGCGGCCAGCTCGGAGAACCACGATCATCCAGGAAGGGAGACCTGATGGCATTGGGCTGCTAACCGAAAGTTTGGAAGAACAAAGCCCCCAGCCCATCCTCGGGGGACAGATGAGGCCACTTGCCCCCACAAAGACGGACAGTCTTGGGCATCCCAGAGAGCAAGTCTACTCTGTCCCACAGGCTTGGTGTGAGGCACAGTCGGCTCAGTGGCAGTGGGTTTGGTCTTTGGAGGAAGGAGTCCTGGCGGCATTGGGAGTTAAGCATTTGGGCGCTAACCTCAAGGTCAGCAGTTCAAACCCACCAACTGCACTGCAGGAGAAAGATGAAGTTGCTTCTCCCCTATGGTGCGGTTCTACTACTCTATTCCTCTAGGGTCCCTGGATATCGGCATGAACTCAACGGCAGTGGGTTTAATGGGTTCGGGGTCTTGGTTGCAAAGTGTGCTTGACTTATATTTCCTAGGACGATCAGGTAGGGAGGCCACTTGAGCAGCATTCTCATTGTTGGGGTTGATGGATGCCAATTCTAATGAGCCCATATGTGTACAAAGATTACCAGTAGCCACTGGGTCAGTCCCGGCCCTGGAAACTCGGGAGTCAGAGGAGAGGCAGCTCTGTAGGCTTTTCGACAGCTGGTTTGGGGAAGTAGAGATCACCAGGCCTTTCTTCGAGATGCTCCTGGGTAGACTTGAGTCTCCCATTTTGTGCTCAGCGGCTACACACTTTAACTAGCTGAACCCTTATTGCTGCTTAAAACAGAGCACGGTGCCTGCTAAGGGTAAATGCACACTGATTTCATCGACGTGTTATTTATTTATTCATTTATTTGTTTTTAAACATTTTATTCGGGGGCTCTTATAACTCTTATAACAATCCACACATCAATTGTATCAAGCACAGTTGTACATATGTTGCCATCATCATTTTCTAAACATTTATTTTCTATTTGAGACCTTAGTATCAGCTCCTCTTTTTTCTCTCTCTGCCCCCACTCCCACCCTCGTGACTCCTTGATAAATTATAAATTATTTTCATATCTTACACCGACTATTATCTCTCTTCACTCATGTTTCTGTGGGGGGGGTGGAGGGTAGGGGTGTTTGTGTCAATCATTGCGATTGGTTCCCCATTCCTCCCTTCCTCCCCACCCCCCACTTCCTATTCCCCTCCTGGTATCACTACTCCTATTTCTGTTCCTGAGGGGTTTATCTGACCAGGATTCCATGTGCCTAGTATGGATGCTCAGGTCTAGCCAGAACTGAAAGGCAGGATTGGGATCATGATAGTGGGGGGTGAGGAAGTCTCAAGGAATTAGAGGAATATTATGTGCTTCATCAGTGCTGTACTGTGCCCTGATTGACCCTTCTGTGAGAGGATGCCCTATTGTCTACAGATGGGTTTGGGGTCTCTGCTTCACCCCCCCTCATTCTCAACAATATGGTTTTTTTTGGGGGGGGGGGCATCTTCTGGTGCCTGTGACTGGATTCTGTTGACACGTCATGATCACACAGGTTGGTGTGCTTTTTCCATGTGGGCTTGTTACTTCTCTGCTAGATGGCCACTTGTTTAACTTCGAGCCTTTAAGACGCCAGATGCTATATTTTTTTATAGTCATGCACCATCAGGTTTCTTCACCACATTTGCTTATGCACCCATTTTGTCTTCAGGGATTGTATCAAGAGGGTGAGCATCACAGAATGCCAGGTTGTTAGAAGTGATGTGTTATTTAATAGATCATCTCCCTGAACACTCCGATCAATTCTTTAGGACGTGTAAAGTTTTATAACCAAGCGCTTGGAAACTCTGAGCCGAGGGCAGATTGATGCTGTGATTAGGTGTTGTTAAGCCCATTCTGATTCACGCACTCTTTTGGACACAGGAGAACTGCCAGTTTGGGCTCTCTGGAGTGTCATCTTTATAGGAGTAGATCACCAGGTCTTTTCTCCCTACAGAGTGGCTGCGGAGTTTGACGCTCCGTCCTTTCCATTATCCACCAGTAGTTAACCATTCCACCACCAGGGCTGAGGCCATCTCTTGGCTTTGCTGCTGGGTCTCAGGCAAGATGATTGAGCTTCTCTGTGCATTAGTTGGCTCCCCGTGGCGTGAGGGGAGTTGAAGCTTTTTACAAGCTGTAAACAAACAGAGGCTTAAATGATTCCATATAAGCAACTGCACATCAACACTGTGTGTAACACCGCAAGCACTCTTACCATTCCCACTGACTGCCAGATCGAAAGAGAAGTTGAGGCTTGGAGTGGTTCAGAGTGATTGAGCTGATTTTAACATAAGTGTTCTGGTGCCACTAAATGACACCCTTAGAATGGCTATTTACTGCCCTCGCTTTAGATGGAGATTAAGTTTTATGGGGAAATATATGGAAACCCATAGGATCTTCCTCGGGCTTCCTTGAAGCAATAAGGCTGGTTACCAGATACGGATTAAGTCCTGCCTTGGGCATTTGCGAGCTGTGTGAACCTGAGGAAGTTGCTCAGCCAATGTGACCTTCCGATTTATCTCTAGCGCTGGGAAATTCAATGAGGTAATGTATGTAAATGACTTAGCACCAAGTCTTAAAAACCCAAACCAAACCCACTGCCCTGGAGTCCATGTACAGCAACCATAGAAAGTGTTTCCAAGACTTGGGACAGACAGTCTCATCCATCTCCCCCTTGGAGGGGCTGATGAGTTTGCAGGACCAACTTGGCAGTTAGCAGCCCAGCGCCCAACCCACAGGCACCCCCCCACCCCCCACTCCCAAGTCTAGAGGCCAATTAATGTTAGAGATTCTTATTTTAAAACTGAGTATGCTCACATCCAGATCTGGGGAAAGGTGTGTGTGTGTGTGTGTGTGTGTGTG
>NW_022103902.1:15054813-15071603 GCF_000313985.2 Echinops telfairi
GAGAGAGCCCAGTGCTTCCTGAGAGCTCATCTACTTAGATCACGCCCCCGGAAGATCATCTCCCCAACCAAAGGTTAACTGACTGGGCACCTTCATTGCATCAGCCACATCCCTCACAGAATCACCTCGCTGGTGTCTGAAACCCTGAGAGAAGGTGCGTGTACACCAGGGAGTGAACTTCTTGGGACCATCACAGACTTCTGCTTACCTGGCTGAGGGCGCCCAAGTGGAAGGATACACTGATTGCCAGGAAGAAATAGGCCGATGGGAGTATCTTCGCTTTCCAGTGCTGCTATAACATAAGTAGCATAAGTGAGTGCCTTTAATGAACAAAACCATATTTTCTCTGAGTTTTAGGCAGCTAGAAACACAAATTCAGGGCACTAACTGAATTCAGGACAGCCTCTCTCTCTCTCTCTCTCTCTCTCTCTCTCTCTCTCTCTCTCTCTCTGTCTCTCTCTCTGTCTCTCAGGGCACTGACTGAATTCAGGACAGTCTCTCTCTCTCTCTCTCTCTCTCTCTGCCTGCTACAGGAGACGGCCCTTGTCTGAGCTTCTTTAGCCCAGGCATCCCTCAGTTTTGGACCAACTGCACTGAATATGGTGCCTGTCTCCCTGTCCCTGCTGACTTGTCCCTGTGACTTGCCCATATCATACACTGATATGGTCTCATGAGCATCAAAAAGAAAACCCAACTGGAAACCGGGTTGTGGTCACAGGTATAGGGGTTAAGATTCCATTCCATTTTGGAGAGACACGATTCCATCCATAACAGTAGCTACGGATCTGTTTGCACACCTGTGTTTCCCACCTGCCCAATTTCAACAGGAACTGGGCAAGGACCGCCATCAGAGTCCCAGAAATGTATGGTGACTGAGGGCTCAGACCTTGGATGAAAATCTAGGCAATGCCAATAGTAAGCCTTGCATTCCATCCCCCTAATAGTCTGGGTTCTCTCAATAGAGGCGGGTCATCAGAATCCTGAAGAGCTAGTCTCGCAATTCATATCAACTCATACAAAGAAGTGAATCTGAGCAGCACAGGGTTGGGCCGTGAGTGCCGCCCAGCTTGGCTGCCCTGAGCTGATGAGCACGGCTGGTCAGCACCTCTGCAGGACTCCCCTGGCCTCACAGCTCCCCACGGGGTTTGCTAAGACCTTTATTAAGGCCATTGCGACTGTGTGACAGTCCAACTGCTTTGTCTTCCCAACCCTGCGTTCTGAGCGCCTTCTATAGGTATCTCAAGGTGCTTCTCTACCTGACGTCCGGCATGGTCATCTTTTGTCTTAAAGGTTGCATTCTGGAGAACCTTAGGCACAAAGGGAACACCAAAGGCATAGTGTTTTCTCATTGGCCTGCTGACTGCGAGGTCAGCAGTTTGAAACCATCAGCCACTCCTTGGGAGAAAGACTGGGTTTTCTGCTTCCATAGTGTGTTCCAGTCCTTCCCAAAGAGAAAACAATGGGACTGGCAATCGGGGGGTGGGGGGGGGAGGAGGAGGGGACAGGAAGGGGAGCAAGGACCCAACAAAATCAGGGACAAGGGAACAACAAGAGAGCTACAGTTGATGGCGAGGAGGGTGTATAATGCCTGGTGGGGTTTGATCAAGTGCAATGTATCCGAGAGGAATTACTTGCATGAGGGTGAGCATGATAGTGGGACAGGAGGAAGATGAAAGGAAATAGCTAAAGCTATTCATAGAGGTATAGCTATAGGCAGGTATGTATGTAAATATATTAATTTATAATGAAAGAGATAGAGGACAATGTACATATATTTTTATGTTAAGTATTAAGATAACAAATACACTTTGGGCCTCTACTCAAGGCCTCCCTAAACACAAAAACACTTTGTTGTAATAACCTGGCACTCTTTGATACTCACCTTCCCAACAGGATCACTGAAGATTAAATGGGTGCTTTAGCAAATGTGGTGAAGAAAGTGGATGGTTCCCGGCTATCAAAAGATATAGTGTCTGGGGTTTTAAAGGCATGAAGTTAAACAAGGAGCCATCTAGCAAGGAAGCAAATAAACCCACATGGAAGAATCACACCAGCCTGTGTGATCACGAGGTGTCGAAGGGATCAGGTATCAAAAGATCCCAAACAAACAATTATATCAAAGTGAAAGAGGGGGATTGGAGTGGAGACTCAAAGCCCATCTGTAGACAATTGGACATCCCCCCACAGAAGGGTTACAAGGAAGGAATGATTCAACCAGGGTGTAGTATAGCACGGACGAAACACACATCGTTCCTCTAGTTCCTGAATGCTTCCTTCCCCCCATGTCCCAATTCTACTTTAGAAACCCGGCTAGATCAGAGTACACACATTGGCGCAGATAAGAACTCTGGACACATGGAATTCAGGACAGACAAACCCCTCGGGAACAGTAATGGGAGTAGTGATGTCATGAGGGCTGGGGAAGGTGTGGTTGGGGGGTGGGAGGAGAGGGGGGCACCCATCACAAGGTTGGATGTATAACCCACACCCCAGGGGGACAAGTAACAAAAATGTGGGTGAAGGGAGAAAATGGACAGTGTAAGACTCAAAATAACAATAACGTATGATTGCTCACGAGGGGGCGAGTGTAGCGTCCCGGTCTGCGGGACACACGAGCAGGACCCTGGAGGGAAAGACGAACCTGGATGGAAGAAAAGACATGGAGACGTGGAGCAAGACAAACGTTGATCAAGCTCGATTTATTTGGGCAAAGCTCGGGGTATATAAAGGGGAACTGGGAGGTGCATATTTTAATAAGGTGTGCTGCACAACATCCAATCCAACATGTATATTATAATGAAGCATAAGCATGTTAACCAATCAGCTGCAGGTGAAAAGGCGCGCGCTAGTTCTGAAAGACGTCCTGCATGCAAATTAAGGTTCATCAGGCGTATTGCGTATTCCCAACATGGTATGTCTGTAGTCCAATGAGCGCTCGGCATTTTTAACCAATGGGTGAAAAGGTCAGCTTTTACAACCGCCCGTGCTACAGAGCATGTAGCTAGGAACGCGGAGGTTGGGTTGGGCAGGAATTTAGGCAGGGCCAGTTCCCCACAGGTTTAAGCAATGAAAGACAAAACTTAACAACCAGGAAGCAGCCAAGTTCGGCTACGTGGCTGAGGCTAAGGCCTTAATGGCCACCGGCTCCCAACAGGCGAGGAAGGGGGAGGGAGGGGGAAAAAGAGCTGATACCAAGGGCTCAAGTAGAAAGAAAATGGTTTGGAAATGTTGATGGCAACACATGTACAAGTGTGCTTCATACAATTGAATGATGGATTGCTATATGATTTGTAAGAGCTCCCCAGTAAAGTGATTTTTTTTTTTTAAGATACTGGTTTGCTAAAAAAAAGAGTTGCAGTCTTGGAAACTCACAGGGACAGTCCCACCCTGTCCTCTAGGGTCACTCTGGGTTGGCACCAACTGACGGCGGTGAGTGTGTTTGTTGAACATGGAGAGTGGGCACTCTGAAGGATGGTCGGCACCAGGACGCCACCATATATAATGGCTACATACTCTGGGACCCGCGTTCCTATCGTGGTAGGACCGCCCCAGACCTTTGTGAGCAAAAGGTGCGGCCACTTGCTCCCTAAAGATGAGCAGTTTTAGAAACGTGCTATATGGTTACGGTGAGTCACAGCAGACGCGTTGGCAGTAGGTTTGGTGGTTTTTTGTTTTTGAAACATTGTGATCAGGGAAGCTTTTGTGGGTGACATCAGACTGGAGGGCCGTGCCGGGTTGGGTTGGGTGGCAAGAATGGCGCTTGCTAAGATGGTGTGAGCGACATCGGGGTTGACAGTGAGTCTGAAAGGTCAGATTGTTCATCCTTGGACTTCCCTGAAGCAGTCAGGGCTGACTGCTAGGCATTTTGTCGAGGGCGAGTCGTGACCGTTAGCACTTGCTAACTGCGTGACCCTGTGACCCTCAGTGATTAAATCCAAGGTGACTAGGGGATTCAAGGAAAGCATGTAAGTAAAAGGCTTAGCACCAGGCTAGAAAAATCCCGACAATGTGTTGTTGGGTACTGTTGAGCTGGTCCCATAGCGACCCTGTGAACAACAGAATTGCTATGCTGAGCCCACGGGTGCAGCTGCTGTGCCACTCCGGCCCGCCGAGGGCCTGTCAGAGGACAATGCTAGTCCATAAGTGGCTGTGCTAGCCCCGCTCCCTGCCCGGGGGCCTCCTCAGTCCAACTGTCAGCCAGGGCAGTGGAATTCCCTGTGGCCAAGACTCCCCTGCCCATAGGGTGTCCACCTATATTCTCTCAGAGTATTGTAATCAAACACCAACCTACGCACTTTGGTGAAGAGAGTTTGCCGATACGATGAAAGTCGTACATCAGCTGACTGTATGCATTAGGGGGATTATCCTAAGTGGGTCTAGCCCAGGGCTGGGGAACCTTTTTTTTTTTCCCCCCTTGGCAAGGGCCATTTGGATTATTTAGAGCATCCTTCACAGGCCATACAGAATCATCCACCTACATATGTAGCCTGCTCTATTTGGTCAACCGTTTCATGAAGCTAGAGCGGCTTCTCTTTGGCTCTGGTGGCGTCGTGGTTACGTGTTGGGCTGCTAGCTACAAAGCCAGTGGTTTGAAACCGCCACTCTCTCCTCACTCCCTGGGAGACAGACAGGGCTGTCTGCCGGCGTGAAGCCTTACAGACTTGGAAACAGAGGCAGTTCGACCTCCAGGGCCGCTATGAGCCAGCACTGACCCCGTGGCATGGAGACTGATGGCCGGACGGCTTCTTTCGGGTGAGATGTGGGAAGTGAGCTGGTCTGAGCCAACCCAGGAGCATCAGAAAGGGCTGACCTCTTCCTGGTGAAAGAGAGTCAGTGTGCCCGATTCCCCAGGCTGGCTTTGCAGATGGAGGGAGCCAGAGGGCAGGCAATGTGCCTTCCGGGGGCTGAAAGACGTCTTTGGCAGGCAGCCAGCCAAGAGATGGGAACCTTGGTTCTACAACCACTAGGATCCTAATGCTGCCACAGCTGTGTGAGCGTGTTAAGAGATCCCAGCCCCTCTGACGCCCAGTCATACAGCACCCTGACTTCTGACCTGTAGAACCGAGAGCTAAAACTGTGTGTTCTTGCCAGATGCTAACTTTGTGGTTATGTGAAGCAATCGAAAAATAGCACACTAGCCAAATCAGCTCATCGTTTGCCACCCTTCACGCTTCCTTAGATGCCTCAAGTGTCATCCCGATGCCTGTGCGGTTTGTGACGGGGGGACATTTTTTCTGCCAAGGTCCATTTGCATATTCATCGTGTCATTTCCGGGCCATCGAAAAATCATCACCTTAAAAATTCGCCTGAAAAAAAAAAATTCGCCTGCTCTGTTCGGTCACACGTTTCATTAAATCACCCCCAAGGTGACGGCTGGAACTGCCGTCTCCTTGGTGCGACGTGGGATGTGAGCTAGTCTGGATGACTTTGTAGGGCCAGGTGTCCCCCACACCCGCTGTCTGTCTCAGGGCTCTGAATTAGGATGCGAAGTCCACCTGCTACCAAAGACAGGGTGCAATTAAGTTGATTCTGACACCTGATGACGCCACCGGTGTCCACGCAGAACCGTGTTCCATCCAGTCGTCCACGGCTGGGTTTGGGAAAGGAGGCCACCAGGCCTTTCTTCCTAGAGCCTCTGGGTGCACTGCAACCACCATCCTTTTGGTTAGCAGTCGAGCATGTTGCCTGGCGGCTCTGCCCAGGGACGCCATGCTGCTGTAGGCAAACGCAGGTCCTCTGCTGTGAAGTTCGTTCTGACTCAGAGCAACTCTTATGGGACGGGGTGGAACAGCCCCAGAGGCTTTCCCAAACTGTGATTTGTACGAAAACAGACTGCCACCCTTTCTCCTGGGGGGTGGCTGATGGGTTCAAACCTTTTCCAGTTGGCAGCAGAGCACTTTAACCATTGTGTCATCTGGGCTCAGGCCCCCAATCATGACCATTTAGTGACTAAATTTTAGTCAATTCCAACTCAAAATGACCCTGTAGGGCAGTGGTTCTCAACCTTCCTAATGCTGCGAACCCTTTAATACAGTGTCGCATGTTGTGGTGACCCACCACACCAACCATAAAATTATTTTTGTTGCTACTTCATAACTGCCATTGTGCTACTGTTATGAATCATCATATAAATATCTGATATGCAGGATGTATTTTCATTGCTACAAATTGAACATAATTAAAGCATAGTGATAAATCACAAAAACAATATGAAATTATATATTGTGAAATATTTATTTCTAATATCAAATCAATGAAATTCTGTCTTGAAGCATGGTGTAGCCAGGGGTAACAGTCTTCACACCGGGTACTCGTATGTGGGCGTATCTGCATGTGGGCGGGCCCTCCTGGAGACAGATAGAGGAGTGGTGTCTCGGTTCTTAAGACCATCGGAAATATGTATTTTCTGATGGTCATAGGTGACACCCGTGAAAGGGTCATTCGCTGCTATAGGGGTTTCTGAAGCTGTAACTCTTGATAGGGACAGAAAGCCTCATCTTTCTCCTCCAGAGAAGCTAGTAGATTTGAACCACTGCTCTTAAGGTTAGCTTTCCAATGTTTTCCCCACAGCACTACCAGTGTTCCTCCAGGCCTGTCCTCCTCCTCCTCTTGCTCCTCCTCCTCTTTTTGCTCCTCCCACTCATAGTCACCCTACAGAAGAGGGTAAAATTGCACCGGTGGGTTTGTGAGACCATAACTCTTTACGGGAGTAGAAAGGCCGGCAGGCCTGGGATCATCACTATTTAATTTTACTTCTTCTGTCATTGGTACAGGAAAAGAAACAGGCTTTCCCTCTAGGGGTAAATGATACACAAGCCAATGCCTAGACACAGTGCAAGAACATAAGTCCTATCAATAAGCTCAGGGTGAAAGGCTGTCAAGAGGGAACTTGAGGTCAACGACATGCCCACAGGAGAACTGCTTGAACTACACGATGCAAACAAGGGTCAGTCTGAGAAGAATGTCTGTCTCCCTCACCTGCCTAGTATGTAGAGCTGTCCTATCTTTAAGGTCGACGTGTGCTGGGCAGTTTCCTGCCTTGAGCTTTATCTACATCCTGAGATGTCTCGACCAGCTCAGGGCCCCAGGTTCTCAGAGCTTCCTGTGCACCGGGCTTCTCACTCTCTCCAGCTGGGGACGATTTTGTGCCCTCCCACTATAACTTTCCTTTCATCGAGGTTGGGTGGAGAAATGTAGGACTTAAATGATTGTTCGGCATCTCCTAGAAAAAGGTCAATTTTAGGTACCCTTGAGGCTTGGCCCCTGGTGGTGTGGTGGTTATGTGTTGGGCTGCGATGCACGCTGTCAGCAGTTCGAATCCACAAGCCGCTCCTTGGGAGAAAGACAGGCCTTTCTACTCCTGTGAATAGTTTCAGTCCCGGAAAGCCACCAGGGCATCACTGATGAGTTGGCATCGACTCAATGGCAGTGACCGTGAGAGAGGATGAGACAGGGAGGTGGGCAGGATGCTCAGGCTTGGGCAGCTGTGGGGACTCTAAATGAGGCTGCTCAGGAAAACCACAGGATCCCAGCGGGCTCTGGGGTTACTAATTGGAGTTCTGGTGGCGGGGTGGGCTTCACAATGGGCTGCTCACCACAAGGTCAGCGATTCGAACCCACAAACCGTTCCATCTGAGAAAGATGAGGCGTTCTGCTTGGATAAATATTTACCATCTCAGAATCGCCGTGGGGGGAGTTTGGCTCAGGGCAGCCTTCCAGAGGGCTTGTGCTGCGCGCCTTGTTCGCTGAGCAGCTGGAGTTGATGGTTCCTGGCCAGAGAGAAAGCAGATGTTTGTTGTTGGCTGTTTTGTTGTTGTTTGTTTGCATGCACGCTTGTGGCTGTTCAGAAGCCGGCGCCAAGTCGCACATGGCCGTGAAACCCAAGCTGGCTAGCGGTGGCTGAGTGGATCTTTCTGTCTGCGAAGTGCCCCACAATCTCAATAGTTCATTCTTTTCCTTTCGGGGAGGCGGACAGTTTCGGGCGTGGGGGTCGAGGGATTCTGCTGGGAACCTTTGGCCCCGGCAGCTTCGGCAGGTGGGGCTATTTCCGCTCCTCTCGCTTTATCCACAACATCCTCCTGAGACCCTTCCTGGAGAGCTCGGGTCCCTCCCTCATGGCACCCACAACACACTGTTGGGTGTGTCCTGGGCGTGTCCTTCTCTCGGGACCCTGGGCCTCCCGGCCTCTCACCTAAACAGAAACTGTTCCCCGTTCCCTCTGAGGGTAGTGGCTTGGGAGGAGGGAGGATGGCGCAGGGGGAGGGCAGGGAAATGAAGGTGTGTGCTTGATACACGTCGTTTCATTTCGTTCTCATGAGAAGTCGACGATAGAGTGACCCTTACTCCGACTCACGGCGACATCCGGGCTGGTCCTGTTCTATCTTCATCTGGCCGCTGCTTCTCTAAATAGAGCAACTGAGGCTCACACGACCCCTTAGGTCAATCATGGGACCTGGACTTGAACCTGTCTTTCTGACATCAGTGACCTAGGTCTTAGGGGGCAAGCAGTTTCTTAGAGGGAAATGCAGTGTTTCCTGTGCTGGGGTTTGGGGGGATGGAGGGGGCAATGACTCATCACCAGCTCCCGCACCCACTCTCAGCCAAGCTTTGGCCAGGAGCAGTGTGAGGCCGGCGCCTGCTGCATGGCCCTGGGCTGCTACCCTGGCCTACAGAGTGGGCTTCTAACAGCTCAGGCACTGGACTAGATTCCTCAAAGATCCCTCTCAAAGCAGAATCAGGAATTTGGCTTTCAGCAAGGAGCTCGGTTCTGTCCTACAAGGTCATCATGAGTTGGAATTGACTGGTTGGCACACGGGGACACGCTTTGAGGATTGCTGGGGCAACTGCTGGTGGGTACTGCCTCCATCGCCAGGACTAACACACAAAGGGCCACCCTAGGAGGGAGTCTGTGAGTGTGCAGACAGGCAACACACATGGTTAGAGGCATGAGCCCACCCAGAGGGGCCTCGGAAGAAATGCCTGGCGATGTCACCTTGAGAAGTCAGCCTACAGAGCATCGCTCTACTCTCACACCCATGGGCCCGCCATGCGTCAGTCAGGATCTAACGGACTGCCCCTGGAAAGGGCTGGGCCCTACCTTGCCTGGGTTGTGGGGGTGTCTGACAGAGAGCAGGCAAGAAGGGGAGGTGTGCTCTGTAGAGAATTTAAAGCACTAAAGCCCCCCAAATGTCCTTCTTTTTATTATTACGTTGGGCCAGAAATTTAAACAATGCCAGAGATCAAATAGTCTTCCTTGAAAAAAAAAGTTTTTCTAATTGTAAATAGTAATTTCTCTGGTGACTGTTGAGTTTTAAAGATAAGATTATTATTGCATTTTACATGAAAGTTAATTCTGAAAACTTCCAGTGTTACAGCCAGTTTCTTAAGACAGGTGGATGTGGCCACCTGCATTCATTTTCGAAATAAGTTCAAAATGGTTCTGACTCATTCAAGCACTTTTGAGGTGAAGTTTGTATCTCCAGCCCCTGTGGTGACTACACACTCCTGTCTTTAAACCCTAGATGGTAAATAAATGGTGATGTCCCAGGGGTTGTAAAGACAAAGACTTACAACTCATCCCAGCTGACCTCTTGGAGTTTCTATTTGTGTGTAAAAGTGAAGCAAGAGTAAAAACTGAAAGGTGTAATATTTTGTGTGGTCAACTCGAATCTTCTTTCATATAGGAAAAGTTTTACTGGATTTTATGAATAGTGAGATGGAAATTTCTTCCTTTGCAATTGTAACCTTTTGAAACTGACGAATGAATCAAGATAATCATAGTATCTCTTAGAGATGTTTCATCTTTATTAAGATCCACTTATGGATTACAGAGTAACTATCTATGTAAAATATACCAGACACTAGTGAAAGGGTCATTGTTCAAGGGCAACTAGAAACATTACTGAATAAATGCTTATTTTTTTGCACTGGAATATTAATTACACTTTTAATTACACATTCTTCACTGATATGATTATGTATGGAATTTAATGAAAGAACAATTTCACTTTAGTGTTTCCTCCCCCATGGATGTTATTATTTGTTTTATTTTTTAATTCTTACTAAAAATTATGTTATCATATAAAGGGCCCCCCAAAATAATGAATCCCAACAATGTCATCGAGTCAATTCTGACTCAAAGTGACCTTGTAGGTACAGGTAGAACGGCCCCTGAGGCCTTCTGAGACTGTCACTCTTTATGGGGAGTAGAAGCCTCATCTTCAGCTCCCTCAGAGCCGCTGGGGGTTTCAAACCACTGACCTTGTGATTACCAGCCCAATGTGTAACCACTATCCCACCAAAGGGAGAGGGCACTAAACTGGTCTGTTCTTGGTGTCAAGTGTACTGCATGACCACTGGCTGTTGTGAGGCCGGGGGTGTACGGCGGCCCAGGCCGATGCTCAGCTCTTCAGAGCTGGGCTGCTGTCTCCCGTCCTGCAGACAGACACAGGCCCTGCTCCGTTCCTGCCGCTCTGCAATGGGATGGGGGCTACCTTCGCTCTGGCCCCTGCCACTAACCACCATGTCCTCCTCCCTCTAGAGGCCAAGCACCGCGCTGGATTCCAGATGTCCTGGCTTGGAGCCCTGGTCACAGTTCCTGTGGTCATCTGTACTGTAGCCATTGGGCTGGTCACGCTGTCTAGAAAGGTAATGACTCATGTGCTGGGCACCCCAGACCCCTGCCTTACCCTGTCACACCCTGGCTCTTTCTGTTTACTGTCCATCATGTTCTTCTACTGAGATAACCCAGAGACATCCAGTTGTTGCCTTTGTCCATGTGGAATGTTCTTTAGTGTTCTCTGAGGCTTCTTAAATGGTATTTGTCTTTTTAAAAAATGTTTTAAGTTCTTTGTGTTTTTCCCGGTGCCTCCTTTTTTGGGAGCGTTGGAAGGTTCAATCTGAAGCCACCAAAAGTTCCCAGTTCTGACTCTGACACATTCCTGAGAGTGTGATTCATCTCCTACACGAGTGACGCAGCTCAGGCGTCTGCTCTGGGCCAGGGCCTCCGGTGGCCACTCTGCTGGGGCCCTGCTGGACGCCGATGACCTCCACAGGGCGAGGGAGCCAAAGATGCACGGCCAGGAGGCTGTCACGTGCCTGTTCCTTCCACTCAGAGGGTCGCGTGGCTTACAGTATCGGAGGAGGAGCGATGCCCTGCAGGCCCTCCCTTGGGAATGGGTAGTGATGGTGGTTGTACAGCGCGTGAAGATGTATGCACGTCTCGGAATGGAACCTTTACCATAATAAGAAAAATAAGTTGCTACTTCCAGGGTGTGGTTTTAGAGAAGGTACTTATTCATACCAGGTTTTTGTTTCATCACATATCAAGTGGGGACGATAAGCCAGTTTGTTTCCTATCACAGTGCTGGGTGAACAGGTGACCTATTGATGGAGAGCTGTGTAAACCATGGAGAAATCCATCGATGTACTCGTTATGTCGTAAACGCGTAGCTACTGATGTTTCCTCTTTGCTTTGTGAATCTTCTTTGAACCTTCAGGTAGCCCAAGCCTAGCCAAACTCAACTGCCATCGAATCAAATGGACAGATAGTGACCTTAGAGGACAGGGCAGAAGTGCCCCTGTGGGTTTCCAAGGTTGGAACTCTTTCTGGGAATAGAAAGTCTCGTTTTACTTCTGAAGAGTGGGTAGTGGTTTCGAACTGCTGCCCTTGAAAGTAGTAGCAGCCCAATGCATCATCACTACACCCACCAGGGCTCAGGGCAGCCCAGGTCACCCTAATCCACTCACCTCACAAGCACGAGCTCCTAACATCACTGTCCACCTTTCCCCCCAGCCCTCCCTCCCTCCTTCCCTACACCTTTCCCTCGAACTCTGCTTCCCCTCCATTAACAACTCAACTCTGCAGCCCTGGCATTACCATCGCAGGGCTATGTGCTGGGGGCTGCTCTTGCTCATACATGTGGGTTTACGCTACTGTGTTAGGCTGGGCTGACTCGAGAAACAAATCCAGTAACACTCAAAAATGTATACGAAAAGGGCTTTATATTCAGAAGTAATTCTGTATCAAGGAAGCGTCCCATCACTCCAGTTCAACTCAAGTCCATAAATCCCTCTTCAAACACCCAGTCACATGCAATGATGCAGAATATCCCAGGCTGGTGGGTGCAGAGTTTGGGAAGATGGGTGTTGGCATTGGAGAGATGCAGGTGTGAGCTCTGTTCGCTGTGTGGCTTCACTGTGCCGCGCCTCAGTGTCCCCGAGGAAAGCTGAGGGTCATGACGGCGCTGCCACAACTCAGCTCTGGTAAAACTGAAGTCACATTTGTCAAGGAACCAGCGGAGTATTTTTCCTGGCACGTATGAATGACTGTTGACTGCGTGGTTTTTATAATTAGTACACATTTTATTTAACACACAGAGTGTACCTCATCAAATCTAGTGCTCCATACACATTTCTGTTGCCTGGATTTATCATGCAGAGCTGCATTGATGTCATTTGTCACACGGCTATTGGCGAAAGGGTCCCTGGGGACCTTTGCATCAAGAAAAGGACTGAAGAATGTGTCCAGCTCTCAGCAGTGACCCTGCCTGCAGCCCCACCATCTGGTTACCTCCCCTTCTCTGAGAGGCGAGGAGGGCCCAGCTGCCATTTCTGCAGCTCTCTTGGTCCGGAAGGATACCATCAGGGTATTAGAGGCAGACTTCTTGTTGATCTTGGGCCTGATGGAGGCCCCCACATAGGGTGGAATGCAGATGGAGGGGCCGAGGGACCTACCTCGGGCATACTTGCATTTCCCCAGGGACTTCTGTAGGCCCCCAAAGTCTGAAGATCAACAGCCTAGGCTGGCCTGTCTGACCAAGATTGGGAACGAGGACCCACCAGCAGCAACACTCACACTGACTTTTCTGAGGAAGAGTCAGCTCTTCTATTTTCAAAACAGATCGGCTTACGTCAAGGGATGCCCTCGTTCTGTAAGCATGGCATCAACCTGCTGCGTAACAACCATCCCCTTTCTTTCTATGTACGTCCAGGTTCAGGCATGTTCACTGAACATGCAGGAAGAAAGCAAGAAATGGAGGAGGAGGGATGTTCGGGGGGAGGGAGGGGGACACATGGTTTCTAGTGTGCATCTGAGAGGAAGCAGGGCCTCTCTCGGCCTGCAGTGTGGCTCTACCCCTAGCGTTTTGTATTTGTTTACTGCATCACTGCACAGAGCCTCCTCCATCCTGCCCCTCCGCCTCCCCGTCTGCATCGCCTATGACAGTGTGGGCATTTCCCATCTCGGGGGCAGTGCAGTGTGGGCCAAGTGATATTTGGTTTGTGTGTGTTGCTGTGATTTCCCAAGCCTGCGGCTCATTGTGATTCACTCACTAAACTGTGATGCGGGTGAGTAACCCACTTTAGGGCCATCTTATTCCAGGTACGAGGGTGCCAGCTTTGCCCCCAGCTTTGGCATCCTGATATCTTCTGACCCTCTGCTCATGCCTGTGGTTCATGGATTGGCTGGCCTTTGAACAACCTAAAGCTACCATGTTCTCCTAGGGATGTGATTCTTAGCCTGTTTTCCCAGAACAGAATTCAACACGTCAGTCCTTTTGTCAGTTGTTGTTGTCTGACCATGAGTCTCTAGATGGACTTGAAAAATCAAGTTATCTTCGTGATGGGACTATAGGGGAGAGGGGGGCGGGCAGAAATGAGAGCGAGAGAGAAAAAAAATATTTCAATCCTCAAATAAGTCCTCAAATATATCTTGAGCATCTGTTAAGGGCACTGAGATTACACAAAGGAATACAAGGGGCTTCCAAAAGTCCATTTTGGTGGAAAATGGAATTAACAGGCCATGGAAAGGTTCCCAGGGACCTTTTTGGTGCCCTTGCTATCTATAGACCGCATAGCCTTCCGAAGCAGCTCAGGGCTTGGGGACAGGCATCGCAGGTCGGTAAACCAATCTGCTCTAGAGGACTTCAGCAACCACGGCCGAGCGCGCTGGATGTGTGTGAGTCCTGCGGGAGGGCGTCAGGACAGACACTTGCTGAGCACAGTGCTATGGAGCGGAGTCTGGCGCAGCTCTTAGGAGGACAGAGGGATCGAGCAATGGAAACGTCGACTACAAAACAGAGAGGCGGGAAATTAGATGACTTTGAATGAGACAAATCGGAGTCCCAGTTGGCTATGTCTTTGGACAAGGGACCTTACCTGCTTATTAGCACATCTCAAAGTAGTGTTGTGGTTGACATGCTATAAAAATGCCAGTCCAGTGAATATCCCCGGCCGGTTCTCAATAAATGACCGCTTCGTGCTGTCCAGGGCCTGTACCAGAGGGCGGAGAATGCTGGACAGGGAAGCAGTCAGGAAAGGAGAGCGTGCCGCCTCATAAGGGAGGGAGGGGTTGTTGTTTGTCTGTCTTTGGCATTGTCATCCCCTTGGGAAAGGGACCTACTATTCAGAAGAAAATAGCTTTACACACACAAAAATGATGTTTTAGGGAGTTTTCAAATCCTTAGAGAGCCCATCTCTGGATTCTCTGGACAGGCAGTGGACACTGTGGAAGGCTCCAGGTGGTCACCTGGCCTGGACAAGCTTTATTTTTGAACATCTGCTCTGCTGGTGCTCATGCAGAAGCTGGGCTCTCGGGATGAGAGGGTGGGAGCAGGCTGCTGTGGGAGTCCAGGGGAGAGAGAAGCCGCTGGTGGCAGGTACAGAAGCGAGGGATCCATCTCGCTTCTCTTTAGTGCTCAAGGTAGATGGATATCTATGACTGGTTGGAGATGAATATTAGCCTCCAACTTTCTCATCAGCCTGTACGAGAAACCAAGATAGAGAATGTAGGGATGGGACCAATTGGTGGGGCTGGAGCTGTGTGTGGGGGCGGCGGGGGTGTGTGTGTGTGTGTGTGACTCCCTCCCTGAGTCTGCACTTGGGGTGGGTCACTAGGTATTGCTGTTCTAGGAACAGTGGGGCATGGGGGGCTGGAGCTAGGGCGGGGACCTGGTGGCGGCTGCAGCAAATTGGATGAAGCTACTCAGAGAGAGCGGATTGCGTGCGGGGTGGGAGAAAGCAGAGGTCTGAACCCTGGGGAGCCGCTGACTTTGGGGAACTATCTTAGGAGGAAGAGCAGGCAGGAGTTGCAGATGGGTGGGGCGGTGGGGAGAGCAGAGGACTGTGGGGGAACCAGGAAAGAGGGATGTCTTGGGAAGCAGGAAAAGAGACTGAAAATGAAAGCGGTCCACCGTGTCCAAGGCAGGATGGAGAATTCACTGGGACTGACTAAATGCTGCCTCGGGGGCTAGGGACAGGAAGCAAGGGGCGTGCGTGCCAGTGAATGCACCGTGAATGCCAGTGGAGGGGTTCTTGCCGGGAGGAATCCTGAGTTAACAAGGTTGACAAATTTGGGGTTGAGGCTTTGGTGGTGTTGACAAGAACACGTGCTTCCCTGTGTGTGCCTAGGGCTCAAAGAACTGTGCATTGTGGTGTCCCGTTAGGGGGTAACTTTTGAATAACACCCCTGCATGCTCACTTTGTAATCCATTTGTTTTTAGAGGCGATCTTTGGGAATGCCGGCTGCAGGGAGCAGCCCCAGGACAATGGCATGCGAACAGGAGTACTCTTGTCTTGGGGTTCCTCTGTCCCCTGGAAGATGTGGCCAGGCGGAAGCTGCCTCTGCCAACCCCCAGGAGGAGGAGCGGCAAGACGATGTTGCACCGAACGAGTACTTTAACGTCCTGAGTTACCGAAGTCTGGGGAGTGTCAGCTTCCTGGTAGAGAGGGCTTAGGTCCCTGAAGAACCTTCTCGAAGACACATTCCTTCTTTGTGCTGACATGGACGGATGTCTGCGCACCTGCTCTCTCCAACACTGCTGTGTGTGTATGTGTGTGTGTGTGTGTGTGTGTGTGTGTGTGTTTACAGGGAAGAAAATAAATACCATTCTTCTCTCCCTCTTTATTTTCTTCACTCAACCCTTTGCTCCACAGGCAGACCCTGGGTGAATTACACAGATGTTGGTGAGGAATGATGTGTTAAAAACAAATAAACCTTTTTCTTCTCTTCCTCCCTGATCTCTTCAAGTTGGAATGGAGCCAACATCTACGTGGCTTATTTGTTTAATTTATGCACAGGCTGAATCTTATAGGACTCTTGCCCACCCACCATCTTTGATAGAGGAGAGAGCAGGGGGGCCGGTGTGCGAGGTGACCGGGTTGCTTTTATAAGCACGGAAACTGGGAGAGGATGTGAAACAAAGCCGTCTTCAGCCAAGTAACCAGAAAGCATCGCCCGACAAGCTGACATCTGACGAGGCCCCCGAGGTATTCTGGAAGAGCAGATCCGCATCAATGCCTGTGTTTGCTGTGGCAGGCAGTTCCTAGCACTTGGTTTGAAGTTGAACACAACTCATGGATCAGAAATGACAACAATGTGATGGTAAAAAACCAGCGGTGTTCAGATTTGGGGGAGGTGCTGGGCGGAGGCGGGGCTCAGAGTGGGTTGTCATCTCACACCCAGGTGGCAATCAGTTACTGTTTATGCCAACCTCCACGCCTGGGTGGGTGACCCTGGGTGGGTGAGAACCGCGCTGTGCTCCACCCGGTTCCCAAGGTTGAATTTTTAGAAGGAGAAAGCCAACAAAGCCCTTCTTCTGCATTTCATAGATGTCTAGGAAAGGGTCCCAGGTGATACTAAGGTGTGGGGGTCACTAAGCACAGGCAGGAAGAGATCCTTTCTAAGCGCTCTCAACGTTCCTTTAGGTCTCTATCTGAAAGGGAATTTCCTTTAGGTCTCTATCTGAAAGGGAATTTCCTTTAGGTCTCTATCTGAAAGGGAATTTCCTTTA
>NW_022103902.1:15071703-15128035 GCF_000313985.2 Echinops telfairi
AAGGGAATTTCCTTTAGGTCTCTATCTGAAAGGGAATTTCCTTTAGGTCTCTATCTGAAAGGGAATTTCCTTTAGGTCTCTATCTGAAAGGGAATGGGCTCAAAGAAGAAGACATTTGCTGGTCTCCTGCTCCTTGGAGCTGCTCATTCTGAGCACATGGTTGAAAACTTCAGTTAGGGGCCTTTGAGAGAGATGGTCTTCATGAGTAGACAGGACCTTCCCATGAGATCTAATTTCATCTATGTCCCTTTCTCTACTCTGTGAGCCCAGAAATGAATCAACACCTGCTCAGAATCACATAGACTCGACCTCTGTGACTCGGGACAGGTGAGGGTGCGGTGCACCAAACGTGAATGACCGGGTCCTGCACCACGCCCCACAGTGGGGGGGGGGGGGGATAGGCGCCAGATCTGCAGCTAGTAGCTGAGTACTGTGGGTTTGGTTCCGTTTTCTAGCTCTTCCTGGCCCTGCTTTAGGACACTAACTAGTAATGCCCAGCGCCCACAGCAGAGCACACCTGGAGGGGACAAGAGGCCCAGGGAACCTTACATGTGGCAAGGGACTAACCTTTCTGGAAGTCCAACTCTACATACTTTGATATCTGAGAGGAGTTACTTACATCAGGTCATCTGGTATCGTGCGGTTCGGTAAAACTGGTCATCATGGACATGTTCTCTGTGCGAATATGGTAGCCATTCGCTGCGTGTGGCTATTGAGTCCTTGAAATGTGGCCGATGTGACTAAAACTGAGAATTTAAAAGTTTTATTGACTTACAGGAGGAGGTGTGTCTATGGGATACTGGATGGTTCTACAGATGTTATGCATTTCAAAGTGTTACCACCAACAAGTAACCTGAAGAGTCTTGCTTCTGTCGTACTTTCTCCAATTAAAACATCAGGTCAAAAGCAGACTACACATTTTTTATTTCAGACTGTTCTCATCAGAGGCAACTGAGTCACCCAGTTCAGGGGCCGCAGGGAGGTTGAAACTCACAGGAATTATGCAGGCAAAAACTTCCATCACAAGACTTAACCTGGCCTGCAGTCCTGAATTCCTGTCTGTCCTGAAGGTGTAACACCTCTCGGGGGACTGAAATGCTAACAGATTTCCCACAGAGGAAAGAGGTTGAAGGGCTGGGAATTGCGGTGCTTGGTCTACGTGCTGAGCTCTACTACCAATGTCTCAGCTTTATGACATTGGACGCGTCACTTAATCTCTCTGAGCCGGTTCCCTTGTTTGTAAAACCATGAGGAGGAGGATTTCTATTTTCTTGGGAGGACAACGTAAGACAATGTGGTTGACTGCCTTGTAAGCTACAAAGTGCTACATGAATGGTATCATCATGACCATTGTCGTTCTTGTAGCACATCCACCCTCATGACGATCTGCACTTGGCACAATGCTTGACAAGTTCCCAGTGGCCCTCGGACTTCCTTGGGAGCAACTAGAGGAGTGGTGGGAATGACCGAAGTTCCTAAACAGACAGGAATACAGGGCGTAGACATAGCCTGGGGCAGCAAGTTCTTTGAGGCATTTTGAGAGTGTGTGTTTGAAATGAGGTGATCGCCTTAGGAAAAGTCTGACCGGCTTTGGATGTTGATGGCCTCTGGCATCTTCTGAGTGCCCTCAAGACTTGGCAGTCTCTGTGTTGGTGTCTACAATTACACTGATTTCAAGTGGTAGTAGTTGAACTGAAAGAAGGAAGGAGGCTTCATTCAGATTGATTCATCTGCTCTCCGTGGGGCAGCAGCGGATTTGGCAGTAGTTGAAATAATAGGAAAGCCACGGGAGCACCGTCTTTCCTTCGCACTCCCTAGCGTGGAGATGCTGAATTCCGAAGGAGGAGCACCAGAGCCAGCAGTGGGGTTCCCTCTGGGAGCGGGACTGAGACTCAGGAACGGCCCTCCAGGAAGGTTGCTCTTCCCTGCTTGTCATTGGAAAGTCTGGTTGCTATTGTACACATTTATTTCCAGGTTTGAGGGGACTTTTTTTGGGGGTAAGAGTTGTCAGCACAAGGGCCGTCCCTGCTTTCATGTTTGGGGATGTCAGAAATGCCCATCCCAAACTAATTGGGTCAGCATGCGTGCTGTCTGTGATGAGTACTGTGGTTACTGCTTCTCTTTAGAAGGTTTGAGCAATACTGGTGTGGTACAAATACCACTGGATTCCAGAAAGCCTGACTTTGAAGGATTGGCTTATGGCTTGATTGGCTTATGGCACATATTTCTGAGCATGACTCATTGGGTTGCTACCTGCAAGGTCAGCAGTTCAAATCCACCAGCTGTGCCACCACGGATAGATGGGGCTTTCTGAAGATTCGCGGCCTTGGACACCCACAGGGAAGGGCAGTTTCACTCTGTCCTGTAGGTTCACCGTGAGTCAGAGTTGACTCCAGGGCAGTTGAATTGTGCATTGGTTTCTTGGCTCCACAGCAGTGGGTTTGTTTGCTTGTTTGCTTTCTAGCAATGCGTGTACTAACAGCTGTGCCAGCGGAGGGAGTCTCTGAAGGCTGGATTTCGTAAGCTGCTGAGTGTGGCTGACTATCAGGATAGCCGGTGTATAAAGGAAGGACCCCGGGGGGCGCAGTGGGAATAAGTTGGGCTGCTAATTGCAAAACCAGCAGGTTGAAATCAGAGTTCCTGGAGAGATCTATAGCTTCAGAAACCCACAGGAGCAGGTCCCCTGTGTCCTATTGGGTCCCGGTATGTCTGGGTCAACTGGATGGCAGTGAGTCTATGAAAGAGCCCCCACCCCCCAAAAAAACATTGTCACCAGCAGAAGACCTCAGAAATGTGTGGATGAGAGAGAGAGAGAGATCAACGGCCCCATGTGAAGTTGGCTGTCATCCTTAAGGTGTTGCTTCGGTTCGAATATGCACCATGAACATATTTTCTTTCTCTTCACTTTCCTAGAACACTAGGTTCAGTAAGGAGTTTCGTGACTTTGTCACAAAATGCCAATCATTAAAAGCCATAGAAGTCATCATGGGGATCATGGGGGTCACAGTTCCTTGATGCCCATTCAGCCCAGAAGGTTCCCCGAGACCTTCCCCACGTGAAGCTCATGGCTGGGTAATTTGTTGTGCCCGCCCCTCCTCCCCCCCCCCCTCCCAGTGAGTCTTCCGAAAGTATGTCCATATTCATGATTCCCCAGAAAGAGATCGCTTATGTCCGGGGCCTTTCTGTTCGATGAGGGGCCCCTGAAGCACAAAGCCGGGGCTCCAGGTGGTTCAGAGGTGAAGGCTACTACACAGTGTTGCTTCCTAGGGCAGACTGACTGAGGAGTTGGTAAACTCCATGCAGTGGGGCAGTCTCACCAGAGACAAAGTATCAGTTCCCTTCCTCCCACTGGGCCATTCTAGCAAGAATGTTGAGTTTAGAGAGCAGTCTTGGGAAGGGTGACAGATAAGGCAGGTCCCTTAGAAATCTCCCACCCCGTCAAACGCGGACATCTTGTGCTATAAAATTCCCTTTTCTGCAGACAGATTGGAGAGAGCCCCGTGGTAACAAGGTTTTGGTGCTAAGTCCCTGGGATAACAAGCGACCAAGTAGACGGCCTGGTGTCTTATGGGATTGGTTATTTCCCCGGGAGCCAGAGAGATGATTTTCCACTGGGAGAAGGGACACAATGTCAATAGATCTAAATGACATGAGAGGAGGCGCTGTCTGAAGTACAAATGTCCCCAAAGAGCCCTGAACATCAGCAATCTTGAAGTCCTACTTTTTATACGAGGAGCACTGGTGTTTGAGCATTTTCTGGGCCTCATAGGCTTCCTCTTTAATTCAGGCCATTTTAGACGAGCCCTAGGCCACATTGTGTGCAAACACAGAGATGTGATCCGAGCACTTAGCACACTACTACAACAGAAAAAACACACAAGAGGCAACCCAGAGAAGAGGATTTTTTTTTTAATTATTCCTTCATATTCAAACTTCACAAACAGTGTGAACTTGTACAATACCTCGGAAAGTGAAACTTACAAAAAAAGTGCTGGTAACATTAAAAAAAAAAAAAACAACAAAAACCCCAAAAAACAAACATCATTCTTAGCAACATCAATTACTCTTCCACACAAAACAGAAACCTTGTAAAATTTATTTTCGTATTTTTAAGGCGTAATACTTCCGTATAAAGTATATGCAAGAGATAAAACTTCACAGTATTCCAAAATGTCACAATAATAATAATATAATAGTATAATGAAGCGCTACAGTTAATTTTTCTTTTTTTTTTTTGAATGTTTTTTTTCCTGTTTAAATAACAAATACAAGTCACAGGTAAATATACGTGAGAAAAATACGAGGCTAATATTAAATGGCAGGTAAGGATACTGTCACTGTTAGAAAAAACTGGCAGGATGTGTGTATTTAGTCTATATTTTAAAGCACTTGATAGAAAAGGCGTATGCAAGGTTTTTCAAAACAACTTTTCTGTTTGTTTGATAGCTGACAATTTTAAGAGTAGAATGAGAAAAAAAGGAACATACTTCCTCTCAAAACTATTGACCTGCTCATCTCAAACCATGTATAGAGGTGTGTGTGTGTGTGTGTGTGTGTGTGTACTTGGAGGATGATTTGTGTACCCATGTTTATGACTCTATGGTACACAGATCGAAATAGCAGGATTCCCTGGGCCCCAGCAATGATTGGAGGGTAGTCTCTGGAACCAGACAGCTTGGTTTTCTCTTGGGAAGCTGTGTTTCCCATTTAAAGCTCTTTCTTTGCTGCTGCTTCTTTCCAAACTCCTCCCCATCACCCCCACCCCACCCCAGGTCTTCAGTCTGCAGATCGTCCGGTTAGAGAAGGTGCCCTCCCTTCATAATGCACTGGGAAGCTGAAACTGCATAAACAGTGACACCCACACAAACACTGAAAACACCACTGGGATGAACGAATATGCTTGTGCATGTCTGTGTGTGCTTTGCAGGTCTGAATACACAGTGTGTGGACGCATGGGTTACACAGTAGCAAATGCAAAAAAGGGACCGCATTCCTGTCCATGCTAAGTGTGATAAGAAACATTTCTGTGCAGGGAATGGGGTGTCTCCGCATCTTATCACAACACTGGCGAGAAAATCAGGAACTGGGTTCCCCTTTTAGCAGTCACCACGTAAATGCCACTGCGAACACAGGAGCCCAGACCTCGAGTCTGCGCACCTGCGCCCGTTAACAGCTAGTCATTCAACCAACAGGGAACAGAAAGACAGCAGATAGCAAAACAGGGCAATAAGGTGCTCAAAGGAAAAAGTGGCACACCCACTCCTCGAATGGATCGCCACAGTAAGGTGCTTCAAAAAAGGTTTCGTGTTTGTTGTCTCAGTGTTTGATTTCAAACATGGTGAGAGCACTGGTTTTGCACATGGTAGCTGTGAGCCAGGCCAAGGGTTTTGAGGTTTCTGACATCTTCCATTGAAATGGGCTTCGACGGTCGTTGTTCTGTTCATTTTGTGGTGGGTCACTTGAGTTAAACAAACAATCGGAAGTTGAGTAGCCCCAAAGTGAAATCAAATCGACATGACTGACAGCGATAGCTGATGAAATGGGATCGAACATGACTGCATCCCCATTGGATCAAGATGCTTTCGCCCATTTTCCCTCTTCCACCCACACAGTTCCTTTTTTTCTTTGTTATCGTCCATTCCTCGTGACCGTACGGACACGACCCGAGTCACGGCAAGCGGCTGTTTTTGTTTGTGATCTGTTTCAAGAGTCCAACCTTGTTTTCCTCTGCTGCTGTTTTGTGTAGAATCTGGATTAGTAGTGAGCATCTGGATTTGTCATGTGCACGTGTATATATGTGCACATATACACACCTACACACTATATATATGTGGATATATATAGGAAGTGTGTATACATTTATACATCATATAGTGTATACTGCTTCAACTGGAGACCAACTGAACTGGGTGCAGACACTAGCACGTGGTTATTTTCCCCCTGCTCCTTCTGTATGTTTTAAACAGTCTGGAGCTCTTATTTATGTTTTTAAAGTGCATTTTCAATGCAGAATAACTGTGATCCACTGATTGATTTGGAAACCTTTTTGATGAGAAAACGGACTGCTCCCAGCCCCCAGCAAGAGCAACCTGGGTTTGGTCGTGCCGAGGGCTGAGAAGCAGTACCAGGCGTGTGCCTGAGTGATTCCTGGGCATTCTGGGCACCTTAGCAGCAGCAGCAGCAGCACCTTTCTGAGGAGTGGAGAGACAGAAAAGGAGGAAGGAAGGAAGGAAGGAAGGAAGGAAGGAAGGAAGGAAGGAAGGAAGGAAGGAAGGAAGGAAAGAAAGCAGGCAGGCTCGGATGAGGAAGGATGGATTTGTCCTGTGTTTACCTATCATCGGAATTGTTGACTTGGATGGTGATGGAGTTTGTGCAGTCACTGCTTGGCTTCAGCTGAAGGATGCCATCTAGTCCCCTCTCCACTAACTGGTACTGGCCTCCCCACAGCCCTCACCTGCTCCAGCGTGACCCATGTGTCCCCACTCCCGAGGCAGACCTCTGTGTGTCAGTTGCCTGTGGGTCTGTGAGTACCAGCATCTGGTAGGGATAAGGCACCAGAGAAATCAAAATGTTACAAAAAAGATGTGAAACCCCATTTCAAAGAGTCTCTCCCATTGCTCCGAGGAAATATTGCATGTGATACCATTCGGTTGTGTGTAAAGTGTGTTAAATGCAGTCTCTGAAAGGAACTCGCAGCCCTTCAGCACCAGAGATCTTTAGGAATGCACCCTTTGTCTGAACACACCCGCTGCCCCCCACCCCCTGCCCACCCCACCCCACCCCACACACAAAAGCACCAATATGAGAGAACAAGGCTGCTTGCCGTTGCTCGCCTCGTGTGTGAGAAAGTCCAAGAAGTCTACAAGAAAGCATGGTCTGAAGCCACCTTGAAACCGAATGCTTTAGGTTGCCGTGTGACTTCTCTGAACTTGAACATCTCAAAGGGGCTGAGATGTTTCTATGTAGTGTTTATGGGAATGTGTGGATCAAACCATGTCCCCGGTCATCCGCTAGCACTTCAACCTCCCCTTCTTCTGGCTGTTGAACCATTTTTAAAAGAAGAGGTTCATCTAACTAGAAAAGGGGGAAGAAGAAAACGATGAAGGCACATGATTTTATTCGGTCCCACAATCCTTAAGAAAAGGGCGCTCTGACAGTCTGTGTGTAAGTTTGTGCATGCAGGTGCCTGGAGATGGGTGCCTGGGAGCCGCTGAGGCAGCGGTCCGAGGGGGAGCTGGGAGAAGAGAAGGAGAGAGAATTTGGAGACAGAGCGGAGGGAGGAGGGAGGAGGAAGGAAGAAATGGAAGCCTCTCTTCAGCTTTCTGTCACCGACAGGCTCAAGACTTGGCTGCTTTAAGGTCCAGAACGGAATTTGTCTGTCTTGGTCTGGAAAGTGCCCCAGTTAAATATCTCCAGTCCATCGTGTTACAGTTTTGGGTGCCTCCCTTTTCCCTTCCCTCCAGCCAAATGATTTTTGTTGGTGGTGGTTTTAATCACAGTTTTTCTAAAAAACAAAAAATTATTTTTTCAATGTTGAAAAAATATGGAAAAGCTATTGACCAGCCTCGGGGCACTCTGCCTCTCCATCTTCACAGTAGCAGACAAACGGCCATTCCACAGGGCCTGGGAAGAGGGGGCAGGAGCCCTTGTGCTGGGTGGCCCCTTGCCCGACCTTCCCACAGACTGGGGGTGCCTTCACAGCACCGGCTGCCAGTTCTTTCTTCTGCACCCATGGGGTGTGGGCAAAACTGAACTAGAGTGCGTGAAAACCGCAGGGTCGTAGAAGCAGAAGGTGAAGGATATAGGCCCCTTCTTCTCAGGCCTCGCGATCAGGTGTGCTCTCCAGAGTGGCAGCCTCCTCTCAGGATGGAAAGCGTGGCTGCCCACTGAGAGGCTGAGACCTCCACGCTCAGGTCACCACCTTGATGCCTCTCGCAGGGGCCGGCTTGGCGCTCCGTCTCGAAGCAGGCCATGTTCCCAGGCAGAGAGGCAAAAGTAAACTGGCAGACAAAAAAAGGGGCTATGGACGTGGGGTTTCAGAAACAAATTTAACTTTGGTTTTCCAACATTTTTTCCAACAACAAAAATTAAAGCAGGGCGTTGGTGGCTTTGATCATCTGACAGCTGTTAGGCCTGGTTTTTTTTTCGTTCTTTCTTTTATTTTCTCATTTGGCAAGGCTAAGGCGGGAGGGAAGAGAAAAGGGGTTTCCCATAATTGGTCGAAGACACAGGGTGGTAGAATGCTTCCACACTTAAACTCACAGTCCAGTGTTTTTGACATTTCATAAATAGCTTTTTTTTTCTCTAAAAAAAGAATAAAACAAGAACAATCCCTTTACTTACTCCTCTGAAACAAAATAAACAGCAGTGGGTACAAACTTCTTCTTGTAACAATTACAAAAAACAACAATATAATCCCAACTTTTAACACGCATCTTGAATCAGTTATTTATTTATTTTTTTAACCTCAAAACTGCAGCATATCCTTAAGGGCAAACTTTTCGATTAGTTTTTTTCTTTTTTTTTTTTTTAAATAATGTCTTCACCAAAAAAACAGTCTTGTACCAATAAAATGCATTCAAAAATAGAAAATATTACACAACAAAAATATGTATCCTTCCTTTCCAAAAAAGAGTCTTCACAAAAAAATGTAGAAAAAATTCCAACAATTTTTTCCCCCTCTCCTAAACATTAACTTTCAGTCTAGGGCACAATTATTTATTGATTTCAATGTCTGTTTTTGCATAAAACACGGAAGATGCAAAACAATTACTGTATTAGAATTGTGACGTTACACCCACTCCCAACCCTACGGGAAAACAAAACAAAACCAGAAAAACCCAGCAAACATTACACAGACAAAACAGTCAGTGGGCTAGGGGAAAAAATCTGTCTTTCCTTACTGTGCATTTGGAGGGGTTACTTGGTTGGCACTGTTGGTATCTAGGAATGCCCAAGAAGGAAGAAAGGAGCCAGGTCCATCCAAGAGCTGCTTCAGCATTTGCTCTGGCCCCAAAGAGTCTCCTGCAGTGTCCCTTAGTGAGGGCTCCCCACTGCAAGTCCTCCCGTCCAAGAGAGCTCCCGAGAGAAACTCACCGGCAGTCAAAGGCGTGCAGCGTGTCCACACGTGTACAGCACACATACCTCTATACAAGCCACTTGCTCAACACAGCACACCATTTTTAAAACGCAAAATGGGGCTGAATCAAAGGATAAAAGGTAATGAGAGTCTCTCCATAGTTCCCCCCTCCCCCACTTTCCCCACTCTCAGAACTGGTTTGGTCATGAATGGGGGTGGTGACAAGTTCTCCCCACTTCATGACCCCAGCTTTTTTTTTTTTCCCCCCAGCATCTTATACATTTCCCTTCTTTGATGATATTTATCTTTCGTGTGGGATGTATTTTTTTGGTATGTGTGTTTATTAGTACAACTCAAAAGAAAAAAAATTGTGGGTTTTTTTTTTTCAGAGCTTGTGAAATTTTTCTCCTGTTGCTTATTTGGTTGCTGGTTTTTCTTCACGGGTTATTGTTTTGTTTTGGTTTTTGATTTTTTTAAAAAAAACAGTGAAATGTGTCCAATCTTATTTCCAGTGCATTAAACAAATTTTAAATTAACAGAGTAAAACCTCCCTCCCACCCCCTGCTCATCCTTCTAAAGGAAATGACTGATCAAAAAAAGTACAATATAGTAAAATCAGGCATTGCCAAAAATAGCATGATGTGCAACCTCAATTACGTCAAAGAAAAACAAACAAACAAGAATCAAAGGACATAAGCACGAAGGAGCCAAAACTACATCATCCCGACTGGTGTGACTGGCAAGCACTGGTGAGGAACCGGTAAGGCTACTCTTGGACTTCTAACTCCACGTGGTTAGTCACGGCTCTCCCGTCTGCTCCTGCAACGTTTAGTCTGCCACTCACTAGTTCTTTATATCTTTAAAATGAGCAAATTTGTGTTTGTATTTTTGGTCTACAGTAGAATTACATATTAATAATATAATAAAAATAGTTTATTAACAGCTTGGTACTATATCCATGTGGGGAAAACGGGGAACAAACTCAAATGGACATAGCAAATGGATTCTAGTCTTATAAAAATAACCACAATTATAATAGGAAATCTAATTAGGGCAAAGACGAAAATAAAAACAGGTATAAAAGTTACATCTCGGACAGCACAGACTCCTGACAAGCTGTCCCTCCACACATTGTCCTTGCTTCCGACCTTTCCACAGGCTCGGTTAACATTCCCTTGGAAATGGGAAAAGAGTGACATTAAATGGACAGTTGGTTGGAGCCACTCAGAACATTCGAGCTATTTTAGCTGACTGGTCAAGACTTAAGTGGACAGCATTTGTGAGACTGGTTGGCCAATGGGGAACTGCTGATGGTAACGGTTTTTAATTTCAGGGGGATTCCTATCCCACTGGTAAAGAGAGAAACCAAGGAGCCAATTTTTCTTTTCCGGATGACATCTAATATAGGAAATGAAATACAATTCTGAAAGGGGTGCGGTGAGAAAGAGAAGGGGTGAGAAAGAGAAGTAGATAAATTGTGGGCGCCACTTTCCCTGCTTTGTTTTCTTCAATTCACTGGTATCCTTCTCTTTCTGGATACGCAGTACAGGGTTAGCCACAGGCTGGCTCTGATATCATGATACCGATCCAGGCATGTCTAACTTCGGGGTGTCAGGCGTAGTTCCCCCCAATTTTCATGATGAAGTACAGGGGATGTTGTGATGGTAGAGCCCCTTGCCACTAGCTATCACTGTCTGACGCTTACTTCACCACTGAGAAGAGCTGACCTGAGTAGCCAACAGCTGGAACGCTGTTGCCGGATCAAGGAGGAGGAGGAGTTGTGGAAGAAGAGGAATGGGAAAGGGAATGCAATCAGTCAGGAAATACTGCATTTTGCTTTTGTTTTTTCTTTAACTTCAAACTGTCCTTGGTTTTTTCTCTCATTCGCGTGCTCCAGTTGAAGTAAGAGTTTAGAATCTAGTGCAAATGTCCTATCACAGCAGTACAGGAGCAAGAACCTATCCCTTCATTCCGAGTGCTAGCCCTTCAGGCCTGCTCTGAACACTGGGGGCAACGGTCCAGAAAAGCGTAACTGAACAAATTATTAATCTAGTACTTGCGACAAGGCACTACCACAACAGATCAGCCTCCAAGCATTTTCCCTGCCATAGGCATGGACAGTTGCACCACTCCAGCGATGAGAATGAAGACCAGACCATGGCTTCTTCAACACTTGAGTTCACTGGCCAGCGATCTGACTCCCTCACCCCAACCAGCCATTGCTGTTGGCTCCGGCCAGGTAGGGCACCATCTACACTGGGACACGCGGCCCTAGGTTTCTCCAGTAATACTTGCATGGTTCTAAATGACTTAGCTCACTCTCTTCTATGGAGGTTGTTTTTTCTCTCCATCCGTCTCCAGGCATGCCTCTATTAAAAATTAGTTTACAGTGCCAAGTACTATTGTCCCCCCCCCCCCATTTGTTAAACTTCTAACCAAACCCTAAGTCACAGACAGTTCAATAGCTCTTTTAGTAACAATATCTCCTGTCAATACCACTGTGAACAGAATGAAAACCCGAGTGTCATCCTTTAGCCACCAAAGCATGTCCATTTAGCCTGTTGTATTATTATTATTATTTTGTCTGGGAGAGAGCAAGTCTGCCTCTGGAGACTAAAGTCTTTGGTGATAGAAATGGATTGGTTATGCACAAGTTGGAAGGAAGAAGTGGTTTCCCAAAGCCGCAAGAGAAGTGTCCTAGGAGTGAATACATTAAGAAAAGTCAATCATTCCTTTCTGACTTTGGTTTTGTCCAACCAATATCCTCTGAGTACCTACCCAATACACATCTATTAAGTACCTTTTCAGAGCTCTGCATTGAGAGCCTCCTATTTAAAATGGAAACATGGAACAGTGCTTTGAACGCATAAGGACCCACTGAAGTCGGTTCTGAAAGCTCTAAGTGGAGGTTTTGTGGTCAGCATAGCTGACAGCTTCTCTGAGCAGTTTTTACCATGTGGGGATAGAAATAGACAGCTAACACGGATGAGGTTGGGAAAAGACAGATATCAATGCTGTAATCTTAGGAAAGACACCTTGGTTAAGAGTTTTCCAAATTGATGGCATACACCACAGGTGGCGGTCTTCAGGAAAAAATCAATTGTGAACTTTTCTTACAGCTCTAGAATCTTCAAAGCTGTCACCTGGGATTTGGGAAGAGTCCTTCCACACCTTCTGTCTTTTGTCATCATGCCCCACACAATCTATGCTTTTCCAGTGGGGCAAGCGCCCTTCATTAAAAGTTATTGAAAGCTGTCAACCTCTGACTCTATCTCAGGTTTAAAAAAGCCATACACATAATAGTAACAAAGAAAAATGAGAGAGAAAATCCAACTACCCTCAACACTAAACTTTTAGGCACTGTTAAAGTCTTCTGGCTGATGCATGAAGATCAGTCCTTCTATCATTCCTCCCATCATTCCTCCCGTGTCAAGGTTGGCCTCGCTTGTTTCAGAAGTAACACATCCCTCACTGGCTTTCAGTGTTTATTGCACTGTTCCCTTACTGTCACCTGGAAGGACTTTAGCACACACACGACCTTCCTCTTTGGTTAGCCTGATCTAGGTTTCACCCAGAGAGAGAAAGAGCATGCTCAGGCTGACAGGATAGCTCCAATATGACAGGGTTGGTTTTTGACAGAAGGACATACCACTTACCACTTCCCTCTGCAGCAGTGGTACAAACGCCGCATCACAGGGGGCTCTGTGGGGAAGGCCAGTCAAGACTTGGATGTGGGGTTGGGCTGCCTCACATTTGCAACTTGTACTGCAAGTTTAGTTGGAAACAATATTGAGCGATGTTCTCCGTAAATGTTCTCACTTTACTGTGCTAACCCAGATGCTTTATAATAAGGAAACAGGTCCTACCAGTGGGGTGACCTCTCGGCCTGATCCTACAGATTCTCGCCAACCCTAGTATGGTCATGCATGACGGTAAGGGCCGTCCCTTTCTGTGATGCTCCCAGTTTCCTCACTTGCTTCTTTCTACCCCATACATCGTACACTCTCTCCTGGCACAAGTAGATACATTTCAGTAGTGCAATGCAGTGCAGTCATAGTTAGTGCAAAAAAAAAGGGGGGAGGGGGGATAAAAAGCCTTATTACAAACCCAAAGCTCCACCCTAAACAGCTCTTACTAAAGGTCACCAGTGCCACAACAGTGGGAAAGCCAGCCTTCACCTCACACTTCTGTGAGTCATCCCTTTTGTTGCCCCTGTTTGTTTTAGCTCAAAGGAGAAGAACAACTAACTCACACCTATATATTATCCTGTATGACATTAAGCCAACAGGCAAAAAAGAAAGGGGAGTAGTCAAGTTGAAACCAGGGGTTAAGTCTTTAGAAGGGGAAAATAGCTATTTAATGCAAAGGTCAGTAGTGGTTTTTATTTAACGGGGTTTATCGTGTCAGATGGCTCTGATACTAAGGGGCGTGGGTACAGAAAAAGATCAAGGCTTTTTGTTTTCTCAAACAGGGTCCTAAATTGAACAGTGCTGGGTTCGTATTTCTGAATAGTGCAATCAGCCATCCCTCAAGGGCGAGGGCAGCAGCCACCTTAAATAAGACCAACGTGGGCTTCCTTAGGCGCATTCACTGGTCTCCACCGATCACCTTCTCCCTGGCCACATTCCTCTCCTAGTCATCTTTTGTTTTTTCCCCCAGACTACACATAAATACACATATACAATACACAGACATTCTCCAGGCCCCTCTCAGGATGACAGATTGAAAGCTGGTACAATCAGCCCAAGGACACACTCATACCAAAAGTACAATCATTACATATCAAAGCGGATTACTACATCAGAAGTAAAGGACTGCACTGTGCCTCTTATCGGATTATTCTGTAAAATATAACGTTCATAGTATTAGACTATCTCCTGGAGCTTCTGTCTTCCCTCTTCCTTGAAGTTAATCTAGAATCTGTCTGCGATGTGGCGGTACTGAGTGGCTGTGGAGAAATGCTTTGTATGTGATAATCTATAAGGATCTGACTCTGCAGCTTGTATGGGTTACGTAACTCATGCCAATGTAAATCGGCTTGTCTGTTTCTATGCACACCTGCAAGCTGGAAATCTCAGGAGGACAACAGAGGTTGGCATAGCGGGGCCAGCACATTTGAAGTCGTGTAAAACCTAAAGTTATTATGGAGGTTTCTTTTTTAAAAAAAATCAGCTTCTTGCCTTTGTTTATCATGAAAAGGATTAGTAAGATAACTCACTTTCATCTGATCTGAAACCACAATTCCTTCAAGCCCTGTGCAAAAACCAATTTTAATTAGATAGAGGATGACTATTTTTTGGTTGATAGGAATCATCCTCCCTCTCTGGAAACCGGATTCAAAGCAACTGAACCAAGGAAGACGTGCAAGTGCTGAAAATACCTTTGAAGAACCTTCTCCTAACAAGTCTACAGCAGGTTCCCAATCAAGAAATCAAGATGGTCCGCAGACAACAGAAGCGGCATGCCTAGGTTTGTTGTTCAAAGATCGCCCCTAGCTGTGAACATACAGAAAGCACTTTAGAAGATGACTAAATGTTCTATAAAGTTTAAACCATTGGTTTGTTGTTTTTCTCTGTAGTTTTCTCTGCATGCTCCTCTTGTGCCCCGGAGAGCAGAGGGGGCGTAGGAGCAGTCGAGCGTTTCTACAATTGTTCTGTATGGATTTGACAGCATAAGAGAAGGCTGTAATCACAAAGAAGGGAGGTTATCTTAATTTATTACTTCTTGGAACTATTACAGTCAGAGATGGGCAGGAATGACAAGGGGTGGGTGGTACTAACATCCTCTGGTAACTCCGAGAACTGGTGTTAGGGACCCAGAACGGCCTCAAACCGAGTCACAGCACATTGTCCTCTGTCCTTCCCTAGTTGCCCTTCGCTTTCCTCTGTTCACCTGTACATTTCAATTACTTTAAAGATTGAGTGGAGAATGTCAATTACAGCACAGAAGAAGGTTATAAAAAGGCTGTCAGGCTATCTTTAAATTGAGTTGAGCTGAAAACAGTGTGCTTTCAAATGACATACCTGCAATTCCCTCCCCCCCCCCCATGTTTCTGATTGGTTTCCCTTTTCTCCCTTGGTGGGAGGGTATAGGTGGCTGACGGGCTGGGGTACACTGCTGACCTCCTAGAAGTTACAATCGCCTCTGAGTGCCCAGGGGGGCCCAGGAACCAGTGGGGGAAGGCATGTTTACCAGTTAGACAGACCTCAGGCTAGGCCTCTTCAGATGAATTGATTTTGGCATTTTAATAGCATCTTTTTTTTGGGGGGGGGGGGGTTGCATTAGGTATCAATAAGAAATATCCAAGGAGATATTTACAGCAATTAAAATAATTATTCCCAGTGTTATTCCAAAAAGATGTAAAGAAGCAATGGCCTTCATCTGCAGCCAGTCCCCACGCGGGGCCCTGGCCTGTGAGTTGGGAACAGAGGCTCTTCCTTCACAAGCGGTAGCTATTGTAACGATTCTACCCTCTGACAGATTTTCGTCCAAACTTGCACGTGCTACTAGGAAAAGAGCAGACGACTTTCATTTTAAAAAGACTGCCAAACGGTGGGAAGGTAGGCTTTCCTTCGACATTATTCAACATGAGACACGTTAAGGGCAGGAAGGCTGACAGTCGGAGAGTAGCGCAATAGTCAAAATCTTTTGCTACCTTGAGAACAAACAGGAAACAAGGGAAGTAGAGAAATCAAACAAGCTTTACTACAACACCTAGTCCTCCAGTTTTAGGTTTCTAAAAAATAACAAACCCTTACACCAAGGCTTACAGAGAGCAAGCAACTGTTTTCACGTGTGCAGGAAGGAATTATGCCTTCGCTGCCTTGTTAGTTTCACTTTCTCGGCAGGAACTGCTTGTGTGCACACTTGTCCTCGCGTCCAGTGCAGAACAGAAACTGGTTTGCTACCAGCCTCAACTCAGAGCATTTCCTAAGCTCTATTTGCAAATCCTAAACCTATCCTAGCTATAAAATGAGATGCGGACTTGCTGAAATGTGGGGAAAGCAAGATTTTACTGAGAAAAAGTATAAAAGAAAACTCCCTCTCATCCTAAGATAGACTAGAATGCTTCTGACCAAAAGACTGCTGCTTTCAAAACTGTTTTGGCCACTGGGGCTCCTGACAGGTGGCAGACTGGAAAAGCGGGAGGCTCGGGGGCGACAAGAATGTCACAGCGCCAAGGCTCTAGGACATCACGCGGTCTGAGGCATTCATGTGGGATTGACACAGAGGTCGGGGCTGGTGTCTGCTTGGGGACCCAGAAGGAATGATGCCAAGAAAGATCGTGGAGAAATCCTCGTGATTCACTGGTCCAGGAGGGACTTCTCAGCACGGCCCCTCTCCTAGTCCACAACCCACTTTAAAAACGGATCTTACACTGCTCGAGAAGTCACTGTCTGAGGAGAAGCGCACTGCAGATCAGAGGCTTTAGATCAAGACACAGGAGAGTCTGGACGGTCAGGAGAGGAGGCGATGGGCTGATTCAGAGAGCGTGACGGTTAAGACCACGATGGAAGCAGTACGGACCAACCGACGCTGCATTGCTGAAAGATTGGTGTCCTGCTGGGTGCATGCCTCTGGAAGGCTTTGGCACTTCTATGCATGAGCACCAGGGCTGATGCAAACCAAAGTTAGGTCAAGCCTCAAGTCAAATGAAGAATGCACTTCTACTATTAAAAAGGTGATCCTACCTGTTTATCAAGAGGTAAAGCAATAACTGAAAGCCTCCCCCTAAAGATTCAGCCCCAGATAGCACTGTGAATGCCACAGGAGCGGGGTTCTTAGGAGCTGACAGGCAATAACTACAGTGTCGTGGGAAGAGCAGTGGACTGGTAGTCACGCAAAGACTGGACAGGGCATTTGTGAGGGGAACGTGGTAAGAATCTGTAAAGGATCCATGCATTATTGAAAATACATTAGCCTGAGACCTATCTCGATGACACAATGATCCGGTTAGTGTTTGAATGCTGGGGGGTGAAGTGCACCACGCAGCCCTGTTGGCAGTGTACTTGAATACAGAGGAAGTTTATATCTCAACAGCCTCAGGTTACAGAACAGGCACTTTAGAACCTTCAATGGGTTGTTCCGCTCTTTTGCCAACCGTTGCTTAATGTTGTAAACCACGGAGCGATTATTTTGGGAAATGTAGTGCATGGCAGAAGTCCTGCTAGTTTTCTCCTAAAGCATGTTTGTGCAAGGGGCTTTGCTTCTCCGAGAAAAGCTCACGGAGGCCAGAGCTGTTCTCAACATCATTTTGGAATGTCACCACTTTCTTCAGAGGCCTAGAAAGCTACTATCTGGGAAATGTGTCATGTGGCTAAGTCTCAGCAGGAATTAAAACCGCCAACATTGATGTTTTCTCTCCCTTTTTTCCTTCCTCCTTCAGAATAAGTCTACTCGTCTCCGGAATCGGAACACTGTGGTATTTAAAATTAAAAAAAAAACAACACAAAAAACCCCCCAAAACACTGTAGAAAATATTTTTCTTTTTCTCTCTTGGCCAAACACGAAGATGAAAATGAACTAGTGACCTCGGCAAGTACAGATGCCATTTCAAATTGTGACTCAAGGTCGCCTCACTCACAAACAAATATGGGTTAACTCTTAAAAACTCAAGTTACTAAGAAGACCTGCTTCCCTCTGCCTACAGTCTCCAGGTTCTAAGCGTAGTCCCTGCAGATTCTTCAACTGAAGGAGCTGTCAAGGCCACTGCAGGTGGGGCAGGGAGGAGGACGGGAAGCTCCTTCTCCTTAGAGCTTTGGGGAATGGCAGGTAATTTACAGAGAAAGGAAGAATAAAGGGCCAACAACGGGAACAAGGCAAGAGGGACAAAGCTGATTTGAATGTGATATTCTACAATCACTGGAAAAACCACCACCCCACTAACACTTTTGTCACAATTGTGGCTGCCCTAGAGACAGACCTTTTGCTGATACAGTTGGCTGAGAAACAGGTTGGTGACTCTGCTCTTGGAGTCGTTACTAGCGTTACTAGCGCCTTCCATAAAGACCAGAGCAGGAAATTCTGTACTGAGTGCCTGGCTTCCTACTGGACAGAGGACGAGTTGAGCTTTCATACAGAAAACCTAGACTAGCCAGAGAGCCACACCGGAATGGGATAGGCCTAGAAAATAAAGACTGATTGGGAAAGACCAAAGGAAGGAAATGGTGTTGTTTGCACTGAAAAACCTTCAGGATGGAGCCACAGGGAAAGGACTCTGAACAACTGTTTTTGTGTCTTGTGCTTGCAGGCAGTGCAGAGGGAGTGAGACTGGTCTTGGGCATCCCGGGTGCATGCACCGTTTATCCAGTTGGGAGGTTTCCCAAGCACTGAGCTGAGCTGCTTAGGGAAAGTAAAGAACCTCTGACCCGGAATCCCGAGCAAAAAGCACTTCTTGTTAGGGATGCCAGGCTGCCTGGTTTCTGAGGAAGAAACAGCACCAAGCCCCCACCGTAGTGGGCCCCTAAGCCACAATGGCCAGATATCCAAGGGCCAACATTTGATGAGTTCTGCAATTTAAAAACTAACAATAATAAAAGGAAGCCTATGTTTTGCATTCTAGTTCTCACCAGCTCTGTCCTGCTAAGGTCCCTTTAAGCTCTGGTATTTTGACAGTCTCCTAGGTAAACAAATGCTACCACGCTGCCTCAGTTAAAATCGTTATCTGCATCCCAAAACCAGGAAGAGAAGCAGCCTTTGAGGAAGGGGCCTTAAGTCAATGTTTGGAAACAGAGTTGGGACAGTCAGGCAGGCAGTTCCCGGCCTCGGAAGCACAGCCCGTTGAAACGTAGCTTTCAATTGGGGGTCAGCACATGTGGAGGTGAAGGAGCCCCTCGGTCACATTTTAAGAAGCAGGTACAGACAGTGACAGTCCTAGAGGGAAGATGACAGATACATTCATATGCACTTCTTTTGATCCTCAGATATTGACAGGGTCCACTAAACAAGATCACATTGAATATGAACCACTTTGTATTGGCCACACCAAAAAAAAAAAAAAAAGTTTTCACTTTCCTACATTTGCTAAGTCTGAGCTTAAAAAAATCCTACAATTCTGCAAAGACAATATTGAAGCTGATAATATGAAAAGCAAACTTGAGCAGTAATGACGATTCCTAACCTCATCAGATTAACTGTAGCAGGCTGGTGATGGGTGATAGATGCAAAGAAACAATATTTCAATCAATTCATGATCATAGGCAGATTCAAAAGTTAAATGAATATAATGTAATATATATTTCAATATAGAGTTGTTATATATGTGTATGTTCTAGGTTTCAGAAATACTGCAATGTAGTGTACTGTACTTAAGCATACCTAAATAGTAACTCATATTCACACAAAGTCACTAGTACTGTTAATAAAAAAAAAAAAACACCTCATTTTTTTTCCAGTAAAAAGAAATACCTATGGTTACAGTCACAGACTTCTTTTGGATATAGAAAGACAGTATACACTTTTAAAAAACAATAATGAAAACAAAAATTACAACTGTTAAGTAACCTTACTGGGGGAAGGAAGAGAGTCACCAAAATAGGAGAGGAAACAAAATGTCCTTTCCCTTCTGTAAAGCAGAAATCACCTACAAGTCATAAAAAATAACCGGCCATCTATCTAGTAAGAGAAGGGCACAGGAGAGAGGAAACGGAATCTGGCTGTGCGTTCCCAGACCGCAAGCCTTGCGAGTCAGCTCTGAGAGCCAGATCCATCCATGCAGTATATTACACTAGAGCGGCATTCTACTTTAACGCTTGAGATGGACACGAACCATCAAGTCTTACAAGATTACAAAGAAAAACCGAAACACAAAACTCTCCCGATAGTCTATTGGTTTACTAGACATGGTAAACAACCCAGTCCTGGAAAGACTTCGGCAAAGGCCACATTGGTTTCAGGAGACACAGTTTGTGAATTATGGTGATATCCTGCAGATGCAGAAAGGATAAGGAAGCGTTCGCTTGAGAGAAAGACCTACTTGTGTGCACGCTTGTGTGCCTGTGTGTGCACAGGCTTGTGCGCACTCCTATACCGGGTTGCATAGAGGAAAGCAATGGAGGTCTTTCAGCCCTGGGATGGCTCCGGCCAAAACGTGTCTGAGCCTGGTCTGCCTCCCCCTGGGGGACCTGTGAGGTGCCCCAGACTGCTGGTCCCTCTTGTCCGCTTGCCCGTGGAGTACTTCTGTTCTACCTTCTTCTGGAGGAAAACAGTCTGTCACTGTGGGTTTGCTGTGGGTCCAACAAGCTGCCTTTGTTTCTCCCAACTCGGAAACCTGACTGAAAAGCAACAGAGTGGGCAGGTGACTGCTTCCTGGGAAGGAAGCCACAAGACTTGGGCACAGTGGTGGGAAGAGGCAACTGTATCTACGCACTAGGACCTCTGTCTGTGCGTGCTTAGCTTGAGGGGCACACACGTCCCCAGACTGGAAGTGAGCGTGCTTGCACACACGCGCATGCACATCTACTCAGAAACTCCAATACAAGTGTGGTTTGTCGTGCGGACTCTACTCCACACAAGCATATTCAAGTTTCTCATGAAAGGGGCTACATAGACAGGACTAATGGCCGGGCTCCTTCAGAATGCCCCAAAGCCTCATCACAGATAGCCGGTGGCATGGACACACCCCACTAAGGCAACAGGGCAGAGCAGATATGTGAAATGTGAGAGACCTTTGGCTCTTAACTAGAAATCCCAGAGTCTGCCTTGTCTCTGGGGAATACGAGCGGGGAACAGCTCTGTCCTGAGAGCACCTCACGTGGACTGCATACACACCTGGTGTGCACTCATTGGCAGAACTTCTAGGACAGCAGTTGAGACACTGGTCGGGGTAGGTCCCTTCTCATGACTAGAATCTACGTACCAGTTGCAGTGGTTTTGCCGGGCAAATAGTAAATTTCCCTCACCTCGGGAGTGACACACGTCTCCTCTAAGGGCTTTAGTTGTTCCGGGTCTTTCAGAATCTCATTGAGACATTTGGAACCCAAATATCCCCAATAAACTTAAAAGAGGGATTAGTAGCACCCTATCCAGATGCCTCCAAAGCTGGCACTGTCGTTGGGTTTGCCGAGGATTTGCAGATGCTACTCCTTCACTGGGGGCTTGAAGGTTGTGAGCTTGCATTGAAACAGAATCATCAAATTAGCCACATGCCTTTTGAAACGGGGGCAGCTGAGAAATACACATAGTATGCGGAAAGCAGGTTTTTGTTGAGATTGTCTTCCCTATTCAGGAAGTGTTTACAACTAGAAAACCAAGGACCTGTGGTTTATTTTATGGGATTCAGCTAATATGATGGCTACTTTATATAGGGCCCAGACCTGTCTTTAAAACAGAATAGATAGGAAACTGTAGCTACCTTCCAAGAACAGCCAGTTCTGGACATGTGCGGACATCTCCCTGCAAAACCATGTTTCCCTGGTCCCCGTGACTCATGTTCATCATAGTGCAACTATCAAAAAGCAGTTAAGTGTTCATATCTCCATGCCTTTTCAGTTTCCATGCCTTTTGTTCTCTCTTTCCTAGGCTTTCGGATTTAAAGCCATTAATTTTACGCTGTGTGTCCTTTCTCGAGAACAGATCTGAACTGAGGTCACCTGAGCTTAGAATCCATCCTGTACGTATTCCATTCACAGGGCACCAGGTGACTGGGCCCGAGGAAACCAATGGAATGACAGGTGCTTTGGTTGGTTGTAGTTGGTAAAACAATGTTTCTTATTTCAACAGGGGCAGTTTTGCCCCGTGTTCCACGAGGAGATGCACGGCTCTGGGAAAGAACTGGGCTATGCAGCCCTCATCTACTTCTTCCTCTAGAAAGGGAGGCTCGGGCCCCACTGCCTCATGACCATTCTCTTGGATCTGCTAATTAACAATGTTGACCTGATGTCCCTAGGCAACCTCGCTACGAACTCGGTGCTCATGAGGGGAAAAGTCTGCCGAGACTGAGGAACATCTTTGGGGTATTTTGTCAGGCTGGTCACTTTGAGACCTAGTGCTAGAGGAAGCTTTGGGTACTTTTCACAGTCTGTGTTTACAGAAAACACACAGTCACCAGGGTCTTTCTTCCGGTGAAGGTTAAAGCAGGATCAGAAATGGCAACTCGACACAGAGACCCCTTTGGGAATATGAAACCATTCTTTCTCTAGACCAAGAACCCTCTGTGACCCTCTGTTTGTATCCATTTGCAGCCTCGGCACCTGGAAGAGATGGCTTTGGAAAGTTTGCCCCACATCAGCTATTTCCTGGGCACCTAAGAGAACAGCCCTTTTCTTTCATGGAAACAGAAAGGAGGAGGCTGCTGCTGCCTTCCCAGCGGCAAAGATACCTGGAGCCCAGACAGCCCTGGCTGGGTCAGCTCACTCTCGCCTCCCCAGGAGGAATGTCTCCCACACTTGGGAGGCCCTGGGTTGCCTTGCTTTTACTGTGGAATTAGGGAGTCTATTGAAATTCCGAGTGCACCCTTCCTTTTGTTTGTCACCAAGTCATGTGGTTCTCTCATTAGTGTTCTATTTTCCTTTAAAAATTTCCTGCTTTTGGAGGACAAAATTGGCCATTTGAGTTTTTTCTTTCTTTCTCTCTTCTGAGTAAAGAGGTTTCTCAGAGTCAGAACCACTCAAAAGGAAGTCTGCCAACCCTCACCATGGAGAAGCCCGGAGATTTTGCTGAATTCCCCTTGCCAAAATTCCTAGTTTCGCAGTTGGATGTTTTGGGTTTAGTATTGTTGGGTGCTGAATACATCTCTCAACCCTTTTGTTCTCTCTAGGGCTTCCATTAACCTGGATCTCAACTCACTACTAAATTAAATGATTCTTTTAAAAGATTTCTTTCAGGAGTAGAGACACAGCAGAACGGGTGTCCTCCTGTCTTCCTCAATTCCCAAAGGCTCTTAGGTTGTGTCTACTCTGATGCTGCACCTTCACCGGGCCGCCTTTTGCTGCAGCAGCCGCCCAGCTATAGCAGGGACAGACTGGACTTGATGAGCTGAAACTTTCCCTGCAGACTCCCACATCCCACTGCCCCCAGCCTCAGCTAGTTCAACCACAGCTTCTGCAACAACAGCGCCTGCCAGATCGACCTGAGGACAGATCGCCTGCCTTTCCTGAGGACAACAGGTGTTGGGAACATCATGGAAGAGCCTCGCTAAGAAAGCAATAGGAGCCCGTGGCTCCTCTCAGGTGTCAGAGAGCTTGTGTAGAGGGCACACCTCAGTGTCAGCCTCTGGGCTGATGGAAACCACTGATTCGGGCAAGGGCTGGGTAGAGACCGCTGAGCTGGACGTGCGTGTAGGTCAAGGCATTAGGACCTAGGCACTGGGAGGAAGCCTCTCTCCATTGCTGGAACACACACATTTCCACTGTTGATGGGTTAGGAAAGGGCATTCCTATGCCTTACGGAGTATTTGGATGACGCAATGTAAAACCTCTCTGATTTTTAAACAAAGCAAACCCAGGCTTTTCTGAGATCAGGAGCCAAGAGGACATGAAAGATGGCTAGGAAGAAGCCAGGGACGGCAGCCGGAACAAGAGCAGGTTGGCTCGCTGGATGTGGAAGGCCTGCTGCTAGCAGGTTCGGATGTTTGGGAGGGAAAAGTCTACATAACTATTATAAGGAGACAAAATATTTAACTCAAAATCAGTAGTAAAAAATATCGGATACAAAGACTTTACGTCAACAGATTTGTTTGCCTGGCATGTTTCTTAATCTTTCCCCATCGACAATTTGAATCAGATCATGTGATAAATTCCTTTAAAAAAACAAAAAAAAATTACTGTTTACTTATTTGAGGGCTTTGGGGGAGTATAAATATAGATATTTAACAGGAAAGGAAAACAGCCCATCACACCAAGATGCGACCAATGCTCTCAGTCCTGGAAAAGTTAATTTTTCATCAACTATGCTGAGACAGGTCTTCTTTTTGACTTTTTTCCTCGTTAAACAAATTTAGTTTGAGAACTGCTGTATAAAAAAAAAGTTACTTTCACACCAATTCTTTGCTCCCTGTATTCTTTCCAAGTGGTCTTAGAATATTTGCCTCCTATTTAGCCTTTACTTTTTTCCCTGGATGGTGGGAGTTTTATTATTATTATTAAAGGGATTTTTAAAAAACATTCTTACTTATCTAGCATGAAATTCCAAATGTAAGAAAATGGTGGAATTGATACCAATGGAAAGAAAGGATCGATGCCCTACCTCTGCTCTCAAAGCAAAATTTGCTTCTCTACTCCCTAAACGTCTGCAGTTGTTTGACTTGCAGGGTAAGTAAGCCAAACTAACAGCATCTCTCTTCTTTCAAAGGAGGTGCAGGCTAGCTTGCTTTCTGAGAAATCCGGGTCAGTTTGGATAGCTGCTCCTTTGTGGCCCCACAGCAATTTCCTTGCTCCTCTGGGTGGCGCCCCCTTCTCAGACCCTCTCCCGAGAGCAATCTGCGGTCAGTGTCAGTTGGGGAGATGCTGGGGGTGGGGTTGGGGGTAGGGGCAGGCTGGCTGGACAGTTAAGTTCCAACTTCCCCCAAGAATCAGAATGAGAGAGAGAAATGCCTCTTCGGCAAGGAAAGGTTGAGCATCGGGAGTTTCCAACTACATTAGAACGTTCCCCCTACATGTTTTTTAATATAACAAAAGGTGGATTTTATGCCCCTTGCTTAGCCTTTCAGATGGCAAACCAGCATGTAGGTAAATGGGTCTCTCTTGAGAGTTGAGCAGCAGATAGCTAAATGTGGCCTGAAATTGCACTTCTTTTCCGGAATTACTACCAATTCTGCTGGGGTGTGATTAAAGGGACTATTTTAAAGGGGCCATTGTCAAATAATTAAAAAACAAAAAAAAATCCAAAAAACGTTAACAGTGGCTTCTGGCCTCCTTTCCTTTGTGACATGTGCTGCGTGACTTCATGTCAGTTTCCTCTACCTTTTAAAAAACATAGTTCTTAATTGGTGGCTTTCAGACGCTCTATTTTATAGATCGGTTTTTAAAAAGGATATCCCGACTATCCCATGACATGGTTAATTAACTGACTAGCCCTCTATTGGTGATAAGTGGAAACATTATAGGTTTACAGCATGGGTATTTTCGAAAACAAAATCAACATTAGAAAAATGGGCTTGAGCTTTGTCTAATTCCTGAAGTTAGTTCCCAACAACTTTGAAAACAAGTCCATTTAGGATGGGGACCTTGGTGGGGATCCTTTTAGAAATCACTATTGGTGATAAGTAGTCATCCAAGTGTACATGAGAGCTTTCAGGGAAACACCTGTCGAATTAAAGCCAGCTAGGCTGAATCAAAGTCACATACCCTCCGGTGGCACTAACCCGATCATACAGCACGGAAAACATTTTGAAAAGATCCAAGTTAACCCAATGCCTATAATAAACGAATAAAACCAATTTAGTCTTTGTAGAATTGCTTGCCTTGGAAGATTACTCCTCATTTGCTGCACAGTGTTTGCTTGTTTGTTTGTTTGCTTTTTGTAAATAGAACACTGGCAGGAAAATTAAATTAAAATGTAAAGTAATTTGAACTAAAACTTTTTTTCTTCATTTTAAAAATGATAGTTTGGTGTTTCTTCTCTATTTAAAGATACACTTTCCCCTTTAAGTTTGCTCAAATAAGCCCAACAGTGTAATCATTTTCAGAGTAAGAATCCCCACATTTGATTTGGAATCCCTTCCGGGTGGGGTCTCTGGCGGAGCCGTCTCATTGACGAGCCCTCGGTAGGAGAGAACCCCAACTAGGAAGAGGGAGGCACTGGGGATGATGCAGTGGTTGGTGGTGGCCTTTCAGATAGTGGATGTGGGTGTCTGGGGTATTTTTACCAATTTTCTTACGTTTCCACAAAAGCAGTGCTTGAGACACCATCTATAGAATGACTGTCTTGGTTAGCCTTCTCACTCCTGGAGGGCACAGTCTGAAAGGCGATACTTTGAAAGGAAGAGAGTAATTTTGGCATCGATGCATCTTGGTTTGGACCAGGCTCCGGACAATGATGCCCTCTCAGAGTTCTGAAGGGTGAGGGGGGGTGGCAGAGCGCTGAGAATGCTCCCTGCTGGCGGACCACAGAAGAAAAGACCCCCTTGCCAGGACTTCTAGACTACTAGTGTGTCATCAAAGAAAAGAAGAATGTTCATAGAAATTCTAGAACCATCAGATCTCAGTGAACTTTTGGAGAAGCAATAAATCGGTTTCTGAAAGATAATGTGCCTCCAATGAAAAGGAGTAGAAATTCTAGACGGATCAATTAACAACAACAATAACAACAAAAATTCAGTGGAGCAACTTAAGCTTTTGCTAAAAGTCAAAGAACTACATATCAAAATACAAAGCAGCAGTTCAAATTACAGCAGGGATAGGCGGGCCACAGGAGGCCCTTATCAACTCAGGCAATAGTTAAAATAATAACAATTAAGAAAAATTAAAAAAAATATGAAGAAAATATCCTTCCTCTCTTTCAAATATAACTTTAGTTGCCTTTTATTCTCTCTATCTGGAAGCAGGATCGCTAACCTTAACAGTCTTGACTTACCAAAAAATATATATATGGGTTTGTGTGTGAAATAAAAGATAAGAGAAGGGATTGGTGGCAGTGTATGCAAAACCAAAATGAAACAAACAAGTAAAACAACAAAAAAAAAAGCCTTACTTTTAACAATCTCACTTTTTTTGTTTTTTTTTTACACAAATACTGTTGTAAATATATTAAAAAAATCACCATTCTATCTGGTAAACATCACTTTTTCCCCTCTATAAAATTTTGAATTAAAAAAGCCTCGAGAACTTTTTTTAATCCCCCCCACCCTCCATTTCTTTCTTTTTCTCTTCCACAAGAATATATCCTGATGCTTTTTTTTTTGTTTTGTTTTGTTTTTTTGCAAAGATTGTTGGAAATAATCCTTCTCTTGTACCTAGAAATGTAGGTGCAAACCTCTGATATCTTTGTTTTATCTGCATTCCTGCCTTTCATGAAAGTCCCTCTTGATTGTGCTGAGGCTGGGGCTCAGCGAAGACACTGAATAAATACGACAGCCACTGTTGCTTGTTGCTTGTCCAAGTCGTCCGGGCTGCTGCGGAAGGGGGCACCGAGGAGGCAGGTCCTTGTGTGCGGATGGAGCAGAATCTGGGAGAGAAGTCTGCCACTCGCCTTCCCCACACCACCGCCGCACCCACTGCCCCCTGCCCACGCCCACAGCCCTTTTATGAAAACAGACAAAGTGGTAGGTGGAAAACAGCAGGGCCTTTCCTCTGGGTTTTCAACCAGAAGGGATATTCCACAGTTTTAACTGGTTACTGTGAAGTCCAAGTGGCCAGAATTGTGAAAAATGTCCACGGAAACACTGCAAGCGGTGTACTTAAAGACAGTAGGCCTTTTAGATTTTGTTATATATTTTTGTAGTGCTCTTCACAAGTGGAAAAAAAAAATTTTTTTTTTAAGATTTTTTTTTTTTTTTTTGTAAAGAAGGGTTGTATTTAGAGGCCAGTAGCTAGAGATCCAACCAGTGGACCTCTTGAAGCACTACCAGGCCTTAAGGCCACCATCCACGGGAGACGGGGAAAACGACGGTTCACCCGAGCCTCCGGAAATGTAATGTACCAGCAGGCAAAAAACAGTTCTTCATGTAATACAAAATGAAACGAGACGAAAACAAAAAACAGAAAGTTAAACAAAACCAAAACATTTCTTAAATTCTAGTGCCATAGCTTTGCGGTGTGTGTGTGTGTTTCTTTGTTGTGTCGTTTGGTTCGTAAGAAAGAGAGAAAGACACTACTTATCCATCAGACACGTGCATCCTCATGTGGTCGTTGAACTGCTCGATTTGGTCGAACTTGGCGGGGCACACGGAGCAGACGTAAGTGGTCCCCTCCGTGCAGGCTGCCACGCCGGGGGCGCCAGCTCGGGCCCCTGGGGCTGTGCCCGCGGGAGGGGTTCCGTTGCTGGCGCTGTGCAGGGCCACGTGCCGCTCCAGGAGCGTCTTGTGGGAGAACTTCTTTTTGCAGATGTAGCACTCGTAGGACTTCTCCCCGCGGTGGAGACGCATGTGCACGTTGAGGGAGCTCTTCTGGGTGAAGCGCTTGTTGCAGATACTGCACTGGTAGGCCCTCACTCCTGTGTGCGTCACCATGTGCTTGATAAGGTAATCCTTTAAGGAGAACGAGCGCCAGCAGATGCTGCACTGGTGGGGCTTCTCACCTGTTGATGTGGGAAGAGACAGCAAGCAGGACAGAGCGAGACACAGCAGAGGAGGGAGAATGAGAGACAGAAAAAACAAGACAACAGCGACAAAAAAAAAAACACAAAACAAAAAATTAAGAATAAAAATGAAATCTGGTAGGTTAATGGATCATCCTTGATTGGAAAGATCCAATCCTTCCTGGCCTCTCCCGTTCAGATCTTGCTTTAAAGTGATGCCAGGATAGTAGTCTACAGTTTTCCATTTTCTCAGGCCAGAAAATGGCTCTTTGAGAGCTCCCGGGCATTCCCTACTACCCGTCTTCACAGGTCACTCTGTGGAGAAAGGGGAGGGCTGCTTTAGGGCTCATCTCTTTCAGCAGCATCCTGGGGGGGCGGGGGGGGGGGGGGGGGGGCGGGGCAGAGCGATGGGAGTCACAGTATCAAGCAAATGTAAGAAATCGGAGAGAGGAAAGATCATTGGTCGATGGAACTGTCTAGAATCTTTGGAAATTCAGGGCAGTGGTCATAAAGCTTGGCTCTTTCAAGTCCCTACTTCAGTATTCTGTAAATGCCCTGATTGTAGGTCGGGGACCTATAGCCAACACAGGAATAAGTCATTCTGAAGAGCTATACCATTTTGAACAGAAATCTTCTTAAAATGTGGCTTCACAGCTAATTCCAGATTGGCTGCATTGTGCTGTAGATTGGCCTAGTCTCAGGTGTAGGGGCTGAATCGGCGATGGACAATGTGATTATCTCAAAGGTCCAGGCACCAACACAATGCAGGACACTGACAAATCACCACATGTCTCGGAGGCAGAGACCCCTACCTAAATCACTGTGCCCACTGTGTAGACATATTTGTGTGGGCATTCTTATCACAGGGGTATTTGTCACTCCCTCGCCTCCCCTACCCCATTAAATTGTTCCATATGCTTCCGGAACTCCTCAGTCAATTAAAATAATATTTTTTCTGCCTCCTTCTTTTGCTCTCAGGGCCCTTTTGCCTTGATAGGACCCTTTATTCTCCTCGGTTCCGGGCACTTGTTGGCTGCTGTTTTACAAATGAGGCAACAAAGCCGAGTTAAAATGGTGATGTGCTACCACACTTGGCCCCTCTACTTGTCTGGACAAAAGATAGAAGGAAAACCAAGACCCAGAAAAGAAAGAAGCTCCCCTTTCACAGGGGTAGCCCGATTCATAACAGTAGCAAAATGACAGTTTGAAGTAGCAATGAAAATAATGTTATGGTTGGGGGTCACCACCACATGGGGAACTGTCAGAAAGGGTTGCAGCATTAGGAAGGTTGGGAACCACTAGTCTATATGAACCATGGCCTCCTTTACCCTGAGAGCAGAACTACTAGACGGTGCTCAACTACCAGTACCTAATGTTGATAAGGGCTGTAAATGGAGGGATCCAAATAGAACATGAGAAGAACCTCAAATTCATAAAAAGTTCAGACTTACTGGACCAGTTGAGACTAAAGACAGTTTCAAAATTTGGAACTAAAACTATCTCCCCTCCGGACATCTCTGAAGTATCTAACATTGGTTTACAAAATAAGTCACTAAACCCTTGAGCACCAAGCTTGTTTTAGAAATCATCTATAGGAAACCAAAAGGTCAACAACTATTTTTAACAACAGAAACAACAACAACCAAAAGATGAGAGGGTAAGAGGGTAAGGGAACTAAATGACTGGAAAGTGAACCTCCAGGGTGGAAATAAAGGGAATGTTCACGCCAAGTGATCAGTGCCACTGAACAACTTGCACAGGAATTGTTGAATGGGACCTAATTTGCTAAGTGAACTTTCATTGAAAACAATAAATTATGACCTTGAAAAACAGCACGCTAAGGAAGAATAGGCAGTCATTCAGTGGTGATATGTATGACATGCCTCAGTGGGCCTGTGGCATTTTAAATATCTCCTTTAGGACTTCTTTTGGTATTGCAGTTTGGTCCAGCTCTCCTCCCCCAATAATGATCACTCGATAGAGGGCCTCACTTCAAAGAAGAAAGCCTGTCCCAACCTACAGACCCCCACCTCTGTAACTTTCCTGATGATATTTTAACATCTGACTCTGAATGTTGCACTAGGGTAGGAAATTCATATTTTACATTCCAGTCAACTTCGATTTAAAACACTTGCCTGGGTTTTCTTTTTTGTCCCATTGTGGTAATAATAGCACTGAAAACAGTCGCCATACATTGTGGGCTTACTACTGTGTGCCAGCTTCAGACTCAATGTTAAGTGATTGATAGTCCTGGTCTGTTTTATGAATCTGTATCTCATCCAGAAAAATATTCTTTATGTTTTCAAACATAAAAGAATATGTTTTGAAGCCCACAATCATAATAAATGATTGGTTCATTCAGGAATTACTCCACAAATTTCTCAATCAGTTTGATTGATCTTTCTAATTTCCCCCCTTTTAGTTATTCATAAATATTTTGATCCGGTGTCCTTTTTTCTCAGCTCTCCTCTAATTTACTTCCCCTCTATCCTCACTGATGGGGCAGTAGGATCCATTGGATCAGAAGTTAAGAGAGAAAATGCTCATTTTTAGACTAAAATGAAACCATTTCAGGAAACCTCATTCCTAATACTCCCAGTTTGCTACAGAGTTCAGGCTGCGCATACGTTTACAGAGGCAAGTATGTGTGGAATGAGAGTTCCCTACCAGCGCTGTGACCGTCCACGTGGGCTACTTTCAGCTGCAATGTTCTATCAGCTGTGGAGACATTTGGGATTCACCTGGTTTGTGCCATCACCATACTTTCAGTGCAGTCTATACAGACCCTGGGGGGTCAGCCAAGGAACATTTAAAACATGACCCCCTGTCGCCTTCAGTCGGATGTGTGCCTTAAGTTCCATATGGTATTTTGGTTTAAAAAGTTTAAATTTTGTCTATGTTAAAATAGTCTTACTGTCTAAAACTCTCACCTTTTAATAATGTGTTTTCCTTTTAGGCCAAGTCATTGATGAAGGGGCTTTCACACCTTTCTAATCTGACTGTAAGTGGATTATTTACAGTTGCCATCTCTTCCTCTATAGGCTATCTTACACCTATCTCTATATCTCTCTATCTCTTTGTCTATCTGTTATTTGTATGCACGCAGTATTGGTTCTGCCATTCGATATCCGTATGACTTTTGAATTTGTAAGTGTTTTCATCTCTTGGAGTTTCTGAAACAAACTGTAAGGAAAGAGCTGGACCCAGCACTTGCTGCAACCTTTGCCGACACAGTGGTCAGTGGTCCCAGCATACAAACCTGAGGACAAACTCTGCTTCTGGCCTAACCAGGGCATCAGTGGAGGGCGACTCGCTCAATCGCTCAATACATCAGCAGCCCCACATTTTAAATAGGACACATTATCCTGTACCCTTTCCTGTTGCAGAAAAACTGCATGATAATTAACAAAGAAACATGCTTGCAAAGCACTTGGGAGCTCCTTCAAGGAAGGTACTCTATAATTATTAAGGTGCTGCGATGGGACATGGTAGGCATTTCAAAAACGTGCCTTATCAAGAGGGCTGCATTTTCAGATCAGTTAGTATTTAGAGTTTTTATTTCTACAGGTCTAGATTTCAAACAGTAACACTCAGCAGAAAGGATTTCCCTCAAGCGTTCCCTCGGGTCCCCCAAAGGATTTCCCATGCCGTTCCTGGGCTGGCTGGGTCACCTGGTTGCAGTTCTCTGAAGGCAGAAAGTGAGGACGAGGGCTAGTGGGCGGCGTGCCAAGTGACCAGGAAAGGGCAAGTCTGATTCACGAGAGACGTCCATCCTAAAGCAGATGCTCGGCTTGTAAGATGAGGGGGAGACATCCAATACACGCCTGTACTTTAAAAGGATCCATTTGGGGCCTAGATATGAATTCCATTTACTCACGTGGCTTAGGCAGGTTTCTGAACCTATTTAAGCCTTAGTATCTCTATCTATAACGTGAGAAAGCTCAAGGTGTTTTGGACCTTAAAGAGACAACCTTTAGTACAGTTTCCAGTCATGTCCTCAACTTTTAGGCAACTTAGACTGTCCCTTTTAACATAAAGGACTGGTGACCAATGAATCTGAAAAATGGCACCGAGCCAACCCAGGATGGAACACTGTTTTGGCAGTCAATAACCAGCATTTGGGAGTTCACAGTAGAGTCCACACTCAGTCACATGCATCAGTGAGAAGAGGAGGCCGCCTGCGGGCATGGTGGCCAAATGAGAGGCTGACCGTTTGACAGCCCAGCTGCTAGAGGGGAGGAAAGGCCTGGTGATCTGCTTCCATCACGGCTCCAACTTCAGAAAGCCTGTGGGGCAGCTCTACCCTGTCCTACACGGTCAACAAGAGCCTAAACCAACTTGATGGCACACCACATCAGTGGTGAGAAGTGACTATTTGATTAAGATGTCCTCAAACACCGGGAGCAGAGGATTTCCTAGCAAGCAGCACGGAGCATGCGAGGAGGCAGAGGGAACAGAAAACGAACGGGAGAGGAGGCGGTGAAGGGGGAGACAACCTTCTCTTGCAAAGGATGGGGGTGGTGATGAGCATACATGCTTTCCTCCATTTTTTTTCGGATGCCTATTCTCAAAATAAGCACTTTCCAACCACCTGTTACAGTCTAGGAACTAATACTCTACCATGGTTGACAAGGGACAAAAAGGAAAGAGGAAGAAAGATACTGTGTAGGTTCATAGATGCGCAAAGGGTTCTGCCCAAAGTTCATGAATTTGAAGCCAAAGCCGCATCCGCATGGCCTGAGCCACCCCACTAGGTTCTAAACAGGGTCTAGGGAGTAGAGATTTAGCAAGAGCCTGTTTACTCTTTCTATTCTCTTTCATTCTTACTAGGCTCCTCTGAATACTTTTCAGTATCCTTTGCTTCATTTCTCAACCTCCCAATCATCCTTTGTAGCACAGACCCTCCTCCTCTAGGAGAACTTTGATGGGTCGAGGAAGGGGCCAGAAGCACCAAGGCTGAGTGCTTGCTCAGATGGCAGGCAAGCAAGCACGGAAGAGGTGGCTCCTGGCAAGTACACAGAAACGTTTCTCGAAAGTGTAGGTCAGGAGTCCTTAAACTTTTTTAACAGGGGGCCAGTTCACTGTCCCTCAGACCGTTGGAGGGCCAGACTACAGTTTTAAAAAAAAACCATGAACAAATTCCTATGTACACTGGATGAGGCGGCTGCTAAGCAGGACAGGCAGCGGCGGCAAAAACACCCGGCGGGCCGGATAAATGTCCCTGGCAGGCCGCACATGGCCCCGCGGGTCGTGGTTTGAGGACCCCCTGGTGTAGGTGCTCTGAAGGGGGAAGCCAAGACTGGACCAGAACCTGTGAGAGGCTCGCTCCCATCAAAAGAAGTGTTCACTTGGAGGGAGGAGCTTGGAGGGACTGCCCGTGGAGCACACATTCACAAATATCTGGGGCTTCAGCGACAACCACGACCTTCTCATGCCAAATAGGACTGTGAAAACCTCAGAGCCCTCCATGCACATTATTTGACCACGACTTTATGAGCGGACGGTATTCACATCCCCAGCAGATGTTCTCTTGCAACAGAGGCACAACAACCTCCTCAAGGTCAAGTCAGTATGGGCACAGGGTGTATCAGTCCAGTTAGGTTTACTTCCTGATAACACTATCTGTGTTTTCTGGATTATGCTACAAAATGTGGGACACTGCTGTAATATATATGTAATATAATGTACATAGTGGGGGCGTTACATATAGCATTAGTATTCCTATACATGTGAGCTAATTTTAGGGCATTTATAGCTAAGTGCTTTCACATAAATTATGCTATTTGACTCTCAGAGCAACCAAATGAAGAACTATTCAGATACATGATTTAAATGGATAAGACTAGGCATCAGATTGGTTTTAGAACTTACCTAAAGTCACTCTGTCAGTAAGTGGTAAATATATGGCTTTCTTACTACAGACCTTACACTTGCTCCATTAACCAACTGGCTTCACATAATTGAGAGTCCATGCTCATCTAAATCGCACTATCGATACTCTATTATTGACACTGTTACACTACTATCAGTTACGTCTATTTGCACTGAATTCATAGCGAAGTAGTCAAGTTTCTCAAAGTAACAAAAGCACTCTCACACGTTCCGAGGGCACTAGTGGGCGAAAACCAGTCATCAGTTGGACCCTTGATAACAAGCTCCAGAAAAAGGCCCAAACACTACAGGTGCTAATAAAGAAAAACAAGCGGGAACACAGACAGCTCTACAGTACATTCTCTACCGAGAGAAAACGACCAGAGAACAGAAACTTCACAGTCTGCCTGAGAAAGAGGGCATTGATGTGGCAGTCCCTTGAATTACATGATCCTGGAAAGTAGGCCTATATGTTTAAACATTCTTTCAGCAATTCATTCACCAAACACTTGGTGTGCAGATACATTTGCTACCCTCAAGCTCTAACTTCTATTTTTCACATATGCTTATCTATAGATCTTAAAGCAAAAAAGGGCTATGATGAGTCTTAAAAGATAGTTGCAACTTGATAGGGTTGTCAGTTAATATATAGGGTAAATTGAATTTGAATGTCATATGAACAATGACTATTTTTCATATAAATAATGCTTTTTTGGGTATATTTATCCCCCAAATATGGTATGAAACATATAACGATAAGTATTTATTATCTGTGAACTTTCAACCAACTGGGCATCCTATACTTTTATTTGCTAAAAACTACAGGAAAATAAATACTGTGAATGCCATGCAGATCACTCTTTATATTCTGTGTGCTACTTTATTACACAAAGTCAAAGCAAACAGAACTTGATACGTAAACATATTTATAGTTATAAAAACGTATTTAACGGATATACATTTTATACTACTTCTGAGGGGCTACCTCATAAAATGAATAACTGTGGAAACTAACCACTCGTCCCTTTGGAAGTGATCAAACATCACCAGGTATTTACTGAATGTCTGCATATGCTGGGTATTATGCGGGATACATTGAAGCATCAGGTATCTACATAGATATGTGCATGAGAGCATGTGAGTGTGTATGCATGTGTGTAACTGTTCATGCTCTGATCAAATGTATGTTTGCATGACGTACAGTTAGATATATAGTCACTGCAGTCTCTAGGTAGCTTGAAAGACTTGGCTCCCCTCTTAGGTGAGCGATTAGAATCGATTCTACATTGTGTGATTGCTGACCCTTCGCACTCTGATTCAGGAGCCCCAGGGCGGGGCCCATGACTTTGCATAATTTGCAAGCTATTCCTACGGACCATACGTTTGAAAACCACTATTCAGGGTTATCTTTCTCTTTTCTTTACAGGTAGCTTTCCTGATCCACTTTTATACCAAGGCAGAGTGAGTCTTACATTGGCCATACTTCCATTCCTGTTCCTTTGTTGTGGTTTTTTCCTCCTCTGAGGGAAACGGAGGAGACAGCTTTTCTGCTTGACAGGATAGTATCTGTTGTCTAATTCTTTTCTTTTCCAACATGTCCTACACAAACACATCCTCAGCATTAAGGGCTCCTGGAAAAGGTGTGAAATCCCACTTTAAGAAGCAAACTTCCTCTAAGCAATTGAAAAGTACTTTGTTAGGAGACACGGGCCACAGTGGATCCAGGCCCCGACTTAATTCCATAGCTTCAGATGGTCTTGCCTTTTACGATCTTGACCAACAGTTTTTAAACTTTATGGATCCTCTCAATGGCACAAAAGTCTTGACAGACAGATGGCTCCTCCAACTTTCCACTGACAGATAATTATGGGGTGAGTGAAGAGTGTCACTTCTTTTAAAAGACGTGACAGAGATATATGTAGATTATTAGTTGTTCCCTGATGTGGCCACATTATACACACTGATACCGTAGTTTATTGAAAGCCTCATAGCTTGTTCGAGATTTACAGCACACTTGGACCACACGCAAATTTTCAAAATGCCTTTACTCCTAGCATTTGTGTCTATGAGATCTAAATGTTCAAGTCTATGGCTGATTTTCTCCTGGGCAAAACCAGTGATCTGGGTTAACCACAGAATATTGTGTTGGAGAAATATTCTGTAGATGAGATAGACAATTTTTGATAGTACCCTGAAGATTTTATGTTGTAAGTTTAGAGGCTTATTTCGGTGTATAACCTTATAAGGTGCAGGAAGTGGATAGCCTCTCTCCATCAGGAGGGACGCACATAATGGGAGAGTCAGAGGTAGTGGTGGGATTCGGCCAGTTTGCATCGGTTTGGAAGAACTGATACTTAGTTTTTTGTTCAGTTCGGTGAGCCAGTTGTTGAAATGGCACTTGTGATCAGGGTGCTCTCTAAGGGAGGTGGCTGGCAGCCACCAAATGTGGAAAACACAAATTTACATTCTTTGCTCTTTTTTAATGTTCATAAGTACAACAGTCTTCTAAGTACCTGTAGTCGTGTTCATTCGGTCTATAAGTATAAAAAGTTAGATGGAACTATGCTTGCAATATTTATTCCTTTCATAAAACTCGTTATACTTTTGCTGGAATACTGTATCTGTATTCCCTTGCTTTTGTGACTTCAGTAAACAAACACATAACATAATGAGAAAAAGTGACAAACCAACAGAGTGACACGCTGTCATCTGTGTCAGCTTTGTGTTACGCTCGGAATTCCCACAAGATAGTAGGAGTGAGTGAGGCCATTCCTGAAGAATTTTGGCTCAACAATTCCTGTAGGTTCAGCAGAAACGGAAAGGGGCTTTACAAAGATGAACATAACATGTTCGGAGAAGAGAAGTGGCCTGTTTCTAATGTATCAAACACAATGACTCATGTCTAAATGGCCTACTCTAAAGGAAGGGGATTCTACTTCTACAGCGAAAAGAAGGTTAAGGACAAATCATGCAGCCGGTGACACTCGGATAAAAGCAGAGACCATTGAAAATGAGGCTGTCAAGCAAGAAGAAATAGGGAAATACCTTAAATGACAGTTTTATTGTGGGTTTTTTTTTGGTCAGGTATTCTTTATTTAATATTTTTAAATGAATATTTTAAAACTCTTTTATAACTTAATCTAGTTTTGTGGGCCTCTTTTATTGTTCTTATTTAAGTGCTAGCTGAATTAAATAAAAAACTGCTTTTTGGTATATCTTTTTTTAATACTTAAATTATCATTAGGCAGCAAACTGGTTGTTAAATGATTTGATCCCCACCACTGGTCAGATGCGTTTATCAATCCAGGACCAGCAATGCAAACTTTGGCTATGGAGACACTTCCACCAACGATCTATTTTCTCTCTAAACCGGAACCCGATAATTTGTAAGACAACTATTCAGAGGATGAAAGGCCATAATATATGTGAGGGCACTCTGACAACCATGAATTTCCACACCATTTAAAAATAGGAATATTTGATTAAATCACCACATAATGGCGATATCTGCACCACATGGAAAGTTCCCCTGACTGAGCTCCAGTTATGAGTGCATACACTCACCCACAAGAAACTCACTTCAACCGTTCTTTCTAAGCTCAGTAGTGATTCACTGTGTTCATTTGGAGGTGTGAAATGATCTTCTTTAAAACCAACTGATTCATATGAAGACATACACATTGATTTCCATTCACGCGCTGACTTAAGTAGAACTGCAAGGAAGGCGAGGTTCGTCTTAAGCAATGTTCTGGTTTGGGTGTTCGCTTCCATGCTGGGCACCTTGTCTGCTATTCTCTTTCCCTTCTCTAATTCTCGATTTAAACTGAGCTGCTTTATGTCCCATCCCCCAGATTCCTGACCTGACACAGGTTGCTTTGAGAGACCGATTGCTTTCCCGTGTCACGGGTCTACTCTTTCACGGGCAATTTAATGGTCATTGAACAGGCATGGTCTGGAAGCAAATGCTAACCAAAAGAGTGACACTCATGACAGAAATTACAAATATCCTGAGCATCACTGGAGGTGGGTATGTAGAGGACCAAAAATCAAGGTGGAACCAAATCACATAGGTGGTCACTGGTAAAGAAACACACCGGTGGCATTCCCACCCCTTGGCTGCCCCACTACATTGCTGGAAAGAGCACCGGCTGGCAGGTCAGGAGATCCTGGCTCTAAAGGGAAAATCAGGGTCTTGCTCGATAACATTCCCTATGAATGAATCCCTTCTGCAACATTCCTACCAAACACCCATCCAGTCTCTCCCCGAACACTGCCGGGTACAAGATCACACTCCCTTTAAAGGCACTCTATCCCATCGGAGAGCTGCTCTGACTAGTGACAAGCTTGATGGCTTCCAATCATTGATTGGTTCAGCTCTAGCTTTTTGAGTCAAACCAAATAAACTTAATGTTTCCTCTTCCCAACTATTTAAATAAAACTGCTACCTATAATTTATTATGTGACAAGAATACTTCTAAAAACTTCACATGTAAATTCATTTAACCCTTGAATCATTGGAAGCTATACCATGACCGTTCTCATCCTGTAGACAAGCATACACGTAGAGAACGTCCCAGTGATTGTCCCAAGATGATAGCTTTGGCAGCTGCTAAGCCTGAATTTATTAAGCCTAGTCAGTCTGGCTCCTGAGCGCAAGCTCCTAATCACTACAGTAAGCTGCCTTTAATAAGCAAATACTGGAACGTGACTTATAGGATATGCTGAGTCTCCTGCAAGCTGACCATTCCTAGGATTTTCCACCATGGCTTTATGCCCCTCGCCCGTTATAACCTGCCTTCTGATGGTGGCCCAGTTAGGCGACAGTCTTTTTCTAAAGTAGTTTCTAGAACAGACAGTTGTCACTAGCTGTGAAAAACAGACAATGGCCAATAGAGAACCGACTAAATCTATCACTCACTCGTCAGTTCCGGGACCATGAATGCGGCTGAAGGTTACATCTGCTTTCTGTGTGGCCTCTTCAGGCTGATAACGCTCCTTCCTGGTTTGCCTGTGCAGTTCTGGTCTCGAAAGCCAAGGTCCAGGGAAACATACGGCCTCCAAGGACTCTTCCAATTCTGAACAGCTAGGAAACTACAGTGCCTATAGAGGCTGTTGTACCTGCATATGTGGCCTGTTTCCATGATAAGTTACTGTGATGTTGTCTCTGGGCAGTAGGATACTTTATTCCAGAATGAGGAATGGGTATGGCTGGGGTGGGGGGTGGGGGGTGGGGGGCAGGGAGGATGTTCGAGATGATGACGCATAATGGACCCTCCTTAAAATCTGAGGTGACACTCTACACCTCCCCTCCCACCCACTGTCCTGTCTCTCCCTTCCCACAGCCACCGCGCACACTCTGGGCCGGGCATCCCGAGAGCCTTTACTCACCTGTGTGGACGAACATGTGCTTGACGTAATTCTGCTTGGCCGTGAAAGTCTTGTTGCACAGGGTGCACTCATAAGGCTTTTTTTCGCCCTGCCCACTGGCCGTGCTGTGGCCTGCGGATGGGGCCAGGGGCTGTGGCGCTGGCAGCTGTGCAGTAAAGGTCGACAGGCCTGGCTGGGACACTGTCACAAACTGGGTCTGCTGGCCTGTCAGGGGCTGCGGCAGGCTGAAGAGAAAAGGCTTGGGGCCGCTGCCCGCAGGCTGGGTAGTGAAGAGGGCCGGCAGGTAGGTGTTGCCGGCTGTGCCAATGACCTGTGTGTTGCTGGTCAAGGTCAGAGGCATCCTCAGGTTGCTGGTGAGGGTTTCTGTCTGGCGTAAGTAGAGCTGGGTACTTGGCAATGGCTGCCCGATGGATGTGTTGACCGACGGCTGCTGCAAGACACTCTTGTCGGAGCTGTTGCTGACCGTGATGACCGTGTTGTCCATCTCCACCTCGGTGCTTCTCTCTGGGGTGGAGGCACCTGTCTCTGGCTGGTGCGGTGGCGGGCCACCCTCGGTGGGGACTTCGGCGGCCTGCTCCGGTTGGGCCGGCTCCGCCTGGCCATCCCGGGATGCCCCGGCTCCGAACTGCTGCTCCACCGAGTCGGGCTCGGTACCTATGGATGAGCTGACGCCCGAGTCGAAGCTCTCCCCCTTGGGCTCGCTCTCGGTGCCCTCGGCCTGGTCGGTGTCTTCCGTGCACTCCTCAGACTCGTTGCGCTCCAGGATCTGCACTCGCTGCTGGCCGTAGTAGTCATAGTCGTCCTCCATCTCCTGCTTGATGTGGATGTTGCCCACCAGGGTCTGGATGCGCACGGGCCGGGGCTGCTTGCGGCAGTGCGTGGTCTCGGGGGTGGTGGACAGGTAGCGCTCCATCTGCTGCGAGCGCTCGTGGATGCGAGTGATCCAGCTGGGGTCTTCCATGTGGTGGTCGCGGGGCAGGCCGAGTGCCGTTTCGTGGTGGCTGACCACCGCCCCGCTGTAGAAGGAGCGCTCGCCGCTGCCGTTCTGCATGGAGCACGCGTACAGCGCCGAGTAGATCCTGTCCACGCTGTGCTGCGAGTGGCTCTGCAGGTAGCCCGACTCGGTGTCGCTGCTCTGGCCCGAGGTGCCGGACTCGGGCGTGCCTCGCGGTGTGTCCTGGCCCGAGTCCTGGATCCCCGCGCACACGTCGCCCACATTCTGGGACACAATGCGTGTGCACTCGTCGATGACGGTTTTGATCTGCAGGATGCTGGCGGCCGTGAGGATCTGCAGGGCTTCCGACTGCGAGACGCGGAGCACGCCGCTGTACATGAAGTCGATGAGCTTTTGCACGGACTGCACGGACACCACTGACGGGATCTCGATATCGCTGTAGCCCAGCAGCAGCTTGTCCTGGAAGAAGGGGCTGCCAGCGGCCAGCACGCAGCGGTGGGCACGCAGCATGCTCCCGTGGATGCGCACCGTCACGTCACAGAAGTGGCCACGGTTGCGCTGCTCGTTGAGGGTCTCGAGCACGGAATTGCTGAAGTTGTGAAGGTTGATGCTGTGAATGCGCTCGGTCATCCCCTTGCAACTGATGTCACCTGTAGCACGGCAAGACAGACAAAACAGGGAATGGGTCAGAGCCATCCTGGGACCGAGGGCCCGAGCCTACCAGACGCACTGTGCAGAGCCAAGCGGGGCCTGGAGGGGAGACGGGCAGGGATCCATCCGCGCGGAGACAATGGCCTGGGGTAACAACGCCTGGGTTTTTTGTCTGGCCTCAGTGTAACAACTATTGGGCCGTATTGAATCCATATTAATCTTCCCCTGCAGTTTCAGCCGGGGGAGGGGGGGTGTGTGTGTCAGTTGAAGTAGAAGGGTCTACAGTTTCAGCAGAGAACTGGCAGGTCAATGAAGATTTGTTCTTACTCTACCTAAAGACAGGACCTGTAGGAAAGCTTGTTTCCACCCAACTTACGGGCGTTCTTTATCTTCTTCGCAGATAGCAACAACAACAAAAAATTCCCTTCCTATGAAGTCATGTGAACTGCAACGCACTGCTTCGAGTCAACAGTGAGTCACAGCAACCGTGGAGGCCAGAGGAGAAGTGGCCCTGTGGGTTCCGAGGCTGCGCATCTCTGCAGGAGCAGAGACACCCATCTTTCTCCTGTGCAGGGGCCAGTGCGTTCACACGGCAGAAGCTCTGGTTAAGCTCTGGTTAGCAGCCACCAGGGCGCCTTTCCAACTTGCACCGTGCATGCAAAACCGGAGCGAGAGCCTATGTCAGACGAAGGTGTCCAACACAGAGCTGCGGCCACCTTTCCGGCTGGGGGATGGCTCTGCACCGTGCTGGTCACAGGCACACTCGCCCGCCTTGCTTTCTGGATCTACCTTCTCTGGCCCGATATGGTCACCTGGCTGAGCAGTTTCTAGGGTGGCTATGTGTGATATGAGTGGTCTTCTGATTTTCCTTAGGCTTAAGAAGAAAGAATGCTAAAAAAACCAAACCCAACCAACCAACACCCCACCCTACCCCCAAGAAACAAAAACAAAATACCACAAACAAAACACAAAGCCAAGCCCAAAGAAACCAGAGATGACATTCCCGCCCCTGGCGAATGGGGACATTGGGTGACCACATTTATCATTCCAGCCAGGCACTTCGGAGTCTGAGAAGGAGCACCGTGGGCACGTAGGCCAGAACAGCAGGCGTAAGCTGGGACAGGCTGCGAGAGGGCCAGCACAAAAGTACTGCTACTGGGGTTCCGGTTCATATTGTTTAGGTTCATTCAAAATAAAATGGGATTCCGCATGTCATTGTGAATAGTGCAGACAAGTCTTCTCACTCAGATACTTCGTCTCAGTCAGGAAGGTGCCTTCAAAACCGGTTCTGATCAAACCAGCGGCTTCTGAGGGGATCTGCTAGACCAGTTCCATTCAAAGTAGAGCAGTCCGCTCAGAAGGTCATGGGGGGTATTTCTTGGGATAGGTGTCTAGTAGGACACAGAACAATCACAGGGACTTTATTAGAAGAACTTAAAAAACATGGTAAACTTGCATTGGTGAGAGAAAGGCTAGAAAAGTTGTGCTTTTGAAGAGGTGTAAATAGATGTGTAGAATTCTTTGGGGAAGGGTTAGAGAGATGGAAAGGGCATCAAAAGTTTATGGACCAGGGCCGGGGTGGGGGGAGATGGGGGAATCGATCATAATGAGCGACACACAACCACACACACCCCTCCAGGGGGAACAAAGGAAACCATGGGGGAAGGGAGACAGTGGTCGGTGTGAGACATGAAAATAATAATAATTTATAATCTATCAAGGGGTCACGAGGGTGGGGAGCTGGGAGAGGGGGGAAAGAGCTGATACCAAGGGATCAATAGAAAGTAATTATCGAGAAAAGAATCATGGCAACATATGTACAAATATGCCTGATATAATAGATGTTTGGATTGTAATAAGAATTGTAAGAGCCCTCCCTCAATAAAATGCACATCAAAAACTAAATAAAGAGTCAGCAGAGAACCCATAGACTGAGAAAAACATTCGGTAATATTACTTCAGATAAAGGGTACATCGGCAAAAATCTACAGAAAAATACAAGATCTTAAGAAGAAAAAATACAAACAATCCAATCAGAAAATGGGCACCAGACATGAGTAGACAATTTTCCGGAGAAACCTACAGGCAGCCAACAACCATATGAGGAGATGTTCGAGACCATTCTCAAGAAGATAAATAGAAATTAAAACAACACTGAGATATCACCACACATCAACAAATTTTTCAAAATTTAAGAAAACAAAATAATGAATACTGGAGAGGATGTGGAGGGATAGGAATACTTTTACATTGCTGACGGGGCTATTGAACTGTACAACCACTTGGAAATCAGTATGGCGTGTCCTGACATACATGCAAATACACATTTTGATACTTTCTTTCTACTACAGACATATATCCACCTATGTTTATTGCAGAAATTTCCACAATAGCTAAAACATGCAAACAACCCCCCAACAAATGAAGAATGGATAAACAAGCTCTGATATATTCATACTATAGAATTTTAAGCATCAATTTAAAAAATAACTCAAACACCACAAGACACAGACCAACCTAAGAACAAAATGCTTACCAAACTCAGTCAATCTGACAAAGAAAAATAATTACAATACCATTGTTACAAGGAAAAACAAAAAAATGTGGCTTGTGCACCAATAGATAAGACTTTGATAACTATGAGGCCAGGGATTGGGTGGGAACAGGGAGAGGGGAGGGATGTAGGGAGGGGAGGAGGGCTTAACAGGATGTTGTTGTTGATTTCATTTCCTGTGATGTGCTCTGTGTGTGTGTGTGTGTGTGTGTGTGTGTGTGTGTGTAATGTTTCTTTCAAAACCAATACAAACTACCTTACAAATCAGGCTAGACCGGAGAATACACATTGGTACAGAAAAGAGTTCTCTACAACTGCAATTCAGGACCGATAAACTCCTTCAGGAATAGTTGTGGGAGTAACCATATCATGAGGATAGGTGGGTGTTGAGCAGGGGGAAGGGGGAGAAGGCGGAACCCATCACAAGGTTGGATATATAGCGCTCCCCAGGGGAATGAATAACAGAAATGTGGGTGAAGGGCGACAACGGGGCAGTGTAAGATACGAACTAATAATAACAATATATAATTGATCAAGGATTTATGGGGTGGAAGGGTAAAAAAGGAGGAGCTTATACCAAGGACTCAAGTTTGGAAATGACGATGGCAACATATGTACAAATATACTTGATACAATTGATGTATGGAATGTAATAAGAGCTGAAAGAGCCGCCAATAAAATGACTTTTAAAAAACAAAAAGACTCCTCAAGATTCTTTATCCCTAAAACCTAGAGTACTTTGAGTGGCTTTTAAAAAAAAAAGGAGAAAATTCAAATGGATTTGGAGTCTCTAGTGACTAACAAATTCATCTCAAACAAAAACAAGTGAGAACCAGAGGGAGAGCAGGGGAGGAGGGAAGGGGGAAGGGGAGGGAGGAGGAGGAAAAGGGAGGAGAGAGGGGGAGGGGAGGAGAAGGAAAGGAGAGACACAGAGAGAAAGACTCCCCAAGGTTACGGCCAGCAGACAGGAGGGGTGCCTACCTCCACAGCTTCTTTTTCCTTGGCTTTGGATAGAAAACTCCTCAGGGTGAAGTGTGAGTTCAACTAGTGTCTCTCCCTTGCCTCCCTTGGTCTCCTCACCCTGTCTGAGCTCCGTCCAGGCGATTACACCCTTTTTTATACTACTTATTTCCTTTGTTCCTATCTCTACACACAATCAACCTTAAATGTATCCACTTAACTTCATCAGTGCCTACAGGCTCTAGATGCCTTTAGTCATACAAGTTGTACTAGTTTCTGTAGGAGTTGTTTTCCCGTTACATCATCCATCCAGTTTTAACCTAAAACATTGCATTAGGATGCAATTTCCATCTTTTCTCACTTGCATAAAACAAGCCCTCTGCCTGACTGAGCAATGATGGTGGACCCGCTGATTTGTGTTAATAGAAAATAGGTCCAAGAGGATGACATTAAGAATCCAGGAAGGGCTATCCAGGAAGTTCGCAGACCAAATTCCCAAGTTCCTGATGAATTACTCATGTATGTTTACCAGACTAATAATAACCAGAGCAAAGATCTTTCTTAAAGTTTTACCACATGTCAAACACCATTCTAACTACTTTATGTGAGTTGCTTCATTTAATCATCAAGAAATCTGACGTAGCAGGTAGTACACGGAGCTTTCACAGCTTGTGGAAAACTACGTGATGTTTTAATTCTATTTTACCCAGAACTTTTTGAAACTCCTAGTAATTTTTTTTTTCCGTTTTGGTCATATAAATGCTTTTATTTAACACATTTTAAGACTTCAGTTTCCTAATACCAGTAATCAAGAAGCTATATTACATGACTGTTAAGTTTCCCTCATTTTATCAGGGGCTCATACAACTCTTATCACAATCCATAGATACATCAATTGTGTAAAGCACATTTGTACATTCATTGTCCTCATCATTCTCAAAACATTTGCTCTCCACCTAAGCCGCTGGCATCAGCTCATTTTTTCCCTTCCCTCCCTGCTTCCCCCTCCCTCAGGAACCCTTGATAATTTATAAATTATTATTTTGTCATATCTTGGCCTGTCTGACGTCTCCCTTCACCCACTTTTCTGTTGTCCGTCCCCCAGGGAGGAGGTCACATGTAGATCCTTCTAATCGATTCCCCCTTTCCAACCCACCTTCCCTCCACCCTCCCAGTATCACTGCTCACACCACTGGTCCTGAAGGGATCATGTGCCCTGGATTACCTGTGTTTCCAGTTCCTGTCTGTACCAGTGTACATCCTCTGCTCTAACCAGATTTGTAAGGTACAATTGGGATCATGATAGTTGGGGAGGAGGAAGCATTTAGGAACTAGAGGCAAGTTGTATGCTTCATCGTTGCTACATCTCACCCTGACTAGCTCATCTCCTCCCCAAGACCCCTTCTATCTAGTGGCCTATAAATGGGTTTTGGGTCTCCATTCTGCACTCCCCACCTCATTCACTATGATATGATTTTTTTTCCTGATGATGCCTGATACCTGATCCCTTCGACATCTCATGATCGCACAGGCTGGTGTGCTTCTTCCATGTGAGCTTTGTTGCTTCTGAGCTAGATGGCTGCTTGTTTATCTTCACGCCTTTAAGACCCCAGACACCTATATCTTTTGATAGCCGGGCAACATCAACTTTCTTCACCACATTTGCTTATGCACCCATTTGTCTTCAGTGATCGTATCAGGGAGGGAGCACACAATGATGTCTTTTTGTTCTTTGATGCCTGATAACTGATCCATTTGGCACCTCGTGATCACACAGGCTGGTGTGCTTGAAACCCCTAATATTTTAACCCCCATTTTATAGCTGAGGAGCTGGAGGCCAGAGCAAGTAAGAAACCCACCCAAAGCCACACGGGCACTAAATGGCGTAGCTGAACGCAGGCAGTCTGGCTCCAGAATCCACCCTTGTAACCACTTTACAATCTCATCACATGCCCTGCTCTTGACTGAGGGCTGACTGGTGTGTGGCTGTGGTTGTGCTAGACAGTTGTGCGGAAAAGTCTGACTCTGTTACCTGTAGGACAGTGTTTCCCAAAGTAGGTGGCACCGCCCCTGGGAAGCAATGCAGACATCCAGCATGGCTGCTAGAGCAGCTATCTCACTTCATCTAGGGACCCTGGTGCTCTAGAGGGGGTGTGTTGGGTTACATTCCCCATGATTGGTAGTTTGAAACCACGAGTATCTCCATGGGAGGAAGACTGGGCTTTCTACTCCCATAAACAGTTAGTGTCTCAGAAACCCACTGTCGGGATTGTGGCCTATAGTACAAAAGCTTTTCATTGCCAGGGAATTGTTCAGTCATTTCCCCCACCCCACCCCACCCCCGCAGAAACGAGGTAGTCAAATTCAGTTAGGGAACCTAGGCTCTAGAGCAGTGGTTCTCAACCTTCCTAATGCCGTGACCCTTTAATACAGTTCCTCATGTTGTGGTGAACCCCCAACCATAAGGTTATTTTCATTGCTACTTCATAACTGTCGTTTTGCTACTGTTGATTTGTAATGTAAATAGCTGATATGCAGGATGCATTTTCATTGTTAGAAGTTGAACATAATTAAAGCATAGTGATTCATGACAAAACAATGTGTAATTATATATTGTGATATATTTATTTCTAATTACCAATAAATGAAATTTTGTCTTGAAGCATGGTGTAGCCTGGGTAACAGTCTTCACGCCGGGTACTCATATGTGGGCGTATGTACATGCGGGCGGACCCGCCTGGAGATGGATCGAGGAGCGGTATCTCGGTTCCTAAGAAACGGGAAATATGTGTTTCCCAGTGACCCCAGTGAAAGGGTCGTTTGACCACCAAAGGGGTCGCGATCCAATGGTTGAGAACCGCTGTTCTAGAGACTCATATCCCTATCCATGACTTCACACAGCTTTCATGTTTCTAGACTTTGAGACTTCAAGACAGCCCTAGTTATCTAACTTAAGAGTCTTTGAAGTGGAATAAAGCATTAGATAAAACAAGTTGCCCAGGCATAAAAGAGAGTAGAGTTTTGATATATAATTTTACTTAAAGTAAGGCCTGAGAGAAGAATCAACTTGATGGCAGCATTTTTGTTTGTTTGTTTGGTTTTTTGGGAAGGCCTATTAGTGATACTAGATTTAAGAAAACATAGCAAGCAGTGAAAGAGTTGGTTCTGAAATAAAATCACCAACACTGAGTAGAATTAATTACTTTCTATTTGACAGATTTGCTTTTGCTTCCCCTCCCCCCCACACACACAGGTGAAAATACTCTTAAACACCTATTTGCTCAGGGCAGCAACTATTATTATTATAGTATTACTATGAGAGATGTATGACAGAGCAGTCTTTCAACACATTCAGGGAAGAAGCTCTACCCTACTTATCAAAATAATGTACATGGAGTGCTTTACAGTTTATGAAACACTTTCGCATGGGACCTTTGCTTACAGCAATCCCAAAGGTGTTCAAGACAACTAGTATTTACACTTAACATAAGGAATTGTATCTCTAAGTGTCAAAATGATTTGACCAAAGTCCAATACATCTAATAAGTGGTAAGGTTGGGACTAGAACCTAGGTTCCCGGAGGCTCTTCTGATTGGATAATATTGGATTACTAAGGAATGATGCTTGGATTGCCCAAAAGTCTCATTATCCTAATTCTTTGGACACAGACTAAAAAATACAGGCATTGGCAGTGATGACAATTCCCTTAGAGAAGTGGCATGGTGAAGAGCAAACATAGTTATTGTACCACATCACACATTCACACCCATCCCCACATCACACACACGCCCACCCACATACATCCCCCTCCCCCTACAGACACACACACGCATCACTGGAGGTACGCAGGAGATGCTGACAGGACCGCGGGACTCTCTCAGATGGGGCGAGACCATAACAAATGTCTATAAAATTTTTGTGCAATATTTCAGTTTACTGTTATTTGTTTTTTACCCCCAAATCTCTGTAGTATGTTAAAAGAAAAATATGTTGGGTAAGTTTATGGCACGCATCAATATATGTATAAGGTTAAAACTCCATGCTCATTTACTTTTTTGCAGTAAGGAGCCCAGGTGATCTCTCAGGTTACATGTGCTGTTACCCACCAGGTCAGCTGTTCCGTGGGAGAAAGATGAAGCCCTCTTGTCCCGTGAAGAGTCCGTCCTGAAACACATAGGGGCCGTTCTGCAAGGCCTATGGTGCCACTATGAGTGGAGACAGACTTGGTGGCAGTGAACTTTTTGTAAATGCTCTGCAGGCAGAGCTGTCATTAGCTCCTAATCATATGCTGCTGTTTTCATTGCTGCTGGTGTTTGTATAGTCACTGATTTTGTCAAATTTTCTGGTCTTTACGCTACAATACTATGTGGTGATTTGTATTTGTAGCCTATATCAATAACTTTTTCTAGCATGAAGTAGTTAAAAGAAAAGGAGAAAGAAATGGAAACGTTCCCAGTCATCTTGTAACTAAGATAGTGCTGTAATTCAATGCAGAAAGACTTCACAAAGTAAATTTGCTAGTATCTACATGATCTATGAACTATATTACATTTAAGCAATCTATGCCTGTATTCATCCTATATTATCCGATGGTTAAAAGTGAATGCACAATACTGAGGATTCTGTGTGGTCTGGCATGGGAGGAGATGGGGGATGCTGCACTGGGTGGCACCAACCCCAGGGATGCCACTGTCCAAAGCGTCTCATAAAACAGTCAAACTGCTCACGGAATAAAGTGGCTCACAAACTGAGTCTCTCCAAACCATTGGTTCCCAAGCTTATTGGGCCTACCACCCCCTTTTCAGGACAAAAAAATTACTCAGCGCCTCCTGACAATTAAAATTTTTTGTCCTATAGCCCATAATCCCGAATACAGTGTAGGTATCTTCTTTTGCAGCTCTCCTGGGATGTTCTAGCACCTACCCCCTCCTCCAAGAGGCCAGTATTACCCACTTTGGGAAACACCGATCTTCCTAATCAGGCGACGTTATACAGGTGATATATGGTGAACGATGCGGTAAATAGTCTGAGTTATGATGAGTGTAGTCACATCACCAGTTCTATTAAAAACCACAGCGCAGTCAGACCTGCACAGATACACAGGCAGACAAACTGATTTTTGTAGCTACACGCTTTGAAGCTGCTCCACGAAGAGTGTGCTGGCCCCATGCTGCAGACAGCTGTCATTAAAGGTTGTATCCGTTCTTGCTGAGCGAGCGGGATACAGATGCAACCAGGTCCCTGCCTCTCCATTCAAGTGCGCCACCAGCACACAATGCTGAAGTAATTCCTTTCTCAGGCTCGCTTTTCTTTTTAACATGAGTACAGTGGGAAAAAGTTTCTGCCAGAGCCAGGCGAAGTTCGGGCTTTTGTGAAACACATTCTTTTCATCCAGTGGGCATTAATGTATAGATTCCAATGGAATAAATCTGAAATACTCTACTGTAGAAGATTTTTCCCTCCATTGAAAGCAAATCTTGATTAGATGGTTATTCAGGGACTGTATAGGAAGGAACGGTGTGAAAACGTGAACCCTATTCTTTCTTAGATTGGCACTGAATAGGCATTTGGGCCATTCAAGGGGGAAAAGAAACAAAAGCAAAAAACCCAACAACTCTTGATTCTTCAAAACCACAGAACTCCACATCGATTATATGTTTGGCATGCTCTCCCTCCCAGCTTCCACAAAGGCCCCACAGTAGTCCGAATATAGAACTGATGTCCAAATGAAAGCCCCAAATGGACACAATGCTTCTCTATACATTTTAATCTAACAATCTACTTCCTTTTCACCAGAGTTAAAAATAGAGAGTCATTTATGCAGTGGCATTAGCTGGAACTGTGCGAGGAATTTCACCACGGAGAGCGGTGGTGTATTCTAAGTGACTGAATTCTATGTGGGAGCACAATATGGAGGGGCAAGCATGAGTACCAGAAGGAAAATCTGCTTGTGGTGAAATGGGTGCTAGAGGGCCATCTCTCTATCTGAGAGACGCCCCTCCCTCCCCTGCGCCTGCTCCTTTAGCTGTGGGGGTTTGGGGAGAGGCCTTAGCGTGAGAATGAGACCCGCTGCGCACCAGGGAACATGGACAAGAAAGGAAACCGCAGCAGGCAATCTAAGGTCTTTGAATTAGGTGTGAAATCCAGTCCTTTCTCAGCCAGGGGAGCAAAAGAATATATCACATTTAACTAGTGCAAGCGTGAGGTGCTGTAGAGGGGGAGATGAGAATTAGAAATCCCTGTGACTTGGGAGGAAATAAGCTCTCAAATTAAAACCAGTACAAATGTTGGTCAAACCAACAGGTGTAGTAAGTCAAATGGCCTGGCTGGATGCCATCTGAGGCACCGGACTTGGATGAAGTCAGTGCGTGAGCACATGAAACAGGCTTGGGTGGCAAGGGTGGCCACATTTCTACAACCGAGCCTCAGAGACTACCCTTTCTGCACTGTACCTTCTTCATCCCTTTGGCGGCTGAGAGTAATTTTTCTGATATGATCTCAGTCTATCACTTGTTGGATTTGCTTACCCACCTGGGCATGCCAGGTCCGGACCACTTGTTCTCTGGAGAAAGCAGGGATGCATGTGGTAACTCAAATCACGACTTTGCAAATCCACAGCCTTTGCCTGGCACGACTTCTACCCGACCTACCTGCTAAAGGAGGTGAGGGTGGGCCATGCTGATCCCTTTGGTCAGTATCTCCCAGAGTGGGTGATACTGCCCCCTGGGGGGCGGGATGCTGGAATTATCCAGACGGTTGCAAAAACAGATCAACTTTAGCCTAGGTTATTGGCTATATAGTACAAACGTTTTCCATTCCCAGGGAGATGCTGAGTGATTTTTTTTTTTCTGAAAAGGGGGTAGTAGGCAAGATAAGTTTGGGGGCCTATGCCTTACACTGTAGGGAGCATAGAACGCCTTTGCTCACAGGGTCCACTTCGAGAGCAGACCACCATTCACCTGCCTCACCTCCCTGTCACACTGGTCGCCTCCCAATCTTTGGAGGGGGGCTGGGGAAATCATCTCTACAAGGGGAGGGACAAGAAGAATGAGTCTTCTTGACCCACCTCACACATCCCACCTGACACTGGCACCGTGCCTCATTGCCCCTGATGACTATGGGAAGGACCTCCAGAGCCAGAGAGCTGCACAGCTTGACGCCCCCTTTCCTACTTGAAAAGGGGGATGTTGCAGGCCAGACTGGCCCAGCCTGGCCTCCGGGACCCTCAGGGATTTCATCGCACATCTTAGCCAGGATAAGAGAACCCTTCCTCATAAAACATAAACCGATTATTCAACTTTCAGAAATGAGCTTCAACCGTATTTGTAAAGGAATATAAACTAGATGTGAAAGTTGAGGACTGCCTCTATGTACATTTGTAGTTAACTATTTATTACTTTAGCCAGGCAAAGATGTTAAAATTACTAGCTTGTTTAGTTTCCATTTGTTATATATTGCCAAATTAATATTCCCAATCAAAATCTTTGTGTAGATGCATACATTCTGATTTATGTGATATCACATAAATTATGTTTCTGAGCTCGGTGTTATGGTTAAGAATTATCTTTCATACTACTACTAGGATTTTCATTCATTCAGGAAGTATTTCTAGAGCACACGTCAAGCATTTACAGATCCTTACAAAATCTATCTGAGGCCCTTAGGAGTTGTCGACCTTTCCCTCATGAGTGGACATGTTTACACTTTCATAGGGATAATGTCAGTGGCCTTCAGCAGAACCTTCAAACGGTCTGTGCTGATCCAAATTCAGAGGCTTTGACAGAGGCCCAAGCCGCTCTCTTTCAGCTGCTCGTAACTCCTTTCAATAACCAGACCCCTCAAGTTCAAGCCACCTTCATGGCTAGAGTGTGTTGCAGACACATCTGAGGCCCCAGGCCTGTGGGACTGGTTATTTCCCTTGAACGAAGAAGTTCAGCTGATGCTGTTTTAAGTGTTAATGTCAACAATAGTAGCTAAATTGGCAGAAAGTTAAATCCTTTGGGTGAGAGAATAAATGATTTTTTTTTTAAGGGAGGAGAGAAAAAAGTGAAGAAAGTATACAGTACTGATGCTAGCTGAAATGTGACAGAAACGGGACGGGGCCATCTAATTGCTGAAGCCGTTGGTATTTGCCCAAATTGGATCTCTATCAGGTGGCTGCTAGAGTGGATCCCCTTTGACAGTTAACACAAATCCATATAAAGACAAGCGAGCATTCTTTAACATTTTTGGCTGATACATAGAGACTGTGGCATAAACAATACAAATTCAACACACACTTAAAGAGTACTTTTAATTATGCCAATACATCAGGGTTCATCTGACCTGGCTTGAAAGTTCTCCAGTGCTTTTGTCAAACAGCCAACCAGCCAGGAAGACCGACTTCCTTTCTTCTCTACCCCCTTCCCCCTCCCCCACCCCCTTTCTCCCTTCTTCCGGCTGTTACACCATTGCGTCAGGAAGCCTCAAGTATGAGGAACAAGGCAGCAACATTCCCATCGAGGAATGCCTTAGCCCTGTGAGCCGCCCGGGCCCCGCCCTACGTCTGGACTGATCCTCCTTTCCGGACCTCCTTTTCCTCTTTCACACTGTCAAACTGGGTGAAGGCTGGGAACAAACGGATAGATTGAAAGGCTGATTTAGCTTCAGGTTCAAAGAAAGAAGCCATTCTGTAAAAAGGGCCTTCCATTTGGCCCCGTTTTCCCCCCTCCCCACTCCCCTTCCAAGGCTCTTGGTTTCCAACAGCCCAGGTCTTCGGTTCGTCTCATTGCAAAGGAAGTGCGCTGAGAAACGACGTCTGACCATGCCACAAATTGAAAATGCAACTGATGTATGGATGAAATGGCTTTCAAGTCACTTGGAAATTTTACTGAAGCATTGCTGAAATATTTACTGAGAATAGTGCTGTGTAAAAAGGAGGTGTAAGAACAAAGGTGATATGAAACCTACAAACAATGGAATTCATCCATAAGGACTTTTGTTGTGTGAACTGTGTATTAATCAAACAACTTCTCTCACACCTCAGGGTTCAGAAAACGGTGCTCTGCTTTTATCATTTTGGATTCTATGAATCTTCTAGCTGATCACGTTTCCCTCATGGCTCTGCTTACTAGGGAGCTCACAATCACACTTTGGGCCAACTCCTAGCAATTATTTAGGGCTTCGGGATCTGCTTTCTATGTAAAATGTACACACAGGCCAATCCTACTGTCAATTTCCTATTTTACCTCTACTCTGAGTTCCTTAAGTCTGTCCCCAACTCATGGGGTCACACACACATTAGCAGTAGGTGCTACCTGGTGCTGTGCTGTGCTATGACCGTCACAGCCTGTTGTGATCCACAAGACTGATTTTGGAAGTAGGTGTCACACCTTTGTCTCTAGTTGGACGCAGTAGATTATCTATATTCGATCACACAAATGTTAGTCAACAGAGCAAACAGCAATAGAGTAAGGAAAAATGGGAAACACTTACCTAGAGCGAAAGCTTCGAGCTTTGCGCATAAGGGATGCTGACTGCTCTGTGGCTCTGGACTATTTATAGTTCTCAGTGGGAGTTGTTTAGTTCGTACGTTGCATATGTTTCATGACTGAGCCGGGTTCGTGGTGGTGACATATTTAGTCTATATGGTTCTGAGATAAGCTCTTATCTCTACGTCAGGCCCCTGGTGGTGACGTATTTATCCATATATTTTCCAGTTTAGTCTGTGCCCTGGTGGTTGTGGTGTGGGTTATCTTAGTTTCGCTTCTTGTGAGGTGACTTGGAGTGCTGTCTTGAATGCTGGGTAACACTAAGTCCATGTTGGAAATTTAGATGCTCTATACAACCGTGCTTCCTCCCCCGACAGATGGGTGCTGACGGGGCTTGGGCCACGTAGGCTCTCCACATAGAAGGCGAGACCTCTCCCGTGGAACCACCGTTTCCCGCTAATTTCTATATAAATATACTTTCCTCTATACTTATTACCTTGTTGAGCTTCCTTTAAAGAGAATATAAATCCCTTTCATTTTGACAGAAGGGCATAGTGGAACAATCTAGCAATAAGTAATTGAGCATCAACTAATAGAATCAATTATAGAAATAAAGCTAAAAGTTTGACTTTGGGTATTATTAAACAACATGTTTTATGAATTTCAATGCCTTGTGCTCTGATTCCAGTAGAAGAAAACACTGAGAGTTCAAATCCCTTACTCTCTAAAACGTCAGCTTGTGAAGCAGCTGAGTTTTACCTCTGTGAACAAAAGCATTGGATAGCTATAATTCCAGACAACATCCTGAAAGATGCCCCTGCCCTCATTCTATAGTTTAAATGAAATGGTTCTTGAAAAGGAAAGACCGGTTTGGACTAAAGAAAAAAGTCAATGAAACCTGAGGTTGATGCCTTCAAATTCTCTTATATTGCGAACCTTTTGAGACATCTTTTTAAAAGGATTTCTTTTTCTCCTCTAAAGCTCATTTCTTACAAATTTAGCTGCTGCCCGATTGTAACCTTTCCCTTTGTTCACTAAATCTGGGGAATAACAACACAAACAAAACACCCCAGAGATGCTGCGTCCTTGGGTGGGATACATAAATGAGTAGAAGGATCTACTTAAATTCACAAAGGTGCACAGTTTGAATGTGACTTTGGATAACACTTTACAGAAGGAATACCTGTATAATGCCCAGAGTCTATAAGAATACATCATTTTGCTTAAAAATAAATTTCAATATTTTGAAGTGATTATGTATAAACAAGCATCTTTTTACTTATTATACTTATTAATCTGGTCTTTTTAAAAAAAATCTCTGTACCATCATACTTATTTTAGAACAAAACAGATTTGGAACTTCAGTGGGTTCAAAGTTTCAGTGTAACTCCCGGGAATGGCATTCCTTTGGAAAATAGGAACTGATGATGAATGATAGTTAGATATTAGCTTTTTGACTCTGGGAAACTTTTATCTGGACTTCAATGAGTGAGAAAACAATCCCACAGTGTCATTTTAAAGAAGTGCTTGAACTAAAGTTATAACAGAGTTTCCCAATTCACAAATATCCTTTTGTCTACTCTTGTACTGTTCTAAAACTGTTTTTGAAGCAGGCTTTCAAATTCATGCTCAAATGCTCTCTGTGCTTGGGTCTTCCTGGGGAAAACAAAAACAAAAGCAAACGAAAACCACTTTCTTCCGATATGACACCTGGTTATCAAATGTAGCTCTGTTTGTTGGCATGAGGGAGCAGCCGTATTTGCCCATAGCAGGTGTGCCCCTGAGCCGGGGTTCAACACCACAGCAACACACAGCAAACTCGCCACTGTCCAGGAGATGCTTCCTCGGAATCCCCTGGCTAGGGTTTCCGAGGCCGTACAAGTTGGCGGGAGCACAAAGCCTCACCTTTCTTTCTCCTGTGGAGTGGCTGGCTGGTGGGTTTGAACTGCCGACTAAGTAGCCTAACATGGAACCCTCTGCAGCACCAGGATCAATGGTTTTATCCAGGAGTGGAGTACTGACTACCCCAACGCAACAAGGAACAAGAGAAGCCTTTTTTGTGCATAGCTGGTTTTCTGGAAGTACAAAGGTGATTGGTTGTCCGCAGACCGACTGAAGAGGGTAACGGAAACAACTTTTCATCCACCCACTCAGAGTGATCCATTGTAGAACCCACTCAGTGATCCATTTCATCCACCCACTCAGAGTGATCCATTGTAGAACCCACTCAG
>NW_022103902.1:15128249-15144544 GCF_000313985.2 Echinops telfairi
GATCCATTTCATCCACCCACTCAGAGTGATCCATTGTAGAACCCACTCAGTGATCCACTTCATCCACCCACTCGGAGTGATCCACTGTAGAACCCACTCAGTGATCCATTTCATCCACCCACTCAGAGGGATCCATTGTAGAACCAGCCACAGGACTTCGTTCCAAAAGAACACGAGGTCAGTTCCCATTGGCTCATGCTGTGGTGAAGAAGAACCTAACCAAGAGTTGTCTGACAGAACACAAAACCCTGGGAGACAATGGTCGATAGGCAAGGCCCAGGCATACTTTATAAATATTCTTCTAAGGACTAAGGCTTTGTATTTTTATGCTTTGCATGTTACAGGAAACAAGACTTGAGAGCCATAGGTCGTAACTGTTAGCCACTGGGATGCCTAACATTCTAATGATCTGGCCTCATGTTACTGAGTTGACTGGGTCTAATTTTCTCTGTTTCCTCTTTCAAATAATCTCCCTGTGATAATGCAAGAACCTGGCCATTTTGCCCCCCTGCCGCATATTGCATTCATTTGCAGTTCTCTTTGTTTGCTAAGTTGGTCCTGAGCTATGAAATTATTGGGTTTCTCTATATGCCAAATCTCCTGTTCCTTTCAAGAACCCTAATCAACATTCATTCTTCTTTGATTCGAGTTCTCGCTTTTCATGTTTCCTTCTAGTTGGGGAGATGAAAAATATGGAGATACTAAGTCTTGGTTTGGCTTATTTCCACTGACTCGGGAAACTTTGACAGTGTTAAGAAAATTTCCCTTTGCCTTTACCTTTAGGGAGAGACGGGCCCAACCCTTGCTCTAGGGTGGCATGGTTCCAGAGCCCAAGATCAGAAATGATACCCCAACGACAAAGTCTCAGACAAAGGCTTTGTTTCTGGGGATCCAGGTCCACTTAGGGAACCTCGCTGGGTTCTTCCTGGGGTGAGGAGATGCTTTGGAGTTCTAGTGAGGCGGCCCGAGTTGGGAGGAAAATCACCAACTGTCAGGATTTGAAGTCTCAACGTGCACAACCCCAGGTGGGGGGTGGCTGTGGACGGTCCTGGAGGCTGGGCATGACAGACCACCGTCTTCAGAAGAACAGCAGTGCTCTGGAAGATGGGCAAGGCCAGTGGTAAAGAACACGGACAGGGCTTCTCTGAACCCTGCTAATGGCGAGCTGAAGGACCAGGCTTCATGGCATCTCTGTGCGGTTGTTTTTTCTACTGAGGAACAAACCTTCCTCTAGAGTTCAGGATTCTTGCACCAGTTTAGGGAGTCCCTGAACTTGACTGGATTCCTTACTAACTTAGTGATTGGGCCTCAGATTTAATTTAATTTAACACCAAACAAAGAAATGATTCTTGCACCTGAATGGTTAAGAACAAATTTGAACTTGTTACACATAAACCACATAATTCAGTCTTTAGCAGTGTATGATGATCTCTCTCTTCTTTTAATTGTGTCTGTTTTATTTCTGTAAAAAGATTTTAAGCTCCTTGAAGGCTAGGACTATCTTCCCTTGTCATAATTATAACCATATAACTACATATATAACTACAACTATATAAATATATCCAAACACACAGCCATGCTTCCCAGTGCATTTATTTACATTGAGTAGATTCTATCTGACTGCTTGTTCGGCCAATGCTTCCTGGCCCTGTTCACAAACATGCAGATAGTAAGTGGACGCCTCAGGGCCCACTTTCCCTCTGAGCTGTGTCTGCAAGTTGTAGGCTCAGGAACGCTTTCTGGTACCTGAAGTTCTCTGTACTATTTTTCTCCCTATCCTTTATGATCTTACACTCCCACATCATGGAACAGCATGGTTCTATTTTAGGCCTGGGCTTAAGGTCAAAGACCGTGGATGTTTTTTTCTTGCTTGCCGTGTTCACTGAGTTCCCACACACTGTGGTGCTCACGCATTGTGATGCCCCATACACGCACGCTATTCTATCATCCCCACTTCCGTATTCCATTTCCCACAAGCGCCAGATCATCAGCTCTTCCCAGAAGCTAAGAATTCAGGGAGACTTGAAGTTGAGCCCACCTGAGACAACCAGTCTGGGATAGGACATTAAAAACTCACACCATGCTTGCTTAAGTTAGGGACAACACTCCTCTGGTAAGCGGCGGTACAGGTATAGCTATCGATACACTTTCACCACGGGCATTTCTATTTTCATTCGCGGTGGCAGGGGTTGCTTCGCATATTTTCTCAAGGTGGCCACTGGGTGTCCTCATTTACAAAGCAAATAGGCAATGTGTAGTGCAGGTCACCGGAGAGAATGCAAGACTTGTTTTCTCCTCGCCCTTTCACGTACTGCCTATAAACTTACTGCTGAGCTCCCTGCGATCAGGTTAGATGGTAGGACCGCTCAATAACCTTCAGGCCACCTGGTAGGGTTTCGAAGCGAAAGTCACTTCTGCAGCATCCAGACCTGAATTTAAAAGACTGGTTTCTCAATACAGGGGACTGTGATCACGCTATTAGAATGAGCCCTGATTCACTGGAAAATTGGCATGGGATTTTGAGTATCTGCCGAGAGAGACAGCAGAGAAGAGCAGAGAAGGTCTTAATTTATTCTTGAAAGAAAAGAGAGCACCAACTCTCTCCATGGGATATTTGTTAGATTCTGTTTTTATCTCAACGTGTCTGAAAACCAATTAAAAATAATAATGAGAAAGATAAAATATGTCCTTTGCCTGGGAAACCCGAAATAATGTGAAAAATGACAATGAAAAAATTGCGGAGGGTGGGGAAAAGTACAATGATCTGGGTCAGTGAAGTGAGTAGCAATCATTTCATATTTAAAGACAAAGAATGAAGTCATTCCTTTGTGTACCAGTTAACCCCTGTCTGTGGAACGGCGATGCAGGCGCGCCACACATGGGTGGGGTAGACCAACGGGGTGGAACGTGGTGGCGAGGCGCTGGCAAGAAAACCCTGCACCACGGAGCGATTCGAGGCATCACGAGGATTCTAATCGTGGTAGAGTCACAGTTGTGTGACTTGTCACTGTTGGCAGGCAGGAGTCGTGGCCAGAACTCAGGCAACCAATAAATATTTACGGGGATTGCCCACTTGGTGGCACCGAGCATGGGGCCCCACGGCGGAGGAGAGGCGCTGCCGCTTCCGGCCCTCGTGGTGCCCGCTGCCCTGTTGTGCGCTTCCGACCCTGGTTTTCCGCATCGCTAAGTGTTAGTGTGGCTGAATTCATACGTGCACTGCTTTGTAAACATTTCTGGTTCGAGGTCCAGAACTACTATGAACGGTATTGGCTTTCAAATGCTGTACTGCATCTAGCTCACCTTTTTCCCCCACAAGCATGGTTAGTCTGGCTGTAACCTCCCCCTCTGCCCTACTAATGCCTCTCCTCAGCTCACTTATTATTTTCTGGCATGCTTTTCAGTATGTACATTGTCGACATGATTCTGTACCATAACCTACAATTTATACAGACAAGAGAGCTAGGCGCTCGCTGGGTGAGCGATGGACTGCCTTTCAGAGATGCCCCACCGTCGGAGTGGCTTTGCTTCATCGCCTTTCATGTTTCCGGCGGGCCTCCCCCAGCCAGGCCTCTGGTACAGCAGTCTGTGCCTTGTGATCAAGGCTGAAGTGGCAACACTGTACAATGGCCAGGCCACTGTCACCCTGAGATTCTGCTTGTCCTCGGGATGTAAGCAGAAGTGGCTGTCTTCTTCTAAAGACCCTTAAATCCCTGGGACTTGTCACGTTTTCAGCCCTTTAATTAGTACACTCAGTTTTGAACTACTGTAACCCTGAAGATACATGTCTGCTGAGCCTCCCGACTGCATTTTACCCTCAGCTTTTTCTCCTTTTGGCTTCCTCAGTTTGCGTCTTTAATTTCTCTTTGAGAGGCTCGGTGCTGAACACCACACAGTGCAGGCCTTATCTGATGTGCCGGCGCCTGGTGTGGTCTAAGGGACACTGGTGTTTTGTTCCTGAAGCACAGGACTGATGTTCTGAAACCTAGACTCTAACACAAAGGAGATCATTAGCTCGTTTTAAGTGTCTCTTTTCTTCCCTCCTTGCTCCTGCCACCCTCCCCCAGCACTTCCGTCGTCTCACGCACTGGCAGCAGATGGCAACCCTGTTCCAGAGCTGAGTATGTACAACGTCGTGTGCCACTGAGAACAGAGTGGCTTTAAAGTTAGCTTTCCATTCAAGTGGGATGGCTGAAACTTCTGGAGGAGTGAACTCATCTCTCATTCATTTAATCCTCTATTCATTCAGCCAGGGATGTGTTTTCCTTCCACATCTTTCTCCTGCCCTGCACCTTGCGCCAGGGTGGGTGCAAAGCAATGCTCTGAGGGCCCTTGCACTGAGGGAGAGCCCTGAGAGGGCATGCCAGGCTTTGGGCCAGCTCGGCGTGCTGTGCATCACATCATGCCATTCCTGTGAGAGGACTCGGGAGCCCTGCGTGGGTGGTGGATGTCCCAGGAATTGCCTCCGCGCTAGACTGGCAGCCACATGCTGTAGCCCACGATGGAGATCTTGACCTGGGAAACTGGGGACGCGAGGAGAGTGTGGTGTTGAAGACAAAGGGGCAGGATGTCAGGGCAATGGGAGCCGGCAGTGGGAAACTCTTTCCTGTCTTGTCGTTTCAAGGTTTGCTGGAGCTTTTGCCTAATCATCTGTTTGAGCATCTTGAAAATCAGTATTTCCATGATATCTATCTATAGCAGGCACCAGATTATACTACAAAACTGACCTTAACCCTACCATATTGCTACTAGAATCAAAATATGTAGCCGATTACATAAAAAAAAAACAACCCAACAAACAAAAAAAGCGATTCTATTTTCCTATCATAGAAACCAACGGGCATTTGCACTTTGCTTTGTAGATCTGTGAAACAACAACAACAACAACAACAGCAGCAGCAGCTAACAAATCAGTGCTTACCTACACTTATATAAGTGACAAAACATTCACAGATGCATCATGTCCTTACCTTTCCTCAACTCTTCCCAGCCATCCGTCCATCCAGCCATCCGCCCATCCAGCCATCCACCCATCCAGCCATCCGCCCATCCGCCCATCCAGCCATCCGTCCAGCACTGGCTGAGCCCTTACAATGGTGAAGCACTCACTCTGTCGGAGGCTGGGACATAGCCGTGAACAACACAGAATTCCAGCCCTCAGAATTTCCTCTTCTTGTACAACACAAACATTTAGAAATATAATTGTTAAAATATAACTGTTATTTGAGGGATGGGAATAATTCCTCTTACCTAGTTTTTCTTTTGAATCTCTCTTAAACAGATTTCTTGAAGGTCCAGATTCTTTTAACCAACAAGTTCTGTCTTAAAGCTTTCTGTTATATTCAGTCCCCTTTCAGCTACAATGTTGACAGCTCGGATTGCTACTGCTATCTTTTTCCCCCTGCTATCTTGTTTTCTTTCTTTTTTGAGGCGGGGGTGGCGGGCAGCTGTAACCCCGAGGATTGTTATTTTTCCAGCTACACATATATTTTCTCTGTAAATATTGTACCATCTAATTGGCGTCTTTGGAGTCTGCTGATTAGCCATCAACATGTGATTTGAGGAATTCTGTCTATAAGATGCAGAAATCATGACTCAGTACGTTATTTGGAAGCTCTGTTTTATACAGGCTGCACACAATCTAGTGTTGCATTCGATCTGCCACCGGGACTGAGACTCGCAGATAAAGTTCTGTCTGCAGGTGTCTCTAAGCAAGGCTGCGTGAGAGTTTAGGGAAACAAATGTCCGAAATTATCTCCAGGCATTCTCAAACACTACGCGGCACCAGGAAAACAGCAGAGGCTTACGTGTTGCAGTGAGCTAACCAGTCATATGGAATTTCATTGAAAAGATTTCTATTTCCAGCTACTGAAAAATAGTGCTGAGTGGGGAGGTCAGTGAGCAGGGTCTAAGATCACATTCTCTTCGATAATGACACACATTTACTCTTTTACTTTTACTTTTCTTTTCAAGTATTTCAGGCTACTATGAAGTCCTCAAACTGTCCATCCCAAGGATGGAGGACACATTTCTTTATTTGTAAGGCCCCTTCTCTGTTGAAGAAGCACACTGTTTTATTGATTATGCCAAGGCACTGGACTGTGTAGACCATAGAAAACTATGGATAGCCTTGCGAAGAGTGGGAATTCCACAACACATTGTTGTGTTCATGGGAATCTGTACCTTGATCCAGAGGCAGTTGTGGAAACAGAACAAGAGAATGCAGCATGGCTTGAAATCAGGGAAGGTGTGCATCGGAGTTGTATCCTCTCACCATAGGTATTCAATCTCTATGCTGAGCAAATAATCAAAGAAGCTGGATAATATGTAGAAGAATGCTGCATCAGGATTGGAGACAGGCTTATTAACAACCTGTCATATGCAGAAGACACAACCTTGATTGATGAAACTGAGGAGGACTTGAATCACTTGCTGATGAAGATCAAGGACTATAGCCTTCAGTTTGGCTTACAACTCAATGTAAAGAAGACCAAAATCCTTAAAACTGGACCAATAGGTACCATTGTGAGAAATGGAAATTGTCAAGTATGTTGTTTTGCTTGGATCCACAATCAATGGTTGGAGAAGCAGCAGTCATGAGATCAAGTAACACATTGCATTGGATAAATCTGCTGCACAAGACCTCTTTAAAGCATTGAAAAGCAAGGGTGTTACCTTGTGGGCGAAGGTAAGCTGACCTAAACCATGATATTTTCTATCACCTCACATGCATGTGAAAGCTAGCCATTGAATAAGGAAGACCAAAGGAAAATCTGTGTATTTGAACTGTGGTGTTGGCGAAGAACGCTGCAAGGGCCATGGACTCACAAAAGAAGAAACAGGTCTGTCTTGGAAGAAGTACAGCCAGAATGTTCCTCAGAGGCAAGGGTGGGCAGACCTGGCCTCTTAGACTGTGGCCGTGCTGTTCAGAGACCAGTTCCTGGAGAAGGACATCAGCCTTGGCAAAGAGGAGGAGCAGCACAAGGAGGAAGTGCTCAGCAAGATGGGCTGACCCAGTAGCTGCACGGTGGATGCCGACATAAGCACCCTTGGGAGGGTAGCACAGGCCCGAGGGTGTTTTTTGTGCGTTGCACACAGGACTGCTATGAGTTGGACGGGGTCAGTGGCACTTAACCACAAACACCATCAGAGCCTCCTCACAAAGACTGCTGTGTGTGAGTCCACTATTCAGCCATCTTGTCAATCTAGCTCTTTGAGGAGTTTTTTTTTTTTTTTTTGCTGTCCCTCCACTTTACCCAGCATGATGTCCTTCTCTCCGGACTGGTCTCTCCCGATAGCATGTCCAAAGTACCCGAGACAAAGTCTCACCGTCCTTGCTGCCAAGAAGTATTCTGCTGCACTTCTGCGAGACAGATTTGTTTGCTCTTTTGGGAGTCCAAGGGTACGTATATTTCCGTATTCTTCACCAGCACCATAATTCAAAGGCATCAATTATTTTTCGGTCTTCCCTGAACTACAGCTAATGTCAAAATCACTGAGGGCTGCTGTTTACCTGGTTCAGTTTCAGGGACTCTACATAGAATGTTCTATTTAATCCTTATGATAACCCCATGAGATTGCCACTATTTCTAGTCTTCTGATACAAATGAACAAACGGAAGCCCAGGGGGATGAGTGAAGGCAAATAAAATGCAGCTATAGGCTGAAGCTTGCATTGAAAAGAGCCAGTAACTAGACCAAAGAGGTGAGAAAACATTTTCTGAAAAATATGTTACCCTGATCTTAGTCCATTATCAGTATGTTCAAGAACTGGCTTTCGAAGCCTGTTATCATACCTACCCAGAGCCCTACGGGCCTCTAGAAGGGACTCAAAAGAGATATGAAGCCATGCTGCATTTGGCTGTTCACATCGAACCTCTCCTCCTTGCCTATTCGTTTACTCAGAGGGCCAATTTTCATGATGTAAATCCTGACTAGAATATGTCCTGGTGAAATGACTCGTTTTTGTTTTTATTTCCAATCTGCTAACTTTCAATCTGTTGAAAGCTATAAACCTGTGTGTCCCTGACCATCACATGTAGATGGCCTGTTTGTGTGCTCGTATTTCCAGAAAGTTTACAGACTCAGAGTCATGACTGGAGGCTCAGTCTTGGTACCAGAGGAGTCCCCAAGCCCTCAGGTGAAAAATCCCTGCTCTGGAGTGTGTGGTACTTTTTGCTTAAAATCCCTGCCCGCACCACTGCCCATGGACAGCAGGCTACCTTAGGAGCTACTCCGCTACACTAGCCCAGGCTTACTGGGCCATTCATGAAGTCCCTGGATCCAGTCACCCCTCCGGAACCTTGACATCAGGTATAAAGTGGGAGAGCCTACATTTCTGAAGGAAGAATGGCCTGGTATCTCCTTCCCAAATCCCACCAGTGAAATCCTTATGGATCAGAAGGATCCCACCTCATGTGCAGGGCTTTCCAGGAGCTGGGGATGACTGAGTTGGCAGTCAATGTTGACAATACCGTTTCTGGGGGTTATTTTAAAATTCAAAACAAACGAGACAAAACCACCTGGGCTTGCAGGCAGAGACCCCCGGCAGAAGTATTTCCCTGAAGAAAGAGCATGCACCCTCTTCCCTGGGGCCAACCTCTCAGGATTTCAAGTTTGGAATCTGCATAGGTCTTTTCTGGGAGGTGTGGAATGAGGCACAGTGGCAGACAGTTATATACATTTTTCTTTCATTATCATCTTTCTATCCAAATATCCATTTGAGAAGAAAGGAATGGCAACATTCATTTTGCTACTCCTTCTTGAAATTCTCCATGAGTTACTCAACTTGTCACACAGAGCTTTTCACAAGTTCTGTCTGTCTTGGCTTTGTATCACACAAGCTCTTGGTAAAAGAGTGACGGCAGGAACCCAGCTAAAACCATTCAGGGTGGGAAGGTGGGAGGAGATGCTCTTTTGGAGTTAATGCTGAAAGGAAAATACCTCTCAAGGTCCATTTTGACATCCAGCACGAATACACTCTGCCTTGTGAAATTATAAAGATTCATGGGCGAAATTATCCCACGGGGTTGTTTACCTAATTTCTAGTCGTCAAGAAATATTGTTTTCATTTTGTTTTATGGATAATTTAATAGCAGATAAAAGTAACATTAGACAAACATTAGTTTATTCCAGATCACCATCCTGAAGTACGGAGAATTACAGACACTGGGTGTCCAGGTACCAGAAGCCTTAAAAACCAAAGAGCAAATGAGGGGTCTTCAAAAAGTTCATAGAAAAATGTCCTTATCTTTAATTCTATTTTTTCCCATGAGGACTTTGAAGTCCCCTAGTATTCTGAGTAGGCTACATGGGCAGCCAATACACTGGGCTGCTAGTTAAAAGGCCAGGAGTTTGAACCCATGAGCCGGCTCTGTGGTGGAAAGTCAAGGTTTTCTGACCCCATAAAGACTTACAGCCTCAGAAACCCACTGGGGCGCTTCTACTCAGCTCTTGAGGGTCCCTAGGAGTTGGAATCGACTTAATGGTAATGACTGAGAAGTGTGAGCCGTCAAGCATTTTTAAAAGCCCCTAAATAATGAACATGAGGCTATAGCATAATAACCTGCAGGATTATTGAGGGCAGGTGTGGTGAAGTAAATTTCTTAATATGGCTCTTCTATGGATAATATCTTTTGTGATGCATTGTAAAGTCTAGCCTCTATGCTCATTGTTATAATCCCATTTTGGGGCGGGTTCTCTGTTATGCTAACGGTTAAGATTAAGGTGGGAGGTATTCTGGGTCTCCACCTTATTAGAGCTAAATTACCACCCTTTGTTTCCTTGGGAGTATAGTCTGCTGAAAGACAAAAACCACACCTCCATCAAAGTCACTGCCTGCTTTATGGATAACAGAGCCATCTGGGTAGTAGTGGGAATCCCAGGACTATCAAAGAAGAAGACCCCCCCAGCAGAGACCCCTGCCTGAAGCGGTGGAGGCCAAGTCCAGGGGCATCAGGAGCTGTGGCATGGAGACCATGAGCCAGAGCAAAGGAGCCTAACAGAAAGAGCAGAGCGGTTGCAGCCCTGAGACACCTCTGACCAGGAGCAATGAGGTGGAGCAGCAGGTGGGCCTCTTGGGCCACAGAGGAAGAAGGCAAGAGACCACATGGCTGAGAAGTTGAGCCCCATAGACAGATAGAGTGCTGACCCTGACCGAGGAGGTGTTCCTGTGACCCAGTTACTTTCCTTCATGTTTTCGGATCCTGGCTTGTGGTAGCCCATTAACATCCCTACTAACCCCCCAGCACTGCGAGCACTGCCTGCGAGTTCTCTGTGGTCAGTGCAATCCATTAGCGAACCCAGCAGAAACGTCCTTGTGTTGCGGGAGGAATGGTTAGTGTCAGAATTGGGTCAAGGAAGGAGGGAGGGTGGAGGCTCCTCTGACCACTGCTTCCTGGCAACAGGCTGTGGGCGGGATCGCCTTCTCCCTGTGTAGCCGGGGGACTCGGCACCCTTTTCACAGGCAAGCCACTGAGTACTCGTGAAGTTGTCTGAAGAAGTTTTGTCAACATTTTGGAACATGTTTACTTTTTACTAACAAAAAGGAAGAGCAAGTGGTGGCCGGAAGTAGAGAGTGAAAAACAGGAACAACCCTGTCATTCGCACTGCCTGCTTCACTGGGCTTGGACGGTATCTTCGGAATTCTTTTCACATGCAATTAGCATTCTAATTGCCTTCTACGGATGGGATCTCTTCATGCCTCCACCTTGCTTATCTCCTTACAGCTTCTCTTCCCAGTCTCAAAATGGGCTTGGGTCTCCTGTGGCATAAAAAAAGGCCTCTTTTTGTGACGTCCCGACTCTGCTCCCTCGAGGGCCACTGGGGAGTCTCAGCCCAGGTCTCTCCGTCTGTGGGATTGGCAGCGCCTGCCCATGCTGGCCCTTCCCTGTCTCAAGGACATCTGAGCTAGCCTAGCCTTCCCTCCTCGCTCTGAAAGTTTCTTTCCCCCACTCATATCTTTCCGTGTAAATATTCTTCAAGGTTCTTGTCTTCCCTCCCCCACCCCTGGAGAAATTTTGTTTGAAATTTACACACACATTTATGGATTATAATAATGGACCCTTTGGCCAAAGTGTTTCCTGCCTCCAATTTCAATCATCTTCCTAGATAGCCCAGTATTCCATTGCGGACTCTAAGTCAGTTGTCTCTCCTGGGTGTAACTGTGCTACCTCACTCCATACTGTATAAAATTGAGTGCACTCTATTTCTTGAAACATCACTCCCCCCACCCCCCAACCCCCCTTCTCTTCTTGATATCTTAGACCAGTGGTTCTCAACCTTCCTAATGTTGCGACCCTTGAATACAGTTCCTCATGTGGTGGTGATTCCCCCAGCCATAAAATTATTTTCATTGCTACTTCATAACTGTGTTTTGCTACTGTTAAGAATCAGGTGACCCCTGTGAAAGGTCGTTCGAACCCCTAAAGGCATCACGACTCACAGGTTGAGAACCGCTGTCTTAGATGTTCAACCTCAGAACTAACATCTTAAATCTCTTTTGTTTTCCTTCTTTTGCCTCACATTCAGTCAGAACCAGAGATGTCTACCCTGATCTCTACAGCCGGTCATTTCTCCCCAGCCCCATTAGCTCCAGCCCCTTTCAGCTTATCTAGGGTCTAAACTCCACACAAAACTCCTTGAGGTTCTCTGTCCTCTCCAGTCACCTCCTTCCCACAGCCGTCCACCAGCCGTCTCCTGTGCATCTAACAAAGCCGTCTACTTCAAACCCTCCGAGAGCTTCGCAGCATGGCGTACACCTTGCCCTAATGCTGCACCTCATATGAAACTCTAGTCATCCTTCAAGGGACTGCAAATGGAACTGGCTCTGAAAACATGGCTGGGTGTTACAGGTAGTTCAATTATAATGCATTTTATGAATTTTCTCAATTCTTTCTTAAAAAAAACCCAACAACAACAACGTTTTGAACACACGTTATAAGTCAGTGGTTCTCAATCTTCCTAAAACCTCGACCCTTTAATACAGTTCCTCATGTGGTGGTGACTCCCCAACTATAAAATTATTTTCGTTGCTACTTCATAACTGTCATTTTGCTACTGATATGAATCAGGCCCCCAAAGGGGTTGCAACCCACAGGTTGAGAATCGCTGTTCTTGGTGGTAGGTTCTGCATCTCTACCAAATTGCATACTCTATGGAATTCAGAGTAGTACAAGGCACGTAAGGTCTAATCTGCAAATGCTTGCTCTACAGACGGAATTGTGTTTTGACTCTCAATATGAAGGGGCTTCAAAAGGTGAATGGGGAAAACCCCTATCTTTCAATTCCATTTTTCGTGTTTGTTTTTTTTCTTTTGGTCAAAGAAATAATCATATTTTTTATTAATTAACAAAAATTTTTGTTTGTTTTTATATATATGATTTTATCGGGGGCTCTTACTAAGCTCTTATAACAATCCATACATCCATTGTATCAAGCACATTTGCACATATGTTGCCATGGTCAGTTTCAAAACATTTTCTTTCTACTTGAGCCCTTGGTATCAGCTCCTCTTTTTTCCCCTCCCTCCCCACCCCTCTTCTCTAATACTTTGGATTATTGGCCCCTTTACCACATAGAGATTTTTGCTATGCTAATGAGCCATCTCAGTGTAAGGTGTGTCCTAAACCCAATCGTTTGTGACCCGTTCGACACAGAAGGAAGAACAAACACAAACCAGGAGAAGAAAGAGGCATCAAGGAAGATCTCAAAGGATCCCAGGAGCACTCTTGCTGCAAAAGGTCAGAGACGCAGGCTCCCGGAGCCAACCAAGAAGGAGTCCTCCCTAACAGCCAGCGCCCTGGATTCAGACTTCTAGCCTCCTAGACTATGAGAAAATGCTGTTGTCTTTTGAAGCCACTCACTTGGGGCATTTACATGAGAACAGCTCTGAGAAACAAACTAAAGCAATTGCCAAGTGAACGCAAAAGTGCTCCGGTGGGACTAGGTCAATGGGCGCTATCTCTAACTGTCCTGGGAGCAGTTGCTGGTGGATGTCTGTGACCTTCTATGAGACGCTGTTTCTGAGCATGGAGCCCAGTTTATAAAACGGCCTTTTGTACAACACCGAGCCTGTGGTCTTTCATGTCAAAAGTATTCAGTAAATTGATGAAGGTATAGCTCTGACTTCCCATTTGCTAAGAAAACATCAGTTTTCTCAGAAGGTGACTTAGTAACAGGCTGCATGGTATGGCGGAAGGGGAGCAGGGTTGTATTTTTGGCTCTGTCACTTACTAAACAGGAAATCTTTTAGCATGGCACTTGCTCTCCTTGGACCTCAGTTTCCTTGTGTGCACAAGAATGCGTTCAGAGCAGGTAACCTTTACTCTTTCCCGCTGCTGACATAATGTTCCAACTGGGACACATTCCTTAGAGAGAACAATGAAGTGGAGGAAGCAGAAAACCCAGTGATTCTCCGGCTAATGAGGTAATACGGGGCTTGACTGATGGCACCTACTGCAGCGAGGCGCTTAGCAGAAAGATGTGACTTGAAATCCCTTTATAGCAAGAGGCCTACAAAGAAAGGCTGCTCACACAGGCCATCTCTCCCCTCTGCCATTCAGTCAATCTGACTCACAGTAACCCGGGAGGGCTGAGCAAACTTGCTTCTGAAGGGGAAATTCTTTATGGGAGCAGAAAACTTCATCTTTCGACCCTGGAGCGGCTGACTCTCTGGCTAGGGCCCCAACGTGTAACAAACGTGGCACCAGGGCTCCTGAGGTAACCTACAGTGGCACGGAGGCTCTCCTGAAGGAGCTGGCCTCAGTGCCGCATGTAGGGCTTTTGTTGTTGTTGTTACACAGTCGTGATGTGAGCAACCCTGTCAGACACAGAAGAGCACTAATTTTGTGTAATGAAACTCCCCACGGGCAGAGGAAGTACGTGTGAAACTGTCCCGAGCGGCTACAGGTAAGAATTACAGGCGTACGTTATCGAGAGGGGAGACGGCAAGACGCACAACAGGGTGTTTAAAAGCCAGCCACTGTCGAGTTGACTCTGACCCACGTGCATTAGGACACAGAGATTTGTTGCTGTAAAGGGAACATCTGTTAAGCCCCAAACAGCACAAGGACATAACTACAGAGGCGTAGCATCCGGATGAGGGAGACCATTAGTCCAGGTCATAATGGAGTCCTAGGGTTTGCTGAGATACAGAGCGTTAGAAAGGACACGGGAAGTCAAAGACAACTGTCACAAAAACATCGTTTGTGGGGCCATAGAGCTTTGAGTGGCTGACTTCTCAGAAGTGGAGCCTAGGCCTTTCTCCCAAGTGGCTTCCGGGTGGCGTCAAACCTCCCAGCAGGGCACCTGTTCATAGCGCCCTGGTGGGGTGGTGTTGAAGGATAGAACTACACCCTGGCCTCTAGCCGCCCGTTTTCATAACCTCACGTGGAAGTTCACCCAACCCTGGGGGAGCAGTCTGGCATGGTGCAACCAGGGCAAAGGGCAATGAGACTCTGGGACCTTTTCTAAGATTGCCAGTGTCAAAGGTCTTACAAACCAAAAGACAGAGTTTCGGCATGACACCTGTGGGTGACTCTGAGGCTCCAAGAAGGAGCCTGCTCAGAAAGGAAAGCCATCTGGAGATCTGTTGATCAGTCACAAATGATAAGCTCCCTTGTCACACTTCCAGTTTCTACTGGAGGGGCACTTGGGTCTACTAGAAAATAAGTGGGTGTCTCACTTTTTTATGTTCTTTATCTGTAAAGTAAAATCACTCTCCAAACAAACAAACTGCCCATCAAGTCAATTCCAATTCATTCATAAAGGACAGAGCTACAGGACAGAGCAAAACTGCCTGCCCCTTTACATGTCCGAGACTTTCAGTCCAGAGGGAGCAGACAGCCTCATCTGTGTCCTGAGGAGGGGATCATGCTTTTGAACTGCTAACCTTGTGGTTAGCATGAATTCATGTTTAACTGAATTATATCAACATACAGCAACACCTAAATATGAATTGTGAGGCAGAGTAAAAGGCGGCCTGGGCGTCAAAACTAAATTGGTTTCCTGAAAATACTGCGCTCCCCTGCGCTTCTCTGCCTTTGCTTCTATTCCTGCTGCCATGAGTGCCATTCCCCGCCTCTTCTAAACACACCTCCTCACTCATCTTTCATAACACCGATCCAATGTCGCTTTCCCTGGGAGCCCTGCTCCCTGCTCCAGCCTTCTGCCTCGGGAGGTTGGTAATGTGCTACTGATTGCTGGTTTAGTTCTTGCAGTGTAGTATATGACTTGGCGTGGCCTTGCACTTAGAGTCTTTGAAACTCCCCCCAGATTATGGTCCACCAGGGACACTGGCTCCCAAACTCCAAACTCATGGCCATCCGGGTGATTTCGGCTACACATTGCTACTGGAGTAGAAAGCCTCACTTTCTCCCCAGGAACAGCTGTGGCTTTGAACTGCTGACCTTGTCCTTGGCAGTCCAACAAAGGGACTGGCTAGCTCACCAATAATGTCAGTAATGGGCAAGGCCCCTGGGAGAGGTGAGACCATGCAAAAAGGCACATGGGACCCGAAGGAGGGGATTGGTAAATTCTGCCACCCCACTAGGCTTACAATGGGCCATCCCAGAGGCGGGAAGGGGACGCGTGAGTGGAGCATTACGTGCGATCTCTGTGCTGTACTCCTCAATCTAGGAGACACGGAGCTGTGACACCAGAGACTACAAGAGACGTTGAGAAGCAGTGGCAGAGAACTGGCCACAGACTGGTGGCAGCAAGGGCAGCAGAAACTGGCACAAGACAGAGTGGCGGGCTTCCCGGCTCACAGAGCAAAATGCTGCGTGCCTTTGGGCTGGAGTCTTGCCGTTGGTGTGGCATGATCCTGCACATTCGTCCTGGGAATTCAGTTTATCAACCTATGGAGCTAGAGCCGAGACCCTTTCGGTGAGGCTTACTGGAAGAATGGGGTGCCTTTGAGCATATAATTGGCCGACTTAGAAGAGCTTGACCTTGCTTGGGTAGGACCCAAGCAGGGCAGAGGTCAGGCCAAAGGGGCTGTGGGGCTGAGAATTTAAGAGATAAAAAGAGCTTTTTTACACTTGCCTGAGCAGAGGAGGTTGAAAAGCTAGGCCAGAGAAGGGTGTGCTTGTGGCATGACGAGTGTCCTTGATCCTGATTTGCAGCCATTTACTCCCCTAGTCAGCCCCACAATCAGAAGCATTATCTGTGAGTTCTACGAGACCACTACAGAGAGCTATTGGACCCACCAGAGAAGTGGGGTGCTCTGGTATAGACAGCTGGTGTGAGAACTGGGAAAAAGGGTTGGAGGATGGCAGGGTACCTCCCCCTTCTCCCCCC
>NW_022103902.1:15144644-15196178 GCF_000313985.2 Echinops telfairi
AACTGGCCTTGAGCTGATGCTAACGGTGATTCTCCTCCTCCCTGCTTCCGAGGGTACTGGAGGTCCAATGCCATCCCAGTGCTGTTTTTACAGTCGGCATACTTGATGGCAACCTATGTGTATAGCCCAGAACTGCTCACAATGCGGTGACCATTCTGCAGCAGATCAGGAGGGCTATCTTCTGAGGCACCTCCAGGTAGGTTTGAACCATCAGCCTTTAGGCTAGTAGTTGAACACTTAACCACTGCACCACCCAGGGGCTCCCATTTTCTGTATAGGTGAACACTGCAGTTCTGCATTGTATGCATCCCTTTATAGGGTGATAGGTTTAGGACAGTGTTCAGAAACAGGCACTGATATCTTATTCATATCTTCTCCTTAGTTCTTGTCCTAGCCGGGGGCTTGGCCCAGAAGTAGGGATTCAGTGTTTGTTGAATGACTAGACTTATGACTAAGTGAATGAATGTCTGAATGAATGAGGTAAGAGACTGCCTGGTGGTGAGAGGAGCATGTTTGTGAGGATCTATAGTCTCAGAAACTCTATGTAGGGCAGTTATGAGTTGGTCCTGGCAAGATGACAGTGGGTTTTTCTCAGTTATGTTTTGGCATTAAGCAAAAATACCTCTAAATAAGAGGGTATCAAAGGTGGTGAAGAGAATTACAAAGAGATTATATATCACTCACGGTAACTCAGAGGCAGCAAGTGGACATTTTAAAGAAGTGAATCACGTTAAGCTTGGTAAGAATTTTGCTTGCTTAATGAAATGGGGGAGAAACCATTTCCATGATTAACAATGGAAGGGTGGGTATATATTTCTTTATCGGAAGCATGGTAGAGAGAGATTCAGCACGCTTTGGGCCCTGAGAGCATTTGGTTAGACCAAAGCAGCTGTGTTTGCTGCCATGCTGGTCTGGAACCGATTAGAAGACTCAGAGCAAGCCTATAGGACAATCCCTGTTTGCGCTTGTTTATTCCATCTGATCTTGGCTATATTTCTGCTGCAAACTAGTGTGACCCCCCAAATGTTTTCAGGACTGTCCAACTTGTCCTAAATTCCATAAATAAACTCTTTCAGAGGAGGCTGTTCTTTGCCGTGTCTCTATTACGGATCTTCACAGATGGACCATTTTTGTCCTTCCAAAGTCTAAGAATAACTCTTTCAGTTATCAAGACATACCCAAATCCAGTTCAGCTGTTCCTGTGGGATTCCAGTTAGTTTCGACACATCTGTTGAGATACATGCATTTGAATCCAAATGAAGCTTTTGTTTGATTATACATTTTGAACATTTATGGAGCTTTTTGGGGGCCAAAATGTTTTACATTTCTTGGCACTCCACACAGAGATCTTCGGTTATAAACACTGCCTTCTGAGCACCTCCAGCGGAAACCCACGCTTTTCATGTGAACAGGTGCCTCAGGAAGTTTTTGGAAGATTTTACACTGAATCAGCTTTCTGATTGGAAACTTTCTGAGCACGCAGTCAAATTTTGCCAGAGACCTTCAAACTCGCATGAGCAGTCTTCACTCATACAGACAGACATTCACACATAGAGACAGCCCAAGAGCAAGCAAATCAGAGCCCTGTAAAACGCACGTCTCTTCTTTAAAGGTTAAAAACCATGTGCAATCACACTGAACGAGAAGAGCACACAACGAGAGAGGATGAGCACATCGCAAGAGCAGATCTTCCGACTTGGCATGAGCAGCCCCCTAACGCTCTACCTGAGCCTGGCCTACACCCTTTCAGTAAAGCTGCTAGCTCAAATCTGCGAGTGTCGCTTCAAAGATCTCCTCAAGCATCTGTCTGTTTTAAACGCGAGACAAGCGTATTGCTACCAATCCTTGCACTCACTACTCTGCTCAGTTATTTTGAAATCTCTCTTTCTCCAACGCAGTGGGGCCATGGAGACCCACATCTAGAAGGAACACCCACGGTTCCCCGAGCCGGCTGGAGTGGGGGTGGGGGGTCTGTGGCAAAGCCCGTGTGTTACCTGATTCCCTACAACTTTGCTTTTCAAGAATGGAGAGAAATGGAAAAGTTCCTCTTCAGCGTTATTTAACGTTCTATGCCTGCTGCCGCCGGGAAAGTTGTTGCTGAGTACAACCACTCCTCCAGTGGGCATGCCCGGAATTCATGGGAAATCTGCTTTCAAGCCCTTCTTATCGCTTGGGACCAGATGCTCTCAGGTGGCCAGAAACCTTTGTCTACACCCACTTAGCAGATTTTCAGGCTCTTCATCAGGGACTAAGGGGTTTATTTGCAGAAATGAATCACTTCCTTCAAAAGATCCTTTACCCTATTTACATGCTTGCATATTCCTTCCATTTTGTTTCCCCCCTACAGCTTTACTAAGGGAATTAATTATCTCGAAGAACAGGAACATACAGTAAGTACATCTGAGATACAGGATGAGACACAGTATGTCATCTATTAGGCCTGGCTAAGACCAGCAGCTGATGCTAAATGGGAAGGAACACGCACCAAATGTTTTTTAATCACAAAGTTAGTAATTAATTGCTCTTTAAAATACATTTTATGCTTCTTTCTGTCTGTGTACATGAAATGCACATTTATGACATGCCAAAAATTACAGCATTATGGTTTAAATGTGACTGGCACGGAAGTCCGGAAATCAGAGTTAATGTTCCCACAGCAACTTTAATTCTGTCCGTGTGCACATGGAGAGCTCTAATAGTCTTCCGTTCCAGGATAATACGTGTCGATGGTTTGGGGAGGGAAGCTGAAGGCCCATATCCTCAACTGTAGTTACAGGAAGGAAACGCAGGCGGAGAGCCGCGCGCCTCTGCACACACGTGGAGAGGAGCCGCGTCCGCGCCCCGGGGTTGTGTAGCCAGGGCATGAGAGAGTCAGCTGCGCTGCACTCACTCGAGGGGACAGTTTCTGTTGCTGTGGGAACCTGAACTTTGCATTTCCTGACTTGAGGGTAATTAAAATGTCAGGCTTAATGCGGCATTAATGGAGTTTGCCATAAAAAATCCTTTGTTTTGTTCTCAAGAAAGAAAAAAAAATTGCTTAAAAGTTCCAAATGCGCCAAGTGTACTAAAAATTTTTAATCACAGAGACTTGGACGGGTTGAAGCAAAGGGCTGGGTGGTGGGGAGGGGAGGCGGGGGGAGGTAGATGGTAGGGGTGAGAGAGGGAAGGGCCCCCGGCCTCCTCGAGGGTGCTCAGCCCCAGCAGAGTCATACTACCTACAGAGCTAAAGTTAAAGCCACCCACACAACAGTTTGGTAATGTGTAAAGGTTAAATTAAAAATAAATAAAAACTGTGAATGCGTAAGTGCATCTTGGCAAAGACACCGAAAAGCGAGACAGTCTGATGAGGCCGGTGCAAAACACGGGAAGGTAAGTAACCAAGGATTGTCAGCTGCCAACAGAAGGAAGATGCCGGGATACGGGTCCCTATGGCCAGAGGTTGTGTGTGTGTGTGTGTGTGGGGGTGGTGGCCACTTCTCCCCTCACCTGGCAAGACCACCATGCACTGGGGGAACACAAAATGGCAGAAATATGCAAGCCAGAGTTCTGGTCTTGTCCACCACTTGTGGCGTGGACGTGCTCTAGCTGGCTGGGTAGCTGTCAAGAAGGATCCTTCCTATGGAGAGCGGCGGCCAATCTACCCATGTGTTTTAGTCCTCCGAGCATGAGGCCAGCTACTCTGTCACTAACACCCAGGGCTTCTGTATCCTTGCTGTGCCTTCCAAAACTCGCCTTCCTGCCTTCCATGACCATTATCTGAGTGTGTTTACCATCCGATTTTTAGGACTGGCGAAGAGGTGGCAAGCGTGGAAGTGATGGGGGAGTTCTGCTCAAGGGAGATTCTGTGAGTGGTGCACAGCAGAGCAGCACACATTTCAGCAGCAGTATTAACCTCATCATCTCACAAATGAAGGCGCTTCTTGACGATATTCTTTCTCATCTCAAATGTCACTGGAATCTTTTGTCAAATTTGAAGTGGCTCAGCAGGTTAAATAGCCAACTGAGAGTTTGAGGGGTCAGATTTGTCACCTTTGCTCTAAAGCTGGCAGGTATCTATCTGTCTTGTGCTAACACGCCCCTAACCAGGCTCCACCTTGTTGACTGGAGCACACGCAGTGATCCCATTCGTGACTGGAGCACACGCAGAGTGATCCCATTCGTGCAGAGAGGTCAGTGCTCCGCAGGGTTCGCACCAGCCCTTTCTGGTGAGTTGCCTCTGGATGGGTTCAAACTGGCCACCTCCAGTTAGTCGTGCTTCACCTTTGATGGCAACCAGGGACTCCCTACCTGGTCTTAATAAGACCGGCTCAGAATTGATTTTTCCTTTGCGTGGTTACTTTATCCATCGTGGTCACCATGTTCAAGATGATGGTTAAGTCAGGGCTGCTATCTGTGGGCTTGGAATGGAGGGTTCCGGAGGCCCACAAAGAGAGCAAATGGAAAACATCCCTCAGGACCCACGTGAGCTAACCGTGTGCAAGTCATTTCATCCACCCGGCTATCAATTTTCTCAGTTTTCGCATCTGTAAACTGGGAAGAATCATAGTGACTGAGGGGATATGGGCATGAAGGCAACTACTAAGAATACTTCTGCTGAACACACGACAAAGAAAAAGGTGCTATGAAAATTCAGGCACTTGTGAAAGCTTACAACACCACACACTGGTGAAATGTTTCTGAAGTTAAAGAGACTAACAAGTCAAGGATACTATTTTTAAATGCCCCAAATCTGTTCGTTCTAAATAGCAATGGAATATTTTACCTTCAAGAAATCAGGCTTTTAAATTAATCTATGATAAGAATGACATTTGAAAGCCAAGTAACAATAAAATAAAATAAAACCTCTTGAATGCAAGAAGAGCATCCAAATTTTTTAGCAGCTTAAAATAAAATGCTTTTTTGTCTTTTCGCAGGCAATCTCCAAATGGACAGATTTCTGTGAATCTTTCCTGAAAGACAAGTTTCTTCTGAGTGTGGGCTCAAATCAGGACACACTACAATCCAGATTCATTTGGAGGGAAGTACAATCAATTTAACAACAGGTTGGAGCAGAGAAGACTTACATATCTTATTGGCAAACCGAATGACTTTCGAAACAGCTGGAGACGGGGTGGGACTTCCCCTCCCCGTTTGGTTTCTTCTCCTTCCAACCTGCTCAGGGTCAGTGCAGAAGTGCACCGGGGTGCCGTTCTTTGTGCATAGTTCACGCTCACTCTAGGCCTGTCCAGTGGGTGCTTACGGTAAAGTACAACCAATCGGCCTGGTGGTTTTCTTTTTTTTATGCTGAGACATGCATTTGGCTTTAATGGGGGATTTTTGGGTTAGGGCCATTCTATGTAATCTTTCCCATAAGGTGTGGCAGACAGCCAGGCAATGAAGGGCTGCGGGCTGCAGCTCTAGGCCGCTCTCCTCCGGAACAGGCTACTTTCCTGGTAGGTAGGGACAGGGCACACATCTGTGGGCAGAGTGCCACACAATTGTCCAACTCTTCCTGTAATTACTATTGGGCTGGAAACTGCCAAGTAAGAAGGTTCACGTCTGTGATAGGGTAGTCCAGAGAATCTAGTTCTCAGACCCGCAGGTGTCTCTACAGAAATGGTGGCTGTCTTTAGAAGTCACGTGGGCCACAGAGGGCCAGATCCGTGTTCCTTTTCTAGCGACAGCTAGAATTTGGTCTCAGCCCTGTCATGAGTGGGGCCAGCCCCTCTCACCCTACCCTCTGCCCCTTCTCTGAGCGTCTGCTCTGACAAAGCAAGGAGGAAGCAGAGTCTCCTAGACCCTCCCCCTCACACCCTCCTTGTGGAGTTTTACATTTGTCTGTCAGAAAGCAAACCAACCAATAAGAGATTTAGAGTCATACTGCCTAATTTATATATACATATATGTATATATATTTTTCCCTTTGGGTCTTCATGAGTAAGATAAATGGGGTCCCTTTTGGAAGATCAACCTTTCTGGGCCTAGCTTGCTCATTCTAAAGAAGAATGTGTTCTCTGCCTGCTAGGGGACATCCTTTATGGAGATCAATGCAGAATAGACTTAAAAGGTATATCCTTGAGATTGTACCACAAAGTTAGTCCATTCCTCCCAGTGTCAACACACGTGTTTCTCTCTGAAGTACTGGGTTGTATTTCAAGAAAAAAGAAGAAGAAAAAATCTCCTAAATGTGATTTATCAACTTTCTTTAAATAGAATTTGAAGAAGTGACTCCCCGATCATTGGTCAGACGGCAACATAAACAGCAAGGAGGTGATTTCAATAGCACAATCTCATTAAGCTGCCCATTTCCAAATTTAGCCCTCTGGCAGTTTTTTTAATTAAGAAATATTTTTAACCTGAATTCTTATTGGCTACGTGAAGTCTGGGTGGCTTCTAAATTCTTGGAAGCCATTCTTTTTTCTTTTGTAAATTTATGCTCTCCTTTAACCACATCAAAGTAAATTAAAAGCTGGAAAGACAGAAATTCAGCCAAGCGACATGAGACTCCAATCACTAATGCAAATCTGACTTGTGTTATGCAATTTCAAAATGGAAGTGTCCTTGTGTCTAACTGGGCTTTTGAGGTCCACATTTGGTTGTTCAATTTTGTAAGGGTGGAAAGACTGTTTTTCAGATCATGAGGACAAAAGAATAATTAAGAAGCAGCCACACAGCTTCCTTTTCTTCTTTTTCCTGGGCTAATGTGATGAAAGAAAATGTGGTTTGCGGAATTAATCAGCCTTTTGAGGCCAAACGCTGGTCACCTGGCTTTAAAAAATACCACTCCTAGCTTTGAAACCGTGATGTTGGCTGGATCAGCATGGTGGCAAAGCTAGAAGACGAAAAGGCAGTAACAGTAAGGTGCTCTGTACGCAGAAAAGCCAGGGCCAGGCCTGCTCCAAGCACTGTGAAGTCAGTCACCATCACCTTCCCGGCTACTCACAATCAGATGACCCGGTGTGAGCGTGAGGGTTTGTCAGTGAATGTGTTGCGTGGATGAGCGCTGGGTCTGGAGACAGAACTGCTTCAAAGTTCAGGCAGGGAAGGCCCGGCTTGGCGCTGGATCCACCCGGCTGAGTAATCTCATTCTCCTCAGATGCCTTCTGGTTTTCAGCTGTCTTGGGTTTCTTCCTGAAAATAAACAAAGGGCCCTTTGAAGGAACTGACTGCATATTTGGGAAAAGGCATTTTTAGAATCTGTTAAAGATAACTTGATTTTTTTCCTGGGGGGTGGGGGGTGGTGGTGGGAGGGAGTCCAGTCTGTCCCTTGTTTTAAAACAAGCTGATTCTTGTTTTTCCCCCCCTCCAGTAATGGCCTAACTGGGAACACATGAAAGCATATGGGCCGAGCAAACAGCACCACATTTGGACTCTGTTGGCTGCATAAAAAGACCCTGTCCCAGAACTTTAGACAGCTTGAGCTACGTATGGCTGACATTATCCAAGAAAGCATCCTCCCCACCCCACCCCCACCCCCCTTTCAGGAGTTTTAACATGGTCTGGAAAAATACTAGTGGCGGTTTACCGTTCTAGCATTTGTCTGGAAGCTTAGAGACAGGACCCGTGGAGTAATGGGAGGAGCACTGGACTGGGAGTCAGGAGACTTGAGCTATGGTACTAGCTGTGCCTCTAACTTGCTGTGTGGCCTTGGGCACCTCACTTCACCTCTCTGGGCTTCAGTTTCCTCATCTGTAAAATAAAGGGCTTGGATTAGAAGGCCCTAAAGGTTCCTTCCAGCTTTAAGTTTCTGTTCAAGGAACAAATTACAGAACATTCAACCATCTTGCTGTTAATTAGATTTCATTTTAAATCAACATTTTATTTCAAAGCAAAATCTAAGCAGGCTGGCCCTTGTTTAACATAGCAAGGGAAAACTGATCCGAAGAGCTCAGGTTCTGTCACCCAGGGCACCGCTCCTCAGCCAACACTGTAAGGCAGGACTTTTACCTTCTGCTGACTAACAATTACCAGGAGAGGCAAAGGCTTTCCATAGGAGCAAAGTTTAATGGGGGAGGAGCCTGCAGGCAGAACACGAAGCATGGTCTATGCATGGTTTATCCCCCATCTCCTGAACAAACAGGTTGCTAGGGTTTTTTTTTTCTTAAGGTTTTCAGGTGGGAAGGGATACTATGTTTATTTATTAGGTAGGTACAGATTCCCAGGAAAATAGCCCGTTGAGACACCGCCACGTTAATTAGTTAATTAGGAGTGCATGCAAGATGGATTCCATCACAAGGGCTTCTGATGTGGGTGACCAAACTCATTCTAGGACGTCACACATAGTAGGGTCAGGTTATTGGCTCACACCCCTGAAGGTCATGATGGTGGGGTGGTGGTCTCTGCAAATGCTGGGATTATTGGATCTTGCAGCCATTTTAACAGTGTATATCACAAATTCCTGCTTATCTGGTTGAACTGGTGCAAGGAGGTGGGCTAGGTTTTCCAAAAGTGGTGGTGTGTGTGTGTGTGGAGGGGGGACCTAGGTTTGGTTAGCCCTGCTAACCTGTCTCATTGTTAAATTCTCCCAATGTGGAAACAAAGAGTGTTTTGACCTTGTCTGTTTTCTGAATATAACATGATTAAATTTTAGGATCTTTGGGCCACCTCTTTCAATTAAACCAAAGAGAAAACTGGATCAATTGGTAATGATTATGTATCTCCTTTTCATATGATTGAATTATCGAATTGTGTGATAGGGGAATTATATGTCAACTGAACTGTTAAGAAACAAAACAAAAGCAAAGAGCTGGATCAGGGTTGCAAGGAACGGTTGACCTGTTGACCAGTCCTGGTAACCTGTCCCAACAGCAAGTAGGTAAGAGGGAAGGTATCACACAGAAGCCTCCTGCTCTAACCTTTTACTCATCATAAGCTTGATTCCCTTTGCAATTTGATTTGGTACACAATCTCGGAGTTGAGGAGGATGAGTTTTTATTTGGGAAAATGAGAAAGAGATGAGTGGAGGGAACTAGCTAGTAACTGCTATTAACTGTTATTTGGGTCCCGGAATTGAAAGTTGAAGAGGTCGGCTATTGGCCCACGCAGGTCTCTCCCGCTGAGGGCCACTAAAGTCATACATCCTTTGCTTTTACCACCTGTACCCTAGACCCCAGCCAAACTAGATTGTGAGTCTTTCTGTGAACGTTCCCCACATTTCCATGGCTTGGTTCCTCTTTTTTAAATCATGATGTGACCTGGGAAAACATTTTCCCCTCCTCTTTTTGTAGCTCATGTGTGGTACAGAATTTGTTGTAAGTAGAATTGTTTCCATGCTTCCTCGTTTCTGTGGGCATGGCAATGGACTTGTTATCCAGAATATTTTGTATTGAAATGTGTTGTACTGGGTAGTTAAATCTGCCCTCGCAGAATATGGTGTTGTGATTAGCATGCTGTGTTTCTGGTCCAACAGGTTGTGAAATCAAATCTGTTTCTTTAAAGGGTGGGAGGGAGGCAGAGATGGAGTGGTAAAGGGGTTGGGGGGAGGTGTGAGTTTTCAGCGTGGAGGGGGCTACGATAGGAGAAGCAGCGTTTGCAGTGAGGTACCCACCTGTGGAGTGGCTGAGGATGGGACCCACAATTAAAGCCCCGAAGGAACGGGTCAATTTCGGTTTTCAATACAATACCGAGACCAACATACCCAATGTTCAACCCATCTCATCCATGAGAAACAATGCCTCCTCCAACATCCCAATTTCTGCTAATGTTGCCCCAGGGGACAAGGCTGCACATTATATGGCCGGGCTATTGTGCAGCTTTCTCGACTTTAAAGTCAGTGCGTCCACAAATTCTGAGAAGTCTGCTTCCTTCATGTTGCCCACATGGTTCCTTTCCATTTTCATTGCCCCTGCACACGTTCCATCCAGACTGCCGTGGCCTATGAGCCCGCGGGTCATCTTCTTTTATCCTCCCATCCCCTGCCTTTCTGCACGCACGCACGCAAGGCCACGCCCCTCTCTGCTCTAGTTTACCTCACGCGTGGGGCCTCCAAGTTGGGTGTACTGGATGCCTACATTTCTCGAATATTTCCACACATTCTAGAAATCTACATCCTTGACCCAATGCCTTTGCTCAAGTTATTCCTTTTTTTGCGTAGAACACCCTTTCTTCATCTCAGCCTGTTGAAATCACAGGTATTCTTAGACTTCTTAAAATAATGTCTTCATCTTATTGATATCTCAAGCCCGTTGTATCAGACAGGACTTCTTGCTCCTGTACTTTCTCTTTCTCTTGGAAGTCCCACTCCACTTGCTGTCCTAAAAATGTGTGTGTGTGTGTGTGTGTGTGTGTGTGTGTGTGGTTTATTCATCTTGAATTTTCATTTCAACGATGGCATGTTGTGTGCCGTGTATCCCTCCTAGGAGGCTTTCAGCTCTCCGAGGGGAAGGGAAGGGAATGTCTTCAGGCTGTGAGTGTTCCTCCCACTGTTCCTTTGTTCATTGACTCATTTCAAAACGATTTAGTGTATGCCTAGGCAGGCCAGCAGGGGTTAGGGAACCAAACAAGCATGGTTCCTGCCCTTCCAGAGTTTATCGTCTAGTCTCTTATGCAAAGTAGCAAGGCAAAGCTGTCACTCAACATGTGCGCACTGACGCAATGAAAAGGAACTGAAATTAAAGTGTACTGTGAGAGTAGGCAGAGTCTGGACCCCCGTTACGTTTCCTTCTCATTATGCGGCAGTGAGCTTGACCTTGAGTGGTTGTTACCATCTGAATCCATGAAGGGCATTTGATCACGAGTAGGACAATTTTGCTCACTAAAGTTAGGCTTGTGACTTAGGATTCATTCAAATAGAGACACTCAATCCTACAGACAGATAGAATTTCATAAGGGGGGAAAACACACTCGGATGCTTCTCTAAGAGGGCTGGCCTCATTTCTAAGCGGGTTTCAGGAAATTAGGAAACCCTTTTACATAAATGGGTAACTATCCCAACAAGCCAATGTTAGGATTTTGTTTCGAACAACACCGGAATTGTATTGCTCTTCAATAAGTGACTTCCCTAGATTTGAACTTGCTGCGCCCAGGACACGTTATACCCCCCTCCTCCCATGTGTGGGATCCGAGGTCACTCTTGGGAAGCACTAAGTAAAGGTCTTGGGGCTTCCTGTCTGCAAACAGCAGACTCTGAAAGCTCCAGCGTGTTCTGGCTCTTCCCCGGCCTCCTCCAGCTTTGCACAGCCTCTGCTTTTCCTCCCGCAAGAGGCTGCTTCCGAGCTTCCCGGGCAGGCAGCAGCCAGGCCCTGTCCTCAGAATCCATCCACTGCCCCCAGCTCACCTGCCAGGAGTTCTTCCGGTCTCCGTTTCCTGGCGCTGAGAAACAGGGAGCCATCGGAAGGGGGCCTCACCAAGTTTAGTAAAGTCCCCTCAATGGCTACAAAAACACAGGGGAGTCATCATTTGGGCCCCATTTTTACAAGTGCATAGTTTCTTAAGGAGTAAAGAGCCAACCTTAGGGGGACAAAAGGGACCTCGGCTGTTTGAGTGCCTCACCGGAATTCCGTAAACATGGCTCCTGTGAGGCCCGGTCTCACCGCGCCCCTCTGACGGCGCAGTATTCCCGGGAGCCCTTAGAGGGCAGCAGCACACTGGGTGGCTCCCCACCAGAACCTTCCTGTGGTCATCATGCCAAAGGTTGGTTTGCCAAGCGCTGGCCTCTCCGCCTCTCTCTTTCTTTTTAGCTTTCTCTCAATCTCTCCTCTCCTTCTCTCCCTCCCTCCCTCCTCCTCCTCCTCCTCCTCCTCCTCCTCCTCCTCCTCCTCCTCCTCCTCCTCCTCCTCCTCTCTCTCCCCCTTGCCTTTTCTCCGAGTGTTAAAATTATACACTCCGATGAAGTCTCTCAACTGGAAAATGCAAGCTCCAGTGAAAAAGTTAAACACGCCAACAACAACAACAAAGAAAGAAAGCAGGGGAAAGGGGAAAGGGGGCTGGGGAGCGGGGAGGATTTAGGAACAAGAAAAGGGCAGATGTTTCGTAAATATATGCAAAGCAAAACTGGGTGTACCCTGAACACTTCCACAGAGAAACAGACCAATCATTGTGCACTTCCTCCCGCCACGCTGGGGGGGGCTCTGCATTCAAAAATTAAAAAAAAAATTTTTTTAAAGTGTGACCACAGACACCTGCCTTTCAACGGTCAGTTCTAACATTCGGACTGAATCTCTCCCAATTGCCCAGAGAGAACAAAAACATTTTCATCTTCCCACTGCAGCCATGTCGGTCAGCAGAGAAAAGCTGCTTGGAGAGCTGGGAAGGCCTTTTGAGGTGACGGGCAGCCCAGTCAGCCAGCAGGGCCTGCTGGCTGTGAACTCTCATTGTGCTAGCCCTGGCAACAAGTTTGGGCTGAAACAGCCGTGAAGACGGCTGCGGATGACGCTGGCTCTTTCCTAACGAGACCATATTGTAAGTGGAAAGAAAGATGCATTAAAGCATATTGAGGAGATGGTAGGTATTAAGTATGTTCAATGCATGGAAATGAACCAGATCGGTGGCATTTGATGTATATATTTCACACGCCTATGCACACACTGCTCACATGTCGTGATGGCAGTGCTTTCTGCAACATATGGAAAATAAATATTTTATCTGTGTGAGCTCTTTCCAGTCTCCAGGGTCTGCTGGGAGGAGAGTGCTCTTTTCTCTCCTTCTCCCAATTCTCTCTCTACTGGGCTCCCACCCTCTCCTGTACAGTAAGGTGCCTTCCTTTGGAGAAATATGTAATTCTTCGGCTCTTAGATCTTGATGGTTTACAGCCCGGTGCCCACCCAGTCCTTTGGGAGACTTTCCCCACTCTCTTCCTTATCAAAGTGCCTGGAGACAGGGTCAGCAAAGGCAACAAGTGATAGCAAACTAGGGTCGAGCCGTGGGCATCACAGGGGTAGGGGCAGTCAGTCAAAGGTCCACATCTAATTTATAGCTGACCCTTGGAAATGATGGGCTTGAAATGCGTGGGCCCACTTAGATATGGACAGTTGTTTGCTTTTCCTGTTGTTTCTGTGGTGAGCTCCAACATTGAGAGTATCCCCTTAGCATGCTCTGTGAGGCATACTGGCAACAATTGAGCCCACTCGCGGAAGCAGGCCTAGGCAGCGTATACTGGTGTGGTTCAAGGGTCCACGGTACAAGCAGAAGTGGGCCTGCTCACCCTATCGCTGTTTATCCGGAGAGGCACATCGCACTGCTTCCCTGAGCCTCAGTTTCCTCATCTGCAAAGTAGGAATCATACAAGCAAGTTCCTTGAGGTGTTGTGAGGGTTCAATGCGATAGCTCCTGCAAAGTGGTAAGCCCAGGGCTGGCACATGGTAAGTGCTCAAGAAGCTAGTTCTTACCCTAGACGGTGTCAGTTCTGTGGTTTTCAGCTGAAAGAAGATTCTTCCATCATGTTGGTAATCAGGTTTTTGTTTTTTTGTTTTAAAACATCTAGACTTGTGACAGGGGCAAATAGATCATTATTGTAGCCAAGGCAGAATAAATGCTGGGATAAGCAATCTCTGGCACTTTGATCTTACAGTATCACCTTCCTGACATCTTTTTTTCTGTACACATGGTCGCCAATGACATTGCCTCCTCGTGAAGCTGAGAGTCACGCAGGCTGCACTTGTCCTGTAGAAGCCCATCAAGCCCGAGTACTGTGGTCTATTCAGTGAAACCAACCATGGCGCTCCTCCTTGTCATGTTTTCTTACAACTCGTCCTTTCACCATTTGGTCTAACATTTTCACATCAATAGAAGATGTTTGCATGCCTCAAACATTTTCTCCTCTCAGTCTCTGTCTTAAAAAAAACATAACCTTCCCAACAGGGCTGATTTATAATGTTTATCAGTGTCTTTCTCCCTCACGGTATATCAGTCAGGAATCTGGCTAGAAACAGATGGCTCACTCAAAGGTTCTCACTGAGGAGAGTTTAATGGAGGGACTGTCTATGGCGGTGCTGATGAGGTTAGGGGACCCTCGAGGGATGGGGAAGAGCCAGGGACTAGCAACAGTAGAAAGCTGTTAATCTCAGCTTTAAAGTGTTCAACTGAAGGGGCGAGGAAAAGGGGTGGTGTTTTCTAAGTCCATCGAGAATTGGAGCTGGGAAGGGGGCGAGGGCAGTTAGAGGAGTGCTGAACCTCTCTCCCCTCCTGCTCTCAGCGCCTCCTGCCTGTTGTCTCCTTGTAGCCACACTCAAAGGGAAGCCGGAAACAGGCCAGCCAGGGAGGTCGATCTCCTGGGTCAAGATATCAGGAGAAAGAAAGGGCGAACCCGATGTTTGAGAACATGAGACCAACCAGTGTACCTGCCCCATATTTTAAAAATCATTTTATTGGGGGCTCGTACAACTCTTATCACAATCCATCCATCCATCGTGGCAAGCACATTTGTATATTTGTTGCCATCATCATTTTCAAAATATTTTCTTTCTACTTGTGCCCTTGGCATCAGCTCCTCATTTTCCCCCTCGTTCCCCCACCCTCTCTACCACATGAACCCTTGATAATTTCTGAATTATTATTATTTTTTCATGTCTTACACTGTCTGATGTCTCCCTTCACCCACTTTGCTATTGTCCGTCTCCCAGGAAGGGGATTATATGTAGATCATTGTGATCAGTTCACCCTTTCTCCCCCATATTCCCCTCCCCCTCCTGGTATCGCTACTCTCAATATTGGTCCCAAGGGGTTTATCAGTCCTGGATTCCCTGTGTTTCCAGCTCTTATCTGTACCCGTGTATATGTTCTGGTGTAGCCGGATTTGTAGAATTGGGGTCATGCTAGTGGGGGGAGGAAGCATTAAAGAACTAGAGCAGTGGTTCTCAACCTTCCTAATGCTGAGACCCTTTAATACAGCTCCTCATGTTGTGGTGACCCCCCCAACCATAAAATTATTTTCATTGCTACTTCATAACTGTAATTTTACTACTGTTATGAATCAGGCGACCCCTATGAAAGGGTCATTCAACCCCCAAAGGGGTTGCAACCCAAAGGCTGAGAACTGCTAAACTAGAGGAAAGTTGTATGTTTCAATGGTGCTATACTGCACCCTGACTGGCTCGTCATTTCCTTGTGACCTTTCTGTAAAGGGATGTCCAATTGCCTACAGATGGGCTTTGGGTTTCCACTCACACTACCCCCTCATTCACAATGATAAGACTTTTTGTTCTTTGATGCCTGATACCCGATCCTATTGACAACTCGTGATCACATAGGCTGGTGTGCTTTATCCATGTAGGCTTGGTTGCTTCTCAGCTAGATGGCTGCTTGTTTACCTTCAAGCCTTTAAGACCCCAGAAGCTATATCTTTTGATAGCTGGGCACCTTCAGATTTGTTCACCATATTTGCTTATGCACCCACTTTGTCTTTAGTGATTGTGTCGGGATGGTGAGCATCACGGAATGCCAGGTTATTAGAACAAAGTGTTCTTGTGTTGAGGGAGTACTTGGGTAGACCTGCCCCATCTTCACACATACAACATGCACATTACATGTGTCTCCCAACTGCTTGACACACCCAGACCCCCGTGTATTACTGTTGTAAGCAGTAAGTTGTAAGTTTTATGTGTTGGTTCATTATAGGCATGAAGAAAGGTATGCTTTCCCTTCTCCATTTCCTCTGCCCTTTTCCTCATGTTCCTACTTTCTGAGAAGAAACACAGAGCAAGCCTAAATGAGAACTCTCTTAACTTCCATGTACCCTGCTGGCCATTTGCTATTCTTGGATGGAGAAAGACCGTGAGCCCTGTGAAAGCAAGGGGTGACCAACATCTGCTTTGTTTGCTGCCATTTCCCTTGTGTCTAGAACATGCACATGGTAAGCGCTCGAGAGGAAGTAAATGTCTAGAAAATGATGATGGCAACGTATGTACAAAAATGCTTGATACAATAGATGTATGAATTGTTATAAGAGCTCCCAATAAAATGATCTTTAAATTAAAAAGAAAAGAAAATCTTGGGGAGGGGGGGCGAAGAATGTGCTCCCCTCCAATGTGCCAGGCACTGTATACACATTTCTCCTGGAACGAGCCCAACAACTAAGGAAACAGAGAGGACTGGCTGGTTATACAGGTGGTAACAGGGCTAGCAGGTGTCAAAACCTTCTTCACCCACCTGCAGGCTCGGCACCTGACCGAGAGCACTGCCAGCCTCCAGGAAGGGCTCATTTTTATAATTATTCACCTTGTTATATCCTAGCCACTTTCCCCCTGGGTTTTGTTACTGTTCCTCTTTTGGGGGAGCGAAAGCAGCGGGGGCCGGGAGCATCCCCAGCCTGTGCGTTCTCGAGGGCCCAGGGGCAGGGAAGCAGACCCTGGCTCCTATGCAGCTGAGACACTCCCCCTGGCAGCAGCACATGCTCACTTTTGGGCCTCCTCGTGCTTTTCGGGAAATATCAGCCCCCTTTTCCTGGGTCTGGATCTGGGTTCTCAACAGCACAGAGGGGTGGGGAGTGGCGAGGAAACTCTGAAGCCAGGCTGTGGCCCAGAATGGTTTGTGCTAACGGCACCTGCACAGTTACTCAACAAGGAAGAAAGGTTCAGAAACAACCCAAGACAATACTAAGGCATCCTCTGTACTTGAATTGGAGGATGGATGAAAGTGTTCGTTGAATAAGTTCCTTGCCTGGGTACTGATGGGTACAGATCTATGTTTGATCTGATGTCATGTTATTTGGCCTCTGATTCCTTCAGTCCGTTAGCTTTGCAGCAGAGCTCTGAGGACTGTAGGGATTTCATTTCCACCTGGGCCAGGGAGCCCTAGTGCCACAGTGGTTGCAAATGGAGCTGCTAACTACAAGGTTAGCAGTTTGACATCACCAGCTGCTCCGAGGGAGAAAGAAGAGGCTTTCTATTCCAGTAAAGAGTTATCCACAGGGGCAGTTCTATCCTGCCCTATAGAGTCACTGAAAGCCGGAATCCATTTTCTGGCTGTAAGTTTGGTTTTCTTGGTTTAGCCAGGAAAGCCTATCTAGCACCTACGCATGAGATACCATCAGTTACAATTCTGTGGACAGACAGCACTAGTGGTAAAAAGCAACACAAAAGCCAAGGCAAACCAAACAACCGAGAGGCATCCCTTCAGTTTTGCTTCCTAGCAGAATAGTGGAGGTGAGAGGCCTACCGGAAGCTATGAAGGATGCTCGTCTCCCAGGCTCAGCATTCTTCAGTCCCAGGGCCATCTGTACAGCCCCACCCTATTGCCTGCCTCGTGCCTTGTAGGGGAACCTTGCCAGTGTAACAAACAGCAAAGGATTTTGGTTTTAAATCTATAGTTACTTTGCATACATGGCATCTAAGTAATTCACTTTTGTGGCTAAGCAAAATAATAAACGCCACAGGATTTTTAACAATTCTTGATAAGTACTAGATATATCCATATTCCATAAGTATTTTCCTGGTGGTATTGTATCTCCTACCCAGTCTTATTTCTGCCCCTTCCACAGCCTGACTCTGGAAGAATGGCCTGGAGGCCAGAGCCTCAAGCGGTGCTCCTTGACCCCAGGAGTAACAAGGAGGCCACAGCATGGAACACAGAAGCAGGGAGACATGGGCCAGTAGAGCTGGCCCCACAGGTAGCCAGGGTGCACTGAAATGACAAGCTGCAGGGCAGTTCACGCAGAGCAGCATGGCGGGGGAGGGGGCAGGGTAGGGTGTGTGTGTGCGTGCGTGTGTGCATGTGCGCATGTGCGCGTTCGCGGTGATGAGCTCTGACAGGGAGAAATGCAGATGACCAAGCAAGACTGCACCCGGCCCTGGCAGGTGTGCATCGTCACCTGCCGAGGAGGGCACGGCGCTGGCCCAGGGCATGCACTGCAGGCTGTGAGCACCCAGAACTGAGTCTAGTGACCTCACTGCACGCAGGGGCCACTACCATCTTGCACTTCTTCTGCTTTGACAATCTTTGTGTGCGTGAGAGTGCGCAGGCACACTCACGTACAGCATTACGCAAGGTGAACGAAGCAGCCTTGCTTTCACTGGAGGCAAAATGTACTCACAGTAGTTTCCAAGTAAATGGTGTCACTCTTCAGGTAACACACTCCACAGTTTGGGCCTAGTGCAGGTGTTCATTGGGGCAGGCAACAGAGAGCGGCTGCATCTAGATCAGACAGAAAATCAGAAACACAGCTGTTAGGCAAGTCGGTGAAGGGGGGCATGTGCTTTGCTCAGGCCGGGGCTGTAGGATTTGGTTAAGAGGCTGGCCTCTCCTCTGTGCTCTGGGGGGCAGCTAGTCTGGAAAGGGAGGGGCCAGGGAAGTCACCCAGGCTCCATTCTCAGGGTTTCTGCTTGACTTTGGGGATGGCCCAAGATGCCCGCGGGCAGCCCCCTGCTGGTGCAGACCGAGTTGGGGTTCAGGGTGGTAGGGTGAGGGCATGTCCTCCCACCTTGCTAGAGGCCACTCTTTAGCCCGTGTGTTTGATTCCACTTCAGCCCTTCCCTCTTTCTTGCCTCTTCCCCGTCCACTTCTCACCTATTCTAAAATACCCACTGGCCTGGCCATAGTCCTGAGCTTCTGCCTGTCTGCTTGTCTCTCCTCCCATGTCCTCTGACCCTGGAAAGTAGTGTTCTTTGCCCAGGCCTCGCCCCTTGGCTATCTCATTGGTCCCGGTGACCACTTCATTCCCCGCCCTTGGCATCTGTTACGCAGTGTTTCTCTGATTCCCCGCCAGCTCTCCTTCTGCTCATCTGCCTTTTCCACGGGGTTGTCTTCCTCCCACTGCTCTCTAAACAGACACTCCTCAATCTCCTCTCCGCAGGCTCTGCCCACAGCCACCCTTCTCCACAGAGAACACCCACATGGGGCTTGGTAGTTCTTGCTCGTCAGCAGAGCTCCAGTCCCTACACTCTACTTAACGGCCGGTTATTCATTCACTCGTCTGTTTGTTTGTTTGTTCATTCGGTATTCACACAGCATCTATTCGGAACAACAACAGGATCTCTAACTCTGAAGAATTCATACCTCCATCAAGACTTCAGCCATGCTCTAATGCTAATGCCATTGAGTGGGTCCTGACAGAGAAACCCACGAGGGCACAGCAGAGCTGCCCCAGGGGGTTGCTAAGGCTGTACATCGCAACAGAGCAGACTGCCGTATCGTCCTCCCACAGAGTGGTTGCTGGGTTTGGGCCGCCTGTCATTTAGTTACTACACTTGATCTTAGCCAAAGGCTGAGAAACCACCTATTGGCTAGGGAAGGCCCAAGAAGAATCGGTGTTTTTGAATTAGGGTGCTGCTGAAGAATATCGAAAGGACCATGGACGGCCACACACACCTGCCTTGGAAGAAGTGCAGGCAGAATGCTCCTTAGAGGCAAGGATGGTGAGACTTCCTCTCATGTGCTTTGGGCAGGAGAGACCAGTCTCTGGAGAAGGACATCATCTTTGGTAAATTAGAGGGGCAGCAAAACAGAGGTTGGCGCTTGACAAGATTGATGGACACGGGAGCTTCTGTAATGGGCTCAAGCACAGGAATGATTGTGCAGGTGATGCACACCTTAAAGAAGACATGGGTATTTCTAATTCAGCAGGTGTTTTATTATTACTTCTTTAGTCATAGCCTTCCCCTCAAAATCTGTTCCTTTCCCCTTCCTTCCTTGGTACCACTTTATCCAGTTAGCTGGTCTCTCCCTTGTTTCATTTTTCATATCCAATCACCTGCTGAGTCCTATGGCTGATGAGTAACTCTGGCTGTGTTTCATAAATCAGTATCTACTTCCTATCCCGATATCCTACCACTCAGTGGGTTGTACTGTGATACACCTCTAACATTTTTTTGCTATTGAAAATCCTATCAACACCTGTTGACCATTGCCTGATTGGATTATGCAGGTTTGCTCCAAAAGACCTGAGTGTTGCAAGGCAGACATGCCACTTGGAGGACGAAGGTGCACCGCTCTCCAGGGATTATTATGATTTGTCAATGCATGAGAAAACTAGACTGTGACTAATGAATACCAAAGAATAATTGCTGCATTTGAATTACAGTGTTAGTGAAAAATATTGACTATCCCCTGTACTGCCAGAAGAATAAATAAACCTGATTTTGGAGGACGTAAAGCTCCTTAGAAGTAAGGGTGGGGAGGCTTTGTCTCTTGTGCTTTAATGTTACAGGAAAGACCGGTTCCTGGAGAAAGACATCATGCTCGCTGAGGTGGAGGGTCGGGGATTAAAAAGTAGACCGTCGAAAAAAAAAAAAAAGGTAGAGTGTCACTGAGAGCAGCTGACACAGGGGCAGTCACAATGGACTCAAACGTAACAAAGATGGCACAGGAATGGGCAGTGGTTTGTTCAGTTGTACGTAGGGTTGCTGAATCTGAGGCACGTCGATGCCACCTAATAGCAACAACAGCAGTGGCAACTGCAGCATCCTCGAATCCATCGAGTGTTCCCTGTCCACTGCCGGGGCTGCGTGAGAGCCTCCGCACAGGCTTCCCTGACTCCAGTTCCTCTCGCCCTCTAGCCCCTCCTGCACACTGATCCGACATTCATCACTCCTTGGTTAAAATCCTCTCTGGTTACTTGATTAATTTAAAAAATTTCAGCGTGGCCATCAAGGGCCGGAGAAGAGCACCCAATCTAACTGTCTATACTTATCTTCCCAGTTGATTCTATACTCCAATAGGACCCACTCTTTACCCTCGCCATCATGGTGCAGAGTGACTGTTTTGAGTGTGGACAGGCTAAGATTCTATAGCCTTAAAACATATTTAGTATCGCAAACTGCCACTGAGTGGATTCCAGCTCGTTGTGACACTAGAAAACAGGTTAGAACCGCCCCTTTGGGTTGCTAAGACTTGAAACCTTTATAGGGTTAGCCTCATCTTTCTCCCACAGAGCGGCTGGTGGACTGGTCTTACTTACAGGCCTTGTGGTTAGCAGCACAGTGCATGGCCCATCATGTGGTAAGGACATACAGAGAGCCTGTGACTTGTTCAAGGACTGAAAGCACTAGGCTCCTAACTGAGCAATTGTAGGTTGGAGCTTACCCAGAGGTTTCTTGGAAAAGAGGCCTGGAGATGTGCTTCTAAAGAAAAAACCCCTGCCCTTCAACTCTCTATCCAGCATCGTTCCTCTCTGAGGCCTATGGGGTTGCTATGAGCTAGACTTAATGACAACTGGTTTTTGTTGTTCCAACCCACTTTGGATGTCTCCTCCGGTGAAAGGACTTGCACTCTTCATGTTGTATCACCACTATCTGTTTCCAAACGGTTCCGTAGTCGTTAGGAAGATTCACTGGCCACGAGTGAATCATTCCCCCCATCCAGGTGCCCTTTCTCTCACCCATGTGCTGCACGGCTCTCTTTGCACAGCCCAGCCAGACACTCCAATCATGATGATGCAGCCACTCTTCCTGCCCTGTCAGCTCGTCCAAGCTGGGGACAAGTTTGACTTGTGTATCTGGACTGTACAGGGCTGTGCACGGGCCTTGTGCTCAGCTGACGCCTGCTGAACTGATTTCAAACAGTCTAAACTATCTTGCTTCGAGTCATGAAAAGCAAGATGGAATTGTGGTGATCTTGAAGTTCACCTGACTCTAAGCCTCTGAGTTATTTTAGGTAAATAGGTTAAGGGAACTGGCTTATTAGTTCTATGTCCTTGTTAGTGGCTAGACCAGGATCGCCAATATATAAAAGGACTCATGTCTCTAAACGTGCATATCAGTGCTTGCTTAGCACCAGCCGGCACACATCAGCAGTGATCAGTTGGAAGACAGTGAGAGGTTGAGGTATGCAGCCTGAAAGCTTGCTTTTTCTGAACACCCAGAGCGTGCGAAGTGAACTTATTGTTTACAATGAGGTGGGTTTCTAGAATAAGGAAACAAACTTTTTTGAGATTACTAACCAAGCTAATTCTAACAATGCTGACAGTTTAACTAGAGTGATACATTCCTACTGAACACCAGGAAGGAGGCGGTTCTCATGCTTTGGAAAAGCAGTGGGCTCAATTAATAGTGCTCCGTGAGAACAAGCTACAGGGATTCTATGGTTATAGGCACAGCCTTGTAGGATCATGGAGTCTCTGAGAGGCACACAGGGTTAGGTACTTTATTATCAATGGATCAAAACCACTCAGTGTCACCTTGGAAGCAAGGCCTGGTGACCTCCTTCACAAAGATCACACCACTGACAATCCCACGGAGCAGCTCTGCTCCACACGCGATGTTGCTTACATGCCCACATCCACTTGACAGGGGCCCGACCACCGGTATTCCCACCTGGCAGTGTTCAGATTTCTCTTCTACATTTGCTTACATGTTGACTCATTTTTCTTAGCGTATCTTACTAATGTACTTGAAGAAACACTTAGAGGACTGCCCCTAAGTCTGTTCCCATTTGATTCCCTTGTTCTCCTCTTATGGCAGAAGCGACAATAATTGTTTAATCTCCTCTCCATCCTCAGACAGGATCCTTTTAGCTCACCTGAAGAGGAAAAGGTCAAGAAAACATGTCTCCGGGAGGACACTGTTTGCCTAGGTGGGGAAAGCAGGGTTTTTCCCCCAGGGGGTCTCAGACGTTCTCAGTTGGCCGGGAAAAGCTCAGTGTCAATGTTACCCAGCAGGCCTGCAAGACCCGGTCTGCCTTCCTCAGGTGAGCACTTGGCTCGTTGTGACTCACCAGAGGAACAACTTGTGTGCTTAAGCAAACTCTTTTTTGGCCTGTGGGGTGGTGCCCTGTCTGGAGCCTCTGCAGCCACCTCAACAGCACATTGGGCTCCAGAGCCCTTCATTGTTCTTCCTGAAGCATCATCCGGCTGGACAGGCTATCAACAACACTTCGCCAGACAGAGCTGCCTCCTCTCCTTTCCCCTGGCCACTACATTAAGATGATAAAGGAAATCACTGATCGATATGTCTGGAACGATGCAATGAAAAATCACCTGGAAGCATACAAAGCCATTGTGTAATCCGATAAGCGTGCATTTGAAACATACCTAACTGTTGGTTCAAAGCGCACGTTTTATAATTAAATAGGAACACAATCTTCTCGTCCTTCGATCAAATCCTTCTTTCTCAGTCCCACATCCTGCTGCTCTCAGCGGCCTTTGATTTGCCGGCAAATTGTCACCTCGTCCCTTCCTTTATTTCCCGTCCCGCCTTAGCACACACCCGAGGGCCTATTTAGCTGAACGACCGCACGGTGTGTCATGCTGTATTACTTGAAGTGTGGCTGCACCCTAAAAAGGGCAAGAGTCCATGAAAATGACACCATGAGAGCCTCGTATGGCTTCTCTTTCCGTGACTTCTACCCACCTCCAGTGTACTCAGTCATGTAAGTCAAAGAGGCACACTTGGGGGGCTGCTGGTGACACAAATTCTCCTTGGCATCTGGAGATGTCCGCTGCCTCGGACATCACTGCTGTAGGAAAGAATCTGCTCTCGGCTCCCAGCCGGCAAGGTGCTTGAGGATGTCAGAGGCCTCCAGACGAGACGCTGGGTCACTCCTCGTTGCTGGCATCTGCGCAGGTCCGTCTCAGAGGCCCTCAGAGAGCAGGGTTGCTATGCAATGTGCTGTCACACATCACTGTCCCCCAGCAGTCTCCTTTCCATGGAGCTCTTCACACCGGATCGCTCCGAAAGCACAGAGGGGGCCTTTGTGACGAACGCTGACAAAGGGAGGAGAGGAACAGCACACAAAGACCAGTTGCTGCTGAATTGATTCCGATCCCTGGTGACTGTGTGAGTCAGAGAAGTGCTCCGGGGGATCTCCACTGGCTGTGATCTCTCAGAAATAGATTACCAGGCTTTTTTTCTGAGGGACCACTGCGTAGATTCCAGCCACCAAGATTTCAGTTAGTAGCCATGCAAAAGAACTGTTTGCACCATTCAGGGGCTCCAGTAACAATGATACTACTTCCTGAATTTTGTCAGACACTGCCTCAGACATTTTTATATATACATGGATTCCTCTTTCATCCATCCAGCCGTGCAATGACGTAGGCATCGGTATCCCCATTTCACTGAGAAAGAAAATTGAGGCCCAGATGCCAAGTAAGCAGGCCATGAATTCCTAGTGAGGTCAGAGTCCAAGCTCCGAGCTCGCTGGCTCTAAATCCTTCATGGTACAACAGCTGCACAACAAGTACAACATCGACACGTGTCTTGTTCCCATGATGACCTCAGCGCAAAGTGAGTACTTAAGTTATTTCCATGGTGGCTTAGAGCCCCTGGGAAAGATGCAGGGACAAAGATTCCAGGTGAGTGATCTCTTGTAGGAACTACAAATAATAATAGTTTCTTCCTAGATCCTTTCTACTTGATGAGAAACATCTTATGTCAGTTTTCTCAAACTTCAATACAAGGACTCACCTAAGGTAAGGGTCTTGTTAAAATGGAGTTTCTGGTCCAGTGTGTCAGTCAGGGGTGGGGGTCAAGAGCTTGCATTGATAATAGCTCCCAGGGGATTCTGATGGTACTACAAACCTTCTCCATCTTGCAGTCCTTCTCAAGGGCTGTCTTTGCAGAAATCCAAGTAGAATCACACGCTAACATGGCATTCACAGCTGGCACGGTATGACTGATGGTAGTCACTGGATCCCCAAAATATGTGTGGGTGTTTGGAAATAGGACCTGACCCAAGTCAAGTGGGTTCTAACTCTAATCACTTCTCTGAAATACGAGGAACAGATTCGAGACCAAGAGAGGCACACACGGGGAAGACAGATGCTGTGGGAAGATTGCCAAGGGACCAAGGACCGCCAAAACAGAATCAACAAGTCTGAGAGCCTGATTTGGACATGTAGCCTCCAGAACTCTGAGAATATACATTTCTGATTTTAAAAGCCACACATTTATGGAATATTCCTGTTCCAGCAACATTAGGACCAAGACAACTGGCTTCTAATTCTGGCTGGTTAGTTAGGTCATTAGGCAGTAGAGAAAATTGAAGGAGTTTCTGTCATAAGACCTTGTGTGGGAAAAATGATTTTTCTAGACACCCCCCCACCCCCACCCCTGGGCTTTTAAAAATTCCCCTCGGAATTTTAGAATGGTAAAATCTCTAACATGTAAACTTCCTTTTTTTTTCCATTATTGTTATTTTTAACAATAATTATCTGGTAATAATTCAAGTAACACCTTTCCTTTGAGAAAGTCAATGAGCTTTACTAACCTAATTGTCTAACAGCAATTCCCAGGTGTAGATAAAACTGTCTCAAAGATCACAGTAAATTTAAATTGTTCTACTTCCCTCCTTCCTTCCCTCCAAATATGGTGGTGAGTTGGTGGGGAACAGTTGGTAATAGACAGAGACCCACTAGCTCAGCAGCACAGGAAAGCAAAGCAAGGTCAAGTACAAAGAGCTCATCAGCAGATGTGGCTGTGGGGAGAGAATGTGGATGAGAAAAATGAGGAGGGACAACTTTGGGAGAGAGATGAGAGGGAGCAGTCAGAATTAGCTGGATGACCTTGGGTGCGTCATCCCACCTCTAGGTTGCTCAGTAAGAGAAGGTAGATTCTACAAATGTTAAGGTCCCTTTAAAACTCTTAATAGTCCCTTGAGAAGAAAGATGTGGGAATTTACTTAAGTAGCTCATCAACCTGTTAAACCATTAAACCTGTTAAAGAAATTGATTTGACTTTTAACTTTTAAAACTAATTACCTGAAGTGAATTCCCAAGTCTACACCACTAATCCCACTCACTGGAAATGGGTGAGAAAACCATTTCAAGGCTAAGACACCAAAGGCACTGTGGCAGACAAATTCAGCAGGAGCCTGGGCATTCAACCAGTTCATTCTGGTTGGACCCCTGCTGAGAATTTGCCTTTGTACCCCAGATATAGTGAATCAGAGCCTCCATTTTAATGAGATTCCTAGACTATAAGAATCACCAGGATGAACTTGTTTGAAGTCCTGCCAGGAGCCCCCTCTTCGGCTTTCTGCTTCCCTAAGAAATGTTTCACTTTTTACATTTTAGCTAGTTAATTACCACTAGTTAATACCCATGTCCGAAAGAAATACCTGCAATGGCTTGAAGACCCCTGGGATGGCCCTGCCAACCGAAGGTGGAATTACCGTCCCACTGTTTGTCACATTAAATCTATGTTAATTTTCTCCATAGAGACCTTTTGATTCCTCTTTGACAACTCACAAACTCTGTTAATGTGAGCTGCACATCCCAGAAGTCTTAGTGTTAAACCAGGTACAGGTGAGCCTGTTTTTTTCTTTATTTAAATGAGAGGTATTTGGCATCAGGTGATAATAGGTAACTCCACCACAATACCGTTTTTAACTGCAGTGAGAATTCCAACATGAGCACAAGTGGCCGGGCAGCACCGTAGTTCGGTGTCCCATCAGAGCTCCCTGTGCCAAGGCCTCTCGCAACGAGTGTGTTTCTGGAGGAATCGTTAGGATTTTGTGCAAAGTGGGGGCAGGGAAACCCTGGTCCTGAGAAACAGCTACACCCCATTCCTCTAGAGGACACCCTCTCGTCACCATCTCCAAAGTGCCATCACTTCCCTTTTCCTGTTTGCAGCATCTCAGCAGTCAATACGCTCTATCATCAGCTACGTGTTCATTGTAGAGCGGGTGTTGTGCTTGGCACTTTCATTGGTTTACTTTATTTCTTACTCTCACTCTCTGAAGGCGGTGATTGCCATGTGGTGGATGGGGAAGCTGATGTGTACGAGAGGTGAGTAACTTGTGTTGGTCATGGAGGCCTTTATTTGTGTGCTGCCGTCGAGCTGATGCGATCTCGGAACTGCCCCTTTGGGCCTCTGAGGCTGGAAATCCTGATGGAAACCATGTTTCATCTTTTGCCCACCATGAAGCCATAGAGCCGAGAAAACCTTAACCACAATACCTCACAACTTCACCCCATCTCCTCCTCACTCACTCTCCTCCCATCTTTTCATTCTTCTTTATTTGAGGTCCTCACCAGTGCCTCGGAGATGCCTACTTGAACTTGCTTTTAACCTTCAGCAGCTTCTATACTTGACTCATGTTTTTTCCTTTCTTCTTTGATTGATACATTAATTCAAAAATCCATCATCACTGCAACAGCCTTGGTCACCACTTTTATGCAGTTGTACCTTAGCCCTTACCATCATTATAAATTACTGTCAAGGCCTCAGCTTACAAATGCACTATCCTTAATGGCTGACGAACCTGTTATTGTCATTTGACCCATTATGAAGCTCCTGTTGGCTTCACTAGATGGCTTTATCCAGTTTGAACTTACCCTATAATCAACCATTGGAACACTGTTCTCTCTCTCTCCTTTCTCCCCTGATCATGGATGTCTAGGGCCTTCTTGCACATTCTTTATGGTAAGTTGGGTCATCGCTTGCCATTCCCTCTCTCTCCCAGTACAAAGCCCTACATATGAATGCCATCTGGACCCTCATTTCTGCCTCGTTTTACTTCCAAAAGAGGGCTTATGTTGATTTGTCCTTAATATTTGCTCCTTATATCGCGTTCCATTCTTTTTTAGGTTGATGACCTGTCGCCTACTTTGGTCAGAGGATGGAGGCAATCCAGTATGGTTAGTTCAGTGGCTCTCTTTCTCTTCTCAGACACTCTGAATTCTCATCGTTTTGTTTCCTCAGGGTGTATTTTTACATATTTTTTTCCCACACTCACTTCTTTTCCTTGAGGTAATCTTCTTTACTTCTGATCTTTATCCTTCCCTTTGATTCCATAATGATACCTTCTTATCCATAGTCAATGGCATATCTATTCTTAATGTTACTATATTAATCATCACAACCTACTCTTTTGTTCTTTAACTCCTGCTCTTCAAAATTCTCCTATGTACTGTATCGGCGAGTGAGAATTACAGAACACTACCATTGCAGGACACACCTCAATCGCTGTTCCTTGAACAGATAAACTTAGGAAACGTTACCTACTACATACAAGTCCCTCCTGCAAGCTTTTAATGCATGTGAGGATATTAAAGTTGTTGAGTGCTCCAGAGTTTCTTAACCTTTTGGCCTATAGACACCCTGGCCCCTTATTTATGGAATACTTATTAACTTTAGAATGTACTTATGAGAAAATGCTTTAATGGATTTCCCTTGTTCGAAACCCTTTAGGCGGGGATTGTAAATTCAGAGAATCGCTACCAAGAAAACACACGCAGATGCATTCATTCGGACTAAATCAGTTTATTCACAAGGTATTCAAAGACTAAGGCCCTCATGAGCCCCTGAACATAACATTTTGGCTGCTTGGAATGCCTTTATCTTCTTTCTTATCTCTGCCTTTGGGCTCCTTCAAGGCTTAAGTAAAGGTACGAATCCCTTATGAAACTTCTTGTGAGGACTTAGCTCACTGCTACTCATTTAGCATTTAGGTGAATGGTTATGGTTAATTCCTGTTTTCTACTTCCATGGTGAGAATGCAAATTCTCAATGACATGGCCCTCGTTTCATACATTGCAGACACTCCAGCTCCCAGTGTAGCCTTTTATGCACAATGAGTGCTTCTAACCATGCTATTTGTCACCACAGACAGAAATAGATGGTTTGGGGGTACAGTAGATTGAAACGTGATTTCTGTAGCAATTTGGATAATTTAGTATGCTACAGGTCCAGGAATGAACCACCGCGTTATTGAGAAATAAACCATTCACCACAACAAAGGATACCATGTCTGTCTAAGATTTGAGGAAGGTAAAGGCTGCACTATGAGGACCAAAGGTAACCCTGTTCTTACGTAGAAATAAGTACCTGTAATAGTTGACAGTGAGAAGGATACAGCTTCTAATACCCAAATGTGGAAAACCGAAAACCAAAGCTTATTGCTGTTGAGTTGGCTCTACTTATAGCAATGCTACAGGAATAACCTAGGCTGTACAGTGACCCTCGCCACTTCGCGCTTCGACTTCCGCGGCTTCACTCTATCGCGGTTTTTGCGTAACAGCGCATGCTCTGTCATTACTGCCACTGATTGGCTCATACTGTACACGCTTCTGTCTGCATCGCTACGTATCAGAGCTACGTATCAGATGCATTTTTGCTTTTGTACAGTGTACTGTAATTGTTTGCGATTTTTAAGAAATTTTATCTAAGCCCTATGATGGCTCCTAAACGAGCTGCTTCTTCTAAGCCTTCTGACAATAAAAATAAGCAACAGAGGAAGATGCTCACCATCCAGGAAAAGGTAAAACTTTTGGATATGATCAAAGATGGCAAGAAAATCGTGGAGGTTGCACGCCATTTCGACTTGAATGAGTCTTCCGTTCGCTCCATCCGTAAAGAGGAAAAAAACATTCGTGCTACGGCTACTTTCACTTTCAACAAGGAAGCAAAGCGCATCGTGACAAGTCGTAATACTGTAAACTAGATGCCATAAATAATATAATAAATAATAAATGATAATTGTAACGTCCAAAATGCTTTACTGTATTTTCCCTTTTTCATTTAATAAATTAGGTAATACGAGTGTAATGGTGACTAAAGGGTGTTTTTTCATGTCCTCTGTGCTCTAACTACGAAAATATTTGATTTACAAATAAGGAATCCTACTTCGCGGAATTTCATTTATCACGGTAGGGTCTAGAACCGATTAACCGCGATAAACGAGGGTTCACTGTACATCTTTATGAAAGCAGACTGCCACATTTTCTTCCCACAAGAGGCTGGTGGGTTCAAACCCCTGACCTTTGGATTAGCAGCCACACACTTTAACCACTGTGCCACCAGGGCTTGATAATCAGAGAATGGCAGAATAACTTAGGAACATCAAAGGCCCTATGAAAGGAACCGCTGTAATAATTGCTGAAGTTGTCATTAGGATCGTTACATTACTGTAACTTGACAAAAAGAATCCATTTCCCCACAAAAGAAGTCAGTACCGATCTTGTGAGGGGTCCACTTTCCACCCCACTCTGTCGACAGAGTACAGTAGCAACCATGTGCAGAACACCAACAGACTGTATATGACGCCTATCCATGCCAATCATAGTCTGCTGTTTTTGCTCGTCTGAGGAACCCAGACCTCTGTCTCTTGTGGCCTGGCGATGCATTATATTGGGGAAGTCAAGGCACTTTGGCAGCACTAGGTACAATATGTGATCCCAAACCATACATTCCATCTTTTCCCTCAAGTTCTCTTACTGCCGCCTCGCATGAGTGGGAAGAACAGGCTGAAACCTCAGGCGGTTGTGTAATAACTAGACCTGAGGAGCGTTTGGGTCTTGCACATTGGATGGTATCTGAAGTCGAGGCTAAATAGGTTCCCTAATGGTACGTTTGTAGTGAGGCTAGGACTAGATATCATGTCTCTTCATGCCCAGTCAAGGGCGTTTTCTTTGGGAGAGAGAAAAGAATCGCTGGGGGGTGGGGGCTGGGGTGGGTGGGTGAACCTTAAAATTGAAGCAATAAATGACTTTCATGTTTCAGAAGAGAAAATGCATCTCATTAAAGCAGAGTTGGCAAAGTACTTTGTAACCCTCCTGGATAAAGTGTGGTATACAAACACAAAGTGATGAAAACCTATTTCATCAATAAGAGTTCTTAAAATTTCTGTTACCTTTACAGTAGATATAATCCAACACACACACGCACACCAAAAAACAATAAGCTCACTGCTATCGAATCAATTCTGACTCAGGGTGACCCTGTTCGGCAGAGTAGAGCTGCCTGTGTGGGCTCCTGAGACTGGAATTCTTTCTGGGAGTAGAAAGCCCGTCTTTCTCCATGAGCTGCTGGTGGTTTCAAACTGTGGAACTTGCGGTGAGCAAACCAAAGCAAAACCCACTACACCACCAGGGCTCCTCAGAACAGGTCTAGACTGTATTCTTTCATGTGTGTCCCTAGCAGGCTGATGGTAAAACTTTGTAGGTAGAAAATCTTGTTAGTTCTTAGGGAAAACCCATGCAAGTGCGTAAGAGCATTGATTATTGTTAGTAATCAATGATATGCTTTCTAACTAGAATTTTAATTGTGGGAGAGGACTGGGTGGGTGAAGTAAAGTGGCCTAATTGTTTTCTGTCATTCCTGTCTGAAGCACTGGGTTTCTGGGTACTTTACACGGCTGAGAGCGAGGTCTGCCAGCTGGGTAACCGCACTGGGGCGAGGGTGTGGTTTTTGTGTGGAGCCATGGGCCCTTTCTGCAGCAGAGCATCACGGTTTCTTCTTTTGGAAGTAAAAATAGTCATTTTCATGTCTGCATCTCGTTCCAGGACGGCAGGGATATACTATTGGCAATGCCGGGCCTTGGTTTATACACATTAAAAGGTTTTATTTGTTATTTTCGTGGTCAATCTCTGAAAACAAGTGCTCCCTATCATGAGTTACATGGAGATAAGACTGCGACTCAAGGAGCCCTGGGGGACTAGTGCTCACACATTCGGCTGCGACCAACGAGGTCAGTAGTTCAAAACACCCAGCCTGATACTTTGGATAACGATGGGGCTTTCTCCTCCCATACATAAAGAGCTACAGTGTCAGAAACGCTCAGGGGCAGTCCTACCCTGTCCTGTAGGGTTGCTATGAGCTGGCATTATCTCCCTGGCAGTGCGTTTGGTTTTGAGTGAGGCAGGGAGGTTAAGCTACCCAGTTGATGAGCAGTAACACTGAGGTTTTTCAGAAAAGCTATTTCCCTCCCAGGAAGTGTCCTCGCTGCCACCAAGCTTTGTGGCAAACCTGAGAAGCAGAGCACTAGATGCGGAAACCAACGCTCTGCTCTGACGCCCTCCCACCTGCTCAGAGGGAGCTGTGTCACCATGGCCCAGTCACTTCCCTTTTCTGAGCCTACTGCTCTTGTTTACAGGATCATGGCTAGGACTTGAGAGCTGGTATAAAACCATCCAGCCGTGCACTTTCTCACCTGCAAAATGGTATTAATAACCACGTGTGCTTTGCCTAAACTCATAAAGCTGTGAAGCTGCAAAAAGTTGGTGCACTTTGCATACCGGGATGTACTGACTCAATGTGGTGTCAAAGGTGTGTGTGTGTGTGTGTGTGTGTGTGTGTGTGTGTGTGTGTGTGTGTGTGTTGAGGGGTAGGAGGGGAACAGGCTGAAAGGCAGTCCAGTCTCATTCAGGTTTTGGGAGAAACTGCAGTGAAGCGCTGGCACCAGCTTCCCCCTACTCTGTCCTCTCCTCCTCCAGTGCGCTCAGCTACAGAGCATCACTTGAGGGAAGTTCCTTGTGTGGGCGAGCTACACATTCCACTTCCCACCTTTCAGAGCAGATGCTAGAGAGACTGCTAAGCCATGGGGCTGGCCTACAGTCACTGAGCCTCTCGGTGTGTCCTGGCCACTGGGGAGACTCTGGGAGAGGGGTGCATGGTACTGGGGAGGGAGGCCAGACGGCACTGGTCCCTTGGCCCGGTTTTCTCTTGCTCAAGGCCCCAGCCCACAGGATTTCACCTGGCGGCCCCAGGCGACAGAAAGGATCCAGAATTAGCAGGAGCCTCCTCTCCTGATGACCTAAGTGCTCTGATGGAAAGGGAGAATCGGAGGATGGCTGTACCGAATCAGCACAGATTTCTCCAGCCTTTGTCTGCGTCTGGTTTCTGTCTCGTTCAGAGGTGGTTACTGTTACTACAAGCAGCATGAATCATGTCTCTGTTAAAAAACAGAGCTTCAATTGTCTTACCTAACCTCTGGTAACTGAATGTCTAATAATAGCAAGCCATTTCCAGGTAGGGAATCTGTCTGCTTCCCAGACACACACAGACACACACACACACACACACACACACACACACACACACACACACCCCTACTTCACACACGCACACCCCTACTTCACACACGCACCCCCGCACACCCGCATTTTCTCTCCTCTCTCTCAGAAGGGGAGGAGCCAGAGGAAGAGAGGGGCCAGAATCATTGTGTTTGTTTGTATTTTAAAAATATACTGGATAACAGTCTATCACCAGGCCTGTTGACCAACATGTTTAACTGAATGAGATGAATAAATGGTAGCAAACAAGTATTTTTAAAAGTATCTGATACGGTATGGGACCCCAGAGCAACAGACAGAAAGCTTCTTAAACTCACCACTACTGTGTAACACTCCCAAAGCCCAGGGACGGAGCGTGGGCTTTTGCCCTCCCTCAGCTCTGAGTATATTTCAGAATGGCTTTTGCTTCTGGAAGAGCCAGCCATTTGCCTCTTCTCCTTCTTTTGGCCCTAAAAAAATCAGGCCTATTTTATATCCCTGAAACCACATGGATTATTATGTTATTTTACCAGCTAGCAATCCAAATCTTTCTGGATTTTTGTTGACACGTTGATTAGAATCACCACACGTGGGTCAACAAACCATACAACATTATTTTGGAGGTTTAAAATTAATATTTTCAAATGACCCCAAAGTTTCCTTTTCTTTCTTTTTTTAAGGAGAAATGTACATGCGTTTAACCTCTTCTCAATACGTATTTATTGAAAGCCTACTATCAGTGATGGGTGCTTTATTCATAGATGGGAGGTCGGTGAGGCCAGACTCCTATTGTGTTCTTGGTCCTCCATCAAAACACAAAATATCAGCCAAGCACCAAGCACAGCCTGGTTTGAACTGCTAGGCAACCAGTTCATTCAGCCTGGCCACGCCGCTTGTGCTAACTAGACACGATGATGGTGGCGGGGATGGCTTCCTTCCATAGGCAGGGCACCTTGAGAACAGCTGCAGGACCACTGCCCAAGCAACCTCTTTGCTGTCAAGCTGATGCGGACTCATAGCACGCCTACAGGGCTGGGCAATGCTTCCCCAGGGAGTTTCCAAGGCTGTCACTCTCTTTCTCCTGGAATTGATGGGTGCCCTTAGCCCACGGACCTCTGGGTAAACAGCCAGGTGCCTTCACAGCTTTGCCGCCAGGGCTTCTTCGAGGACACCTTGGTGGGCAGTGCGCAATGAGCACACTCAGCCTGACCTATTTAGACATGGCCACTACCTGGGACTCAGGAAGTCTTCAAAAATCGGACACAGCCAGTCTGTTCTTACCGACCGCAGAGGGACTGTATACAGAGGAGGCACCACGTTCGTCTAATGAGCTGCTTTCTCTGTGTTCGCCGAATGCGCCATGAACCCCTCTTAATTTTTAGAATCTGACAATTAATTTCCACGAACTAAACTTCACTCCAGAGCGATGAACTGCATTGAGAAAAAACGGTTGACAATCAAGAAACACAAAGCCCTGTTAGCACAAGAAAGCCAAGTGCAATTTACTCTCTAAAAGGACTACGGGGGTAGGGGTGGGGGTGGGATGTGGGTGGAGCCACATGGTTGAAATGGCACCAGATTATGAGTCAGAAGATCTGGGCACGTCAGAAATTATGGTGTGACCTCAGGCAAGTCATCACTGGGTCTCACTCTTCTCGTGTGTGAAATGGGTGTCGGATTAGAGGGTCTCCAGGATTCTGATGTTTGTTTGTTGGTTTCCCCTTTCCAGTTCTAATTTTGGATGAATATAAAATGAAGAAAAGATGGAAGGGCAATTTCTCCTTCCTCTTGTTTGAGAAGCACGTTGCTTTCTCTCACTCTGTGTGTTTGGTTTTTAGGGCCGGGTTCTGGGAGTTGCATAGTAAATAATCAAATCATTTCCCACACATACATCGGCAGTGACAGAGGGATAATCCAGCATCTCTTCTCCATTTGCACCTACGCCTAAAATAAAGACGTAGACGTTCTCCTGGAACCGACAAAGCTCCCTTCTCCTGCCCCCCACAGGTCGTCACCCATGCTCATGCATGCCTACTGACTGGTTATTTCTATATTTATATTTAAACATCCTATCTATATTTTCTTCTTGTCTCACTTTTATATGAAATCCCCAGTAAGCATAAAGCTGCAAAAATAAAAACAAACAAGCAAAACCAAATAGCTCTAAATAATTCACTTGAGATAGAGCAGTAATACAAAAACGTTCTAATACTCTGGGATAAAAATGAAACAACGAGCTTTAAAAATTATTTCTAAATATCTTCGGAAGGACTAAACTCTTAGGTCAATGACAGTTTCACATGATGCTACTGTTTTGCATTCTCAGAGGGAAAGCTACACATTGGGTCTATCTGGTGCACAAACGTGACGTTTCTCCCACAGTTCTCGGGCCACTGCATCTGCAAAGCCAGGAAGGGACAGAGCTTGCTGAGCTAGCTTCACATAAACAAAGGGGCCGCTCAGAAAACCCAATCAATAACTGGACCTTATGCCATATCCTGGTTACCCACGGCTTGCTCTTCGCCATTTGGGCCCCATCCCTTTGCTGCTGTGATCCCTTTGACCCAGAGCCCCTGCCAAACGTCCCCCCAGCTCTCAAGCCACGTTTCCAGAGACAACGCATGTTGACCCCATGTGGGACTCGGTGGCAATTTTCATGAACAATAAGCCCTGGCGATAACTGGAGTCAATGAGACGGCATATCCAGGAAGTGTCCAGAGAGCACCAGGAAGAAAGATAGCCAAGTGTCACAGGCTCCACAGAGTAGAGACAAACACCAGCTTTAAGAGCAGGCTCACCTTTAGCAATGGCAGAACTTACAAGATGAGCTGATGCCTTGAACAGAGATTGTTTTAAAATGGTACAGATTCTGAAGTTCATCTATCTCTTTACTTACCTACCTACCTATCCCCCTTGCAGCGGGTGGGGGGTGGGGTGGGGAGTGATATCTTGATTCTTAAAAGACATCACTTAGAGCAACACATAGTATCATGAAGTTTGTGTTCATTGTGAAGCCAGAATATCAAGATTGTAGCATGGAGAATAAGTTGTTGGATGCCATCCGAGTCCCTGGCGATTCATAGGGATCCTGCATGACGGAGTAGAACTGCCTGATTGCTTTTTCCTAGGCAGTAAGTCTTTAAGGGAGCAGATTCCCAGGTGTTTTACAGACCATCTAGGGCACAGATAAAACAGGCACAGGCAGCATTTTACCTCTCACCCAGGTCCTTAGTTTGAAGGCCACACTATGCATTGACATAAACTCTGTTGTTGCCTCACCAGGCTTAATTAAAGGTCCAGGCTATATCCTGAGAGTAAAAGATGGGGTGAGGCGCAGAAATGCTGTATGCTTTTAGAAATGTATATAACTTTATTTATGTGTATGCTTATATCTCTCTATATACAAGCATATATATTTATATGATGTTTGGCAACCTCACTCATGGTATTCTTGTGAAGTAGGCATGTGGTAAACATAATTAGCCCATTAAACAGATGGTAGGGCTCTGGCATATCTCACCATATTCTAAAATGGTGGGGCTGTGAACAGGGATTGAAGAAAGAGAGAGAGAGAAAGAGAGTACAGTTTGGTATACAGCTAGCTGTGAATCTCTGTGAAGTGCTACTTTCTTATAGACAATCTGGGTGGAGGCTGCACTTGGCTGAAAACTAGGAATGGTTTGGAGAGCTATAAAAATATACAAGGGGACAACTTTTCACATTCATTCAGATATAGAGTATTCATTTTCACTTACTAGAGACTGTAAAAAAAAAATCAGTTTTTTATCTTAACTCATCTGTGTTCCCAGCAAAGTTCCAAATTGTAGAGCAGGTTAAAAGGGAAATAACAAACAAAACCTAAAAACGCCACGTAAAAGCACTAGGTGTTATTATTATTATTTTAAGCCATGCTAACAAGGTACAGGATAAACTTGAACAGAAGTTTTGGCTCGTAAGCATAGACCACTGAATCTAGTAGCCCAGGGACCAGATGGGTCCAGCATCCCATGTGAGGAACCCAGGCAAATTACTTCGTAGTCATGGTATCAACACTCATTTATAATACAACTGGCTTCTGCAAGCCTGCAGTTGAATATTCTAGTTCAATTCTTTGTCAAGAGAAATTGACTCTGGCAGAAAGGAAAGGGTTACTGAAAGTCAGGACTTGAATTTACAAATGTATTTGAACTGCCTTCAAGAAGACATGAAACATCAATATATCTGGAGAATAGCACTTGCAATTGACTCTTCTTTACCATCTGGTCTCAAGAACATTTTCTGCTTGGAAGTTGCATAAGCAATTTAAGCCAAACACACACACACACACACATACACACACACACACACACACACACAACTTCCTGTGCCATGTTTTTGGTCACTTGTAATGATGCATCACAAAATAAACCAGTTAAATATGAGCAGCTCTGCTATACTCCAGATGACCACATATGTTACAGGGAACATCTTTCACTTCAAGAACCCGGGTATAAAAAAGAAAGTAAGAAAGAATAAAGCCATGGTGGCACAGTGCTTAAAGTGCTCAGCTGCTAAATTAAAGATCAGTGGTTACAAGTCAACAGCTCCCTCTGTTTCTGTAAAACTCGAACTTTGGGAGGTTCCCATCTAGGGAAGGTCCTGTAGGGTCACTGAGTTGAAATCACTTGATAGTGAATTTGGCCACTCTGGTTAGGATTTAAAGCAAAAATATTGGGGGGTGAGGGGGGGGGAACATTTTTTAGAAGTGATTATTCTAAGTAGTTTTGACTAGCTTGGTTTTTATGTCTTACATACTAATCCTTAATTACACAAAGTAAATATGTATATATATAAGTAATTTGTAAACTTGCCTCTTTGAGCTATGAAATGTATCCTGTTACTGTCTCTATAGATTTACCTATCCTAGATTTCATACAAAACATACAATAAACCAACAATAACATAGTAAAGCAGAGGAAAACCTCAATTGAAAAGGAAGCAAACAATATTAAAAACTGGAACAAATTTAAAATGGGTCAAAAGATAAGATATTAAATTTTAACCTATCTACATCTGCTATAATTGACTTTACAATGCTTTCTGTTTGATAACAAGGCTATTCACATCCCTTTACTATCATTGGTGGTGGGGGGCGGGGGCAGACAAATTCACTGGAAGCTTAATCCATGTGTTGGGGGGAAATGGAGACAAGAAAGAAGAAAATGTTCTAAAAGTGTGGTGATGATTGTACAACTCTTATTAATATGACTACACTATTGAATTATACAATATGTGAATTATAGGCCAATACAACGAAAAAATACATACATCCTGGGCATTTCCTTAAACAGAGTAGGCAGATATTATTTAAATGATTTCTTATGATACGAGAATATGTGAACATTCATCACACCTGCTTCTCTGTAGTACACTTTGTAGTACACTTGAGTACTGGTCATGTCCAATACCTCTGTAGCCCACTATAGCTCACTGGTGCCACTGTCCCAGTTTCTAAGAGCCATCTCCCTCAACTCTCTCTGCTAGACAGATGGATATTCTAATCTGTTTTGGATTGGGAAATTAGAGAAAGAAGAGCTATAAGACACAGTAAAGCTCTGAGGCCAGGGTTTAATTAGAGACCAACCGTACGTATAGCAATGGTTTGGCTACAAGAAGGTTTTCTTAATTTACTTCTTTGTTGAGGGTTGTAACTCAGAGATCTGGCCTGCCGGAAATCAAACTTCCAGGTATTCTTGTGTAACACAGAGCATGGCGTGTCTACACTTTCAATGTCAGGTTCTTATTTTAAATGGGGCTGCCCAGAAAGCATTTCTTCTTGATCACTTTGCTCAGTTGGTCTCTGGTCCATTATATTCTTTGGATTTCCTTAGGAAATGTAACTAATGGGATAAAATCGAGAAGTAAAGAAACAGCACCTTTTTTCTGATAAGGTGAGAAAGTCTTGGCCAATTATTTCATTAAGGAACTAAAGCAAAAGTGCCGCATCAAATTAGAACATTTTTCTGGACTTTCATTCTTTCGTTGGTATTTGAACAGGACACTGGCCTTGCTGGACACTGGGAAAACATTTTTAAAAATTTAAGCAATTTAGATTAAGTGTTCGGAGTAGTAACAACTGATCAGTTTTTTTCCCTTTCCCAAAGGTTTTATTGATAGCAAAACCAGTTCAATTCATACTCTGTGATGCCTGGGATAGAGCTTATATTGACTTGACCTACCTTTGAAAACTGGATTTCAAAGCAAATTGTTAAATTTTCTAGGAGGAGGCAAGGAATGTTTAACCTATGCTAGGAAAAACAACAATAAATCTTTTTTTAAAAACATTACAATACACACACTTGACAAATGAAAGACAATTCTTGCTTAGTTTGACATCACTCTTAAAGAATTATTTGTTGATACTTCGTAATCTTAGCTCACACTACAGAAAAATATCCTGTCATTCATACTTTTAAGTAATTTGGGGGGCCATTCCTTTCCCGATTTGTTTGAGTTAGTGGGGCATTTGTAAAAATAAGCACCCTTTTTGCTGCTGCTGTTAGCTGCCAGGGAGTTGGTTCTGACCCATAGCAACCCTATGTACAACACAAGGAAACATTCTGCACCATCCTCACCACTGTTAGAATCGTCGAGCCCATTGTTGCAGCCACGGTGTCAATCCATCTTGTTGAGGGTCTTTCTGTGTGACCCTGATGCTCTACCTTACCAAGCATGATGCTCTTTTAGAGGGACACTCGGGCTACACGTCCAAAGAACATGAGACGAAGGCTCGTCGTTTTCACGTGTAAGGAACATTCTGATGGTACTTCTTTAAAGACAGATTGCTTGGTTCTTCTGGCATTTCGTACTACAGTTAATATTTTTTACTGACAACACAATTCAAATGTACCAATCCGTCTCCCATCTTCCTACCCATGATCCACTTGTCCTCTGAGGTGATTGAGTATGGTATCCTGGCTTGGGGCAGATGCATCTTGATCCTCAAAGTGAGAGCTTGGCTCCTTAACTCTCTGAAGAGTTTGATTTGTTTTGTTTTATAGCAGATTTCCCCTGGCCAATGTGACATTTCAGCACTTGACTGCTGCGTCCATGACCATCGACTGTGGATCCAAGCAAAACTAAGTCCTTGACAACTTTGATCTTTGCTCTGTTTATTACGATGTGATTTATCGGTCCAATGGAGAGATGTGTTCTTTAGGTTGAGATGTACTACACAACAAAGGCAGGGGGTTTCATCTTGATCTATAATTGCTCCAAGTCTTCGTTGCTTTCAGCAAGCAAGTTTGTGTCATCTGCACAGCATCTTTAGCTACCTAGAATTAGATTCTTATTTGAGCAGGTAATTTTTTGTAATGTGCTTGAACAATAAAAATAAATACTATTTAAGTGTGATATTAACTTGCTATACATTAAGACTGTGCAAGAAACGGTCAGTTTTTAGAGTAGTCAAGGTTACGGGGACTAAAGCAGGCATTCGGGTATAAACTGGTCTTCTAACCCGTTTTCCACACGTGAAATATCAGCTGCATCTGAGGACGTGGCTAATGAGTTCTGAAACTCATTCACAACACTGCTAGTCCCTCAGGGATCTCAGAGCCTTGCCTGACCTCTCAGGGAGCAGGAAGCCAGGCCTTGACAAAAGCAGAACCCCGGCCTCCTCATGCCCTCCCTTCCTTTTTTCTGCTTAGTCACTTTTTAGTTTTCAGGACTGGTACAATCGAACGACTCCATGTTTTTAAATTCCATGTAAGACTAATGATTGGATCATTGTCTCACATCTCTGTTTGCACTTTCGCAGTCTGGCTGCATTGATTTGTGTCTCATAAGTAGACGCTTCCTTTGTTGGTTACAAATCAATGCCATAGAACCAACCTGCTGGCCCACTACCACCAACTCCCCTCCCTTTTGCAGTTTGGAAAAGAAAGCGCAATTTACATTTTGTTTCCTGAAAAAAATGTTTACTTTCTTTATTCGGTAGCATGCTAGATAAAGAAGAGGCAGAGCCCCAGAGTTAAGAATCCCTCAGAAAAGGCACTCCTCCGTGGTGGGCCTCTGCCGTTCGGGGCCGGAGCAGAGCACTGCCCGGTGGGAGAGCAGCGCTCGGCACGGCTGCCGTCCGTCCCGGTGCGCTCTGTCCACCCAATTAGGGGCCTTGCCTTCAGACACCACAAGGCTGCCCAAGCAACACACTGTGAGGTCACAGCCCGAGATGACTGCATGGCAGAGAAAACAGAAAGCTGGCACGTGCTCCCCTTCGATTCCCATCTTTGAAGCGGGCAGAAGGAAGGTGTGTGTGTGGATTTTTTCTCCCGGAGAGAAAATGCGCGCACGCTTGCTCACCTGAGCAGGAAAACTCAGCCCAGTGGAGAAGCCGGAGGGAACACACACACACACTAGCATCCATCAGAATGCCTCCACCTAAGCTACAGGTGGGCAGCAAGCAGCCAGGATTTGACTCACCTAGATTAAAAGAGCACTTTTCTATCCTCTTTTCCCCCCTTTTAAAAATAGACCATTGATTTTGGCCTAGCTACTGCTGACTGTACCAGGGCCATTTTAACACACAGCTGATGGACGCCCGCTCGCTCCGTGACTGGAGGCACTGCAGCCGGCGCTGCCTGGGAAGGGGAGGGCCACCAAGGGCCAGGCTCCACAAGCCCATGCGCTCGGCCTGGTCTGCACTACGTGATGGCCACACAACCACACCACTCAGCTCTTCAGCAGCGGGCTGTTACTTTTAGGCTCAGCATGTAATTCTGGGAGTTTGAAGCCTGGAATTCATTTAGCTTTTGAATTCCAATCTCGAGAATTAAAGGGGGGTGAGGGAAGGTGGGGGAATCAAACTCCTTCGATTTTAAATAAAACACAAATAAATCTGGGTGGGGAAAAGGTCGAGTCCTGGATTACAGTGGCACCTGAAGCAACAATGGACGTTTGCCTCCTGAACTGTCCTCTGGGAATGAGAACCTTTTCATACGTTCCTGGGTTCGTCATCTACCCAGAACGGCTCTGGATGCGGGATGATGAGCGTGTACAGAAAAGGAAAACACAAGACGGATGCAGGGCTTTGTGCGGGGTGAGGACATGTGGGAGCCCTCAGGCACGCATTCGGTCCAGGGCGGGAGATCTCGACTGGTTCTGGAAAATAGCCTTCTCGGTGGTTAAATGAGAAAGTACATTCTCAACTGAAGTCACTGCAGCCGGAGAAAGACACCGAGGGGGTACTTTCTCAGGTCACTCTTAAAGGTGTGCCCTCAGAAAATGGCAAGCTACAAGGTACAGGCAGATGGGACAGGCTGCGTGGCTGGGCGCCAACATGCCCAGGGGCTGGAGCTCAGGCACAGGGTTTGGAGGTGGGGATGAGTGATTTTCATTGTTTTAAAGGAGCCTTACTCGTCTTCCTTTCTCTTTCCCACTCCTTCCTCTCTCCCTTTTCTCCTCTCTCATACCCGTTTTCCCAATCACAACCCTGGATTTCGTGGGGCTGGACATGCATCCAAAAGATAAGATGGGACGTTTCAGGAAGAATGATTGGTTCAGGGGCTCAGGGGTTTTTAGCGGACGTAAAGAAAAATGATGTAGAAAGAAATAAGGGGAATGCTAGGAAAGTAAACATCAGAATCGGCACCGTGGCTGGAGAAGAATAGCTTCTAGGAGACACAGATGGTCTGCATTCACCAGAACAAAACCAAACAGGAAGTAACAAGGCCAGAGCCCCCTCTCCCCTTCGTCCTCTCGCCAGTGCAAATTAGAGAAAAAGCCTAACCGTGTTGAGATCTGAAAGTCTTCTGTCAAACACTGGAAAGTAACGAGAGAGCTGGTTCTGGCGGTAAAATGCCAAAGAGACGTCATCACATATTGGGGGTGGAGAAGAAACGAGGGGCACATATGCAATGTGGACAAGAGGCCAGGCTGTATAGCTGACTGATGTGAATTTAGCATGCAGGTGGCAAAGTTAGAGTGTGTTCGGGAGAGGAGAAAGCTGTTTGCCACTTTAAGCAGTCCATTTTCTGGAAGAAGAGGGGGGAGTAAAGGGAAACATCTGGGGTACGGGCAAGTGGCTAAGAGGAGGGGAAGGGAAGGGACAAACAAGGGTGTCACCTATGGTGCCCCGGGAGTCGGGGTTTCACTTTGGAGTGCAAGCTCTCTTAAGATACTGCTTTTACTCTAGCGAAAAGGTAGCTGGGTAAACCCACTGACAAGGAGTTGTTTCTGATTCGCAGTGAGCCAGAAGGATGGGGTAGAGCTGGTCCTTAGAACTGGTGAGGCTGTAAAGGAACCAGGTAGCGTCATATTTCTTCAGGGCAACTTAAAAACCAAGCCTGCTGCCTCTGAATCAATTCTGACACACAGTTCGACCCTTGAAGAACCACCAGAATTGTTTACAGAGTTTCGGAGACTGGAAATCTTTATGGAAGCCTTATCTTTCTCTCTTAGACTGGCAGGTTGGTTTGAACCAATGACACTGTGGCTAGTAGCCAATGCTTAATGCAGTGTTCCTTAGATGGCTATTGACTGTGTTAGAAAGAAATGACCTGTTCCTCTGTCCCACATCCCAATACTAAAGTACTACCTAGATGGAAGCCCTGGACAGGCGCAGTATAAACTATCTGTACAGTGGGGATTTGGGCCACAGCGGAGATGTACTCACCACTTCTGGACCCCCACCCTACCCCCACCCCTGGCACAGCTCCAGCTCTGGCAGGGATCCCCAGTCCAACCAGAGACTGACCAGCCATGCCACAGAGACACCACCCTGGAGTCCCTAGGACGCCAGGCTGCGACGAGGGCAGTTTTCATGTTGCAAGGCTAATTGGGCAGTAAGGAGTGTCTGTAAGAATAAAAGGGGTGGGGGGGTGGAGGATGGAAATATAAAGGAGGAAAAAAAAAGTGTCCTTGTTGAAAGTTTTAAATTACAGGCTCAGTAAAAAACTGGCATTCCACCACATCCGGTCTAGTTACCAAATGGAAAAATAGGGTCATTAACATGTTTATTTGAATTACATTAGTCCTTCTCTTTCATATTTAATTTATTCTGTTAGAAAAAAACAACAACACACACACACACACCCACACACACACACAGGCTCTGCATGCTGGTGAAAGGCGGGCGTGTAATGGATCGGAGCCGAAATGCAATGATCTTTCCCCGTTATCTAACCTACTAGGACTTTTCAGAACGTAGGAGGAGTGTTCAGGGATTCTTCCCTTGAAGAGGACGGGAAGGGAGCCTACAGACGGAAGGTATCAGTACCCTTGAGTTTGTTTCAAAGTATTGAAGCACATTTGAATGATGGGATGGGGGAACTATTTAATTATAGAAAGAACACTCAGGAAGAGAAGCAAAGGCTGGGGTAAAAGGATTAAATGACCAGACACAAAGCTGATGGTGGTGGATTAAACATTCTCCATTATCATATGGAAGTCATAGAATGTAGTGAATTCCCTGTTATTTTTAATCTCTGTATTAAGAGAAAGCCAGAGTGCATAAAATTACAGCGCAGTCTCACGAACTTCAGTGTAGGCCACAATAGATTAAGAACAACTTCAAAATAGCCAAGTCCAATGCAAATGAAAGTGCACCTACTTTTAGTATAAAGCCAAGAAATATGTGATGACATTGTGGTGATGACATGGAAACATAGGACTTAGCCTTGTATGACCAGGCCTGGCCTTACTAGCTAGACTTGCACCAATAACTTAATGGAATCAGTTGCTCATTCAGAAAATGGAAAACTCACGTGAGAGTGGTGTGCATCAAGGGAGAAGATACAGACCATTGGTTCCCACACTTACTAGGCCTGCAGTCCCACTTTCAGGAAAAAAAAAAAATTTACTCAGCAGCCTCCTGGCAATCATCAACTTTTGGACGACAGCCCCAATTGGAGGTAAAGTGTAGGTATCCATCTGCTTTAGTAGCAACCCTGGATCCAGCAGCGCCCCGCAGGAGAAACAGCCAGCTAGCGCTTGCTCTACCGCAGTGTCCCACCTAAGACATTGCTACTTCCCGGAGAACCCGGTGCCAAGTGCGAGCCACACCACGTGCTGAGCACGCTCAGAAAGAGGGCTGGAAGCAGGGCAGGTGGGGCTCCGACAGAGTCAGGGCGGACACGCATCTCTCAACAGAATTTATTTACATTGCTCACTACCTGAAGGGGTTGCATGCTGGGATTTTTGACCTTGGGTTCGCAAATTGCCTCCACAGTAGGCTGCCACCCACTCCTAATGAGTCATTTAAAGTTCAAATTGTACTTCATGTGAGCGGCGTTCACATAAAGGCGAGAAGTTTCAGGTTTTTGCATCACAGCGTTCTACTGGTATTGTCAAAATGGTCCACAGGCCGGCTGGCCATCTGAGACTCGGTTCTTGGACATCCTCCTGCTCCTGGCCCCAGGTCCAGCACCAGTGGAACACTGGCTAGGCAAGCGGTCCCTGCATCTCTTCTTCAGCATCTCTCAAAGGAGTCAGGGCGTTCAGTCTCTTGCTTTTCCTTAGGCAAGTGTTCCCTTATGTTACAGACTTGCCTGTTTTAACTCTTCTTTTTCAGTCTTGTCTGTTGAACAATCTGCACTGAACCATGCCTAAAATACAACGCGTTCACATTAAGATATTCTTACACCTGCATTGACACGCGCACTCACAGTGTGGTGTTGACAGAGGAAGGGGAATGTCGTATCATGACACTGGTAGGACATAATGGCAGCAGCCTACGTGTGGGACATGGTTTCTGGGTGAAGTACATAAAGGGTTAAAAAGGAGAGCGGGCAATGAGAGTTCAGAATCAATGAAAATAATCATGCAATGGAGATTTCCACTTATAAAGACCAAATCTAGGAAGGGATATGCTGAAAATGTATTAAAAAAAGAAGAATGGGCCTGGGTAAAGTAGATACAGATTTGTTTTTCAATTTCTGGCATGTGTGAAGTAGAGGTTGACTTACTACTCCTTAGAGAAAAAAGAACTAACACAAGAACCACTTAAAAGTCCATGGCAAAAATGGTATCTTAAAGTTTTAGCAAAATCCATGGAAGTTTACATGAGGCATTTGGGGAAGTTTGTATGTCTGCAGGAGAATAATTCTAATAGTTATAATTCTTGAGGTTCACAAGAGGCACCATTGTTTCTTAAATAACAGGTTCCTGCTCCTATGATCGGAAATCAAATGCTGAGCTGAAAGGGCCTTTTGGGCCTGATCCCCTGGCACTTTTCGTTTATGCTCATAAATAATTAGGGACCAAGGGTATTGCTGGGATCAGGCATGTTGGGGGGGGGGTGTCACAGAACTTTGAGCAGATAGTCACATGCATCCGATCACCAGGGCACCCCTGCTCTGTGGGATTATTATCTCCATATTCTGGATTAGAGAACATCGGATCGGAGAAATTCAGAGAAGATAAGTCATTTATCTACCAGTAAGTGAGAAGTGGGATTTGAACTCTGGTTCATCTACTCTCAAAGTTATGCTACCCTATTGCTTGGTTTTATACCCAGCAGTCTTACATATTAAAATCATATTAGTTTAACCTGTCAAAGCTGTATTAAGCCTTATCCCTTTAGTATCTAAACTGCGTGTGCAGTAACTTCTTACAAATAACAAAACAAAAACCCCTGGAAACACATGCACATCTTCAACCATACATTAAAGACACAATCGGTTCTCATTGAAAAGGCACAGCAAAAGCAGTAACCAGATCACAAGAAGGTAAGAGGCACAGGTCGGGGACTGTTGGTAGGAGTGGATTATGATGCCTCACTGACTACATACAATGTGCTTTAGCAGCAGTTCATTCTTCTTCCAGCAGCTGACGGATGTACGCGCACGCATTTCCATGGAAGTAACATCTGTTGGCCATCGGAAACCCCATGAAGCACAGTCGCACTCTGACACACATGGGCTCTGACACACATGGACTCTGACACACATGGGCTCTGACACACATGGGCTCTGACACACATGGGCTCTGACACACATGGGCTCTGACACACATGGACTCTGACACACATGGGCTCTGACACACATGGGCTCGTCATGAGTCACAATTGACCTGAGGGCAACTGCTAATTTTATTCTTTAAATCGTAACATCTATAGACGTGAATGAGTATCATGGACTCCAACAGACTCCTTGCCTTCTTAATTTTAATTAATTCGCCAGTTACCTAAAGGAAAGACTAAAGAAAGAAAAAATTATCTGAGTGATGGGGAGAAACGGAAAGAGGGTGAAGCAGAGAAGAGAAAGGAGAGAAACATCCAGAGGTCACTTCCCAAGACTGGCTATTTTAGTTCTAATGATTTCGTTTCATCCATACGTTGAAGAAAGTTTAAATCCAGTTGCACCACTGTTGCTAGCCAAAAGGCTGTAACATGCTTTAGAAGCATTCTGTCCTTCACACAAAGCCTTTCAAAATTGTTTGTGGTCTTGAATGTGTTTTCCTTCCTTTCTTCTTCCTCTCCCTCCCTCCTTCCTTCCCTCCTTCTCTCCCATCTTTTCTTTTTTTCTGTTCTCTGAGAATATAGTCCTGGGGCTTCAGACCCCAGTGACTCAGTGCCTCAGCTGTCAGGGTGTTTTACACATGTGTAAGACCACGTGAATTGCACACCCCAAAGTGTAACTACTATGCCACCAGGGCTCCCTCCTACCAAGGTGATAATCTCACTGTACACAAGGTCTGGTGATGTGACATTACTAAATAAACCTGGCTAACCTGTCTCAGGTGACAACTGGACTAAAGGCACTGGACAGTGCCAAAGAAAAAGAGGACAAGCTAAAAACCACCAAAGATTATTGTCTAGACTCAGAGGAAAATTTCTCAAAGAAATTATTATATGGGACAAAAGACTCACAATATCAAGTACTGACTGGGCTCTCTTTCCCTCCCATGCAACAATCCCGAATTTATACTTAATTTTCATAGCTTCTTCCTACAATAGGAACCTTGGTGATGCAATGGATTAAGGGTTGGGCAACTAACTGAGTGGACACCAGTTTGAACCTGCCTCAGGTAAGAATATTAAAAACACAGCTCTCACAAGTGGTGAGTTAGTCATAGTGCTACAGCTGCTTGTGGTACAAGAGTGACGGCAACGCTTGGTGCGCCTCAAATCAGCTAGAAGCCCACTGCTAAGTCACTCTTCAAAGGGAGATACACACCTCAAGGTAATTCTCTGGGTTAAGGTGACATAAATAGCTCATCAAATCCTTACAAGATTCTGTTTAGTGGTGAGCATTACAGATACTTTTCTCTCTCCTTTGCACATGGGAAGAGGGAGCCAAGAAAAGAAAAACCTACTTCCATTTCAAGTCACTCCTGTTCCTACAGGGTGGGAAACAAGTTGGCCACTACTCAGCCTGTCTGACTGCTTCCTTGCAGAATATAGGAGCGTAGGCTGTGCCCACGTGGGGATGCCCAGTGATGTACATGGTGACCACATGCTTGATTTTTGCCTGATTGTAGAAGAATCACGTTCTAAAAGAACATGTTAAGATATAAATGATGTGAGATAGTTAACCAAGACAGTCACCTGATCAGTGTGGTCAGATATAGCATAAGTTGAGTTCCTTAGCAATACTTTACAAACGAACCCAAGAGACGGATTTGGAAGATGAGGACCACACATTGGGATAAGTGCTCTCCGAGCACGAGCTGGTCTCCAGCATCTTCATGGGACTTTTAGAATTTGTGGCTGTTGCCCTTTGGTTCCATGACTGGGCGGGGTTCCCGTCAGCGGCCCCCTCTCCTGAATGTGGCCAAGGGCAGATGCAGAGGGTGAAACCCAGGGGCAGAGTGCGGACAGAGCTCCTCACATGGCCCATAGAGGGGTCTCCGGGGTCTCAGTCTCCTGGTCAGCAGGGACAAGTAAACACTGGTTTTATTTTAGCAGCTTAGCTGTAGTTCCGCACACAGCTGTCCTTACTGTACACAATCAGGCCCTCTTTTCAGAGGGTTATAAGTCAACCATCAAAATACCAAAATATGCTCTGGTTTGAAACTTGGTGTACAGAGTCCTAAGGCCCAGAGTGACTGTGGTTTAGTTCCAAATTTAAGAAAATATGAAGTTTTGTAGGTTATTTGTTTACTTTTTTCAAATGTTTGGAGAGTCTTTTAAACTTTCCATAGGAAAATATACTAAAAAAGACATGCCATTTCGGTACCTTCGGTAATTCATTCTGAATTACAGCATACCATTGCAAGGACTAAATGGTGGGAAAAAAGGCATCTATTTGTTTTATTTTCTTACCAAATACAGATGTTTTGACCCCTTGGGTCCTCGACAGTGTTCGGAATATTGGTGTGTTGTAACATAACAAAATAAAGGCGTCAACTTCTTTGTTTTGTTTCTTTCAGTGATGTGCGGAACGGATTAATGAGCTTTAGTTTTGCCCTTGTATAACTAAAAAACTCATTTCAACTTAAATAAAGTAAGTAATTAGTTCATAATATGGCCTAATCACTTCTGGTATTCTGAAGCAAACAAAAGCACAAAAGTGGCTGTTGCACATTTGTACTTAATTACGTCTATGTAGAATACCCATGTGGGTGTCACTACAGGTGACCTAAATTCAAATCTCAGCCTTTCTTGCATTACAAGGCCTGGGCTGTGGTGCTGTGTAGACACCTCTGAAGGTTCTGTGCCCTCCTCCCCTGGTATTTTCCTATAGAAAGACAGCCTATGACACCATATTCTCGCTCTTTTAATTGGCAATGGAAAGCACATTGCTTCAAAAACTCTGGGCCAAGGTTACTTCTGACAGAGGGTATTAACGATCATAGTTTTAAAAGCCAGTATCATTGCTAGAATGTCTGTAGTGTTGCGGTGGTTTGTTGGGAGTCTGAATAGTTCCTGTTTACACACTATCTCCATGGGGCTTTCCTTTGGTGAGTGGGCAGTGCTAAGGAAATCCTTCTAGATGACTATGCCCGAGAGAGCAAACGTCCCGGCAATGTCTCCAATGTCAAGGAGAGCAGAGCTTTGTAACAACTGTGTCATTGTACATTTTAGCCTTGAAGGAACTTGCTTGGCTTGGATTTCTTCACCCTCCCTACCTCAGACACTTAAGAACCATGCCAAGAAACTAACGATGCAAACCAGAGTACTGCGCATGAACTTGGACCTCCTTTCCATGCTGTAGTGTGTGTAGTGAGACCCAGCTTGAACTCAAAGAATCAGTCATAGAAAATAGCTAATACAAATGATCTCTTGAGCCTCACAAACATCTTTTTGGGGCCCCTGTAAAGCAACAGAAATACCCCAGAATAGGCTTTGGAGCTTCCAGGCTAATCTGACTCTTGTAAGAAAGGATCACACCTCCATTACTACATGTCAAGGTCATGTGCTTGACAGGAACCCACCGCATGCCAGCCACACACCTCACAGTTCTCTGTATGAGATCTGATATTACCATGCGTTTCCAATGCCTTTTGAGTTTCCATAACCTAAGTACAAATAAAGATGCTCCCCAAGCTGTAGCAGCTTTGCCATTCACTCATTTTCAAAATTAGACCAACTCTTCTGATATTGGACCTGGATGTGAACTTCCACTTGAGCTTTTGAGACAGGCAAATCCACTCAAATGCAGTGTCAAGCCCTGTAGGTTGAAGCCATCCATCCATCTAGTGACGCTTTGCGCACAGTAGGCTGTCAAAGACATTTGCTTCCTAGACTGAAAATAGCGATATTGCAAGGAAAACTGCAGCACACAGTAGAGCTCTACATGAACTTGAACAGAGACTAATAGACATTAAGTACATTTTTTTTTAAAAAGAGAAGGAAAAATTGAAGCAGTGAAAAAAAGAGGGTTTGATGCAGCTTCCCAAGGGAAGTAGTAGAAGTTTCATTACTCAGGGCATTTTAAACCAGAATAGACAAAACACTAGTGGGGTATGTTGAAATAAAATATGCATAGTCCGTCTGTGAATTAGTGTTTACTTTCAATATAATTATAAGTGAAGCAACACTGTAATGGGAATTTTTCGTACACACGAAAGCTATGGCTACTATGTTTCCACATCGACCATATGTTGCACATATTGGCTGGTGTGGATGTGTATCCCTACTGCCCTCTAGTGGATGAAATGTAAGACCTACCTGATCAGCAGGAGCTCATGTTACTTTGGCTTTGTGGTGGGAGACAGGGGTGCATATCAATCCTTAATCATTTGGGATAGAAAGAAATAGCTGTGTTGATGCATTTTCCATCAAATTATAAAATTGAAGGGCATTAAAAACAACAGAGTCAAGCTCTGTAATTAAGACTGCCATTTAATGTTTGCTCGCACACGGTATTCATTTCTGTGTATCCCTGCCAGAGATCCATTGTGTAATGTTGTCCTCACATGACACTAAAAACACCAGTTCCCTGGAAAATGTAAAAGAGAAACCGTGCTGCCTTGTAATACATGGAGTTGACTTTTGGAAACAGAAAATTCATCCAGACGCAGTAAGATCATTTGGAACGCAAATAATGGCCAGAAGAAACTTGAAAATCAGGACTGCTCTTTGGATCTGAGGCAGCGTTAGCATCTATGGGTGTGCTCCTGTTCTTCAGAAGAGGGCCGGGAAGTAAGTGGGCTTCTGAGCAGGGAAGCATGTCTGGGGAGGACCTGACTACACACTCATCTGTAGTATCGGGGCAGCAGAGTACGTCTGTGCTCAAAGTTTGGTACTCTGGGTGCATATTAAATACGTTCACATTCAGACTGCTTTTTCGGTGTAGAATTCAGGTGTTCTATTCCCACCAAAGGAAAGAGGGTCTCTTTTCCAGAGTTCCCTGGCATGTTGTCGTGAGGCCCAGGATTGTTCACTAGGCATCTTTCTCTGCAGACCACTAATTGCTTTAAAGGATCGAGACAGCAATCAGTACATTTTCAGCCTCAAGTTCAGCATAGAAAATAATTCCCCCCTCATTGCTGAAACCCAGGTGGGGACTGAGCATGATGGTGGGACAGGAGGAAAGTCAAAGGAAATAGAGGAAAGA
>NW_022103902.1:15197922-15212970 GCF_000313985.2 Echinops telfairi
GGAGGGGAAAAAATGAGGAGCTGATGCCAGGGGCTTAGGTGGAGAGCAAATGTTTTGAGAATGATGAGGGCAATGAATGTACAAATGTGCTTTACACAACTGATGTATGTATGGATTGTGATAAGAGTTGTATGAGCCCCTAATAAAACGATTTAAAGAAGAAAAGAATTCCCCCCTCAAATACTGTACAGAGAGTCCATTCTGAGTTGCCTACACATCCGGGCTACTGAGTGGGAACAAGGAAATGCACACGAAGGGATGTGCACCCAGAGGGCAGCAGGGCAGCGGCCCTGACTGCAAACGTGCAGAGCAAATGGATGAGTTCTTTAAGGGTCGTCAGCATTTGGAGGCTGCTGATCTGGGGGCAGCATGACACTGATGGCATAGCCTGGGATGGGCACAGAGGCAGAGAGCTTGCTCCTTTTACTGGGTACCCACCCGGACAAGGCGAGAGTTAAGCAATCAAAAGTAGATTTCACCACACTTTTACCTGTTACCTTGAAAACAACAACAACAAAACCTAACACCTAGGGCTACCTGGGAAAACATGAAAAACAATGCAAAATCTCTTATTATCTGAGCGACTCATGAAACTATGCCTCCGGACGTGTCCTGGAAGGGTTGTTTTCATTTTGACCAGATTTGCTGGTCAGCAATCAGCATCTCTAAAGAGAGATGACTGGGAGCCCCAAGAGAGTGGGGGGGTCAGCAGCGGTAGGGGCCACAGGGAAGAAAGTCAGTCAAGTTCCTACTTAGCACCACGGACAGAGCTGTCAGCAGGAAGAAAAATCTTCGGAGTTATCCTTGGTGTCAAGGAAACCTAAAGAAATTAGTGTTGCATTTTAAAGATGCCTCCTTGTCCCAGGAAGACTGGCCACTGCATTGGAATTGAGTTCTGATACTTCCCCAGAGGGCAGCCATTGGAGCTGCACAGGGCCCGCTCTGAATAAAAGAGTCTGGTCCACCTGTGTGCATCGGGGATGGGGAGGTTGATGCCAAAGAATGATCGCTTTCCTTGACCTTTCTCTGTCACTTCTCTGCTGTTTGGAAAATCACCGTACTCTAAGGAATAATACCCAGACTTTCTCAGGACAAGACTGGTTCCTGAGCATGTGTGTCCTGGGATCTCAAGGGTCCAGAGCTTGGCTCCGGGGCAGAACTAGGGGAGGGGAGTTAGTAAGAATCCTTTTACAAGGATGTGAAGGACATGTTCCATCGTCCCTCTCTGATCTGGCTTTTGGAGTGACAGCCACAGCTTGATTCTGTAACTGAGAGCAGACTCGGGGACCCTGACTCTGTCCCTCCCACATCTGAGCAGTGTGTGGCCAGGCTTCCCTGGCTGACGCTTGGCCTGGAGACCAGATCCGGCGCTGGGAAATGAGCTCTCCTGATGCAAGTGACCAGGCACGAAATCTTACTGCCACTTGCTCAAAGTTTGGAGGCAAAATTGTCTCGATTTGATTGTCAACAAGAAACTTATCGTTTGTGAAAGAGCTTGATTGTGCGAGGACTGCCGAGTTGCAGCCTGGATCCATTTTTCGGGGTTTCCTCTTTTGTCTCCTTTGCTCCTCGGGTCTGTGTGTCTACAAGAGAGTCTGGGGAGGGCACGGAGCAGTCTGGGAGCTGGACTCCTTGCTGGATGACTACACAGGTTCGCCAAGTGGCAAAGCCCTCACTTGAAACCCCAGCAAGACAAGATAAGCTCTGTCTGCCCAGGAGCCTTTGAGAAGCATTAAGGGTAAGAGGGAAGGTAAGTAATTCACTATGCGTCCCCATTTCTATAATGGGGAAGGACATCTTGATACATTTACAATACTTCTCTGGGGATATTTCATCAGTTATACCTAAACTCTAATGGACAATAATTGATTTGAACTTTCCACTTAGCACAGAGCTGTAAACAGCTTCACTGCAGACAGCAGCGATGAGCCGACGTTTTGTAAAGTGGAGAGAGATTCAGAAAACTTTTGTACTGGGTCATGCCTTAGCCTAACAGCTTTTGCATTCAGGGAAAAAACAGTTTGTCCTCCTGGCTTTAATAGCCAGGCTAAGCAAGCGTCAAGCCTGCAGTCGGTATAGGTTATCTTTGGAAGGCATTCCATGTTCACCCTTCACGAGTATGAAGGGTTTCTAACCTCACCATAGAAACGCACTCCTGCCTGAGATGGACATCAGGACACATTTAAGAGCACACCTTTCTGAAGGCTAATTTCCTGGTGAAGGGAAAGCCATTTTAGACCTAGCCCCTTCATTTCATTTTAACCCTCCAGGTTCTTGTATGCCTCCGGAGAAATATCCCTTGATACATTTGCAATACTCCTTGAGGACATCACTATGTTCTGCCACCCCACCCCCATCGGCTTCTGGTCCAGTCTTCGTGAAAGCGCTCACGGAGCGGAGTGACCCCAGAGGCTACTCTCTCACAGGAGTGCAGCTCTGGTCCATGGCTTTCTTTTGCACACCCCTTAAATGACTCCTTCAGGGCCAGTGGTGAGAGGGGCGAGGCCTGGAGGGTGAAGGGAATGTGGGGTAGAAGGGGGGAACCAATTACAAGAATCTAAGTATTGCCTCCTCCCTGGGGGATGGACAGCAGAGAAGAGGGCGGAGGGAGATGTCGGACAGTGTAACTTATGACAAAACTAGAATAATGTATGAGTTATGAAGGGTTCAGGGTTCTCATTTCAGGGGAAAATGAGCAAATGATATTGAGGGCTAAAGTGGAGGGATTGATGAGGGCAACAGGTGTACATATGTACTTGACTCAATGGATGTATGTATGGACTGTGATAAGAATTGTACGAGCCCTCAAAATAATAAAAAAAATACTAATGAGGGCAACAAATCTACAAATGTGCTTTCTACAATTGATGTATGTATGGATTGTGGTGAGTTGTATGAGCCCCCAATAAAATGACTTTAAAAAAACAAAAAAAACCCACCAAAAACAGAAGCCATGATGACAACAAACTAAACTAAACTGATGCCCATCAGGCCAATTCCGACTCAAAGTGACCCTGCAGGACAGCGTAGAAATACAATGCAGGCATTTACAAGAGTGGCCAGCCTCATCGTCCCCTGTAGTTCATCGCCCACTGTGCCACCAGCGCCTTAGGGTTTTCCCAAACCCAAACACCCACTGCCACCAAGTTGCTTCTCACAGCGACCCTGTACACGGCTTCCGAGACGATCGAGCTCCCCGGGAGAGAGCAGATAGCCCCATTTCCCTCCTGATCAGCAGCTGGTGGGCTGCAATTGCAACCCAATGCACAACCTCCAGCCCAGCCATGGCTCTCTAGCCTCACTGCACAGACAGGTAGATGAAGCTGAAGAGGAATCCACTGTTTATTTAAATCGGCTCCCTTCTCTCCTTCTGGCCTGGCAGCAGGCTACAGAGTGAAGAGAAAACGGAAGGCGCACTGCCTTTGACTTGGACCACTGTAGCCTCAGCTGGAGTGGCTCCCTTCTTGTGCCGTGCTCCCGAGGAGGTCTCACAAAGGGAGCACCGGCAGCCACTCTGAAGACAACAAAGGGCATGGGCCCCTTTCGAGCTGTTGCCGCAGCGTCGCTGGTGTCAAAGATCTGCAAACCTTGCGGCCGTGAAGCAGGACCCTTTGTCATCACCAGGGAGAGCTTTGCAAGAGCCATTCTTTCCTGACATGTGGGGAACTTGTGGCCAAAGGCACATTTCTGTAGCTAGATCACTACCTGACATTACTCACCTCCCGTTATTTTGGACATGGAATATGAATTGCCTGGTAATTCAGCAGAGATTGAAAGAGTAAAAACAGTTCATTGTCAGAGAAAAGGCTTACCCTCACACCCAAGGGTAGCTCTTTTCCTGAAAGTCTCCAGGAAAAACAGGACAGAATCAGACATTTTGTAAGAAGTTGTCCAAACCCTGAACTGCATTAAAATCAAACTAATCATGCTTACTCTGCTTAGCCCTGGAAGCCACAGTGCACGTCCTCCAGACAACACGCCTTGTGCTGGTGTTGATGCTCGCTCGAATCATCTCGTTAACAGCACGCAAGGTGCTCCACCTCTCGGAGCCCTGGCGTCTTCCTTTCCTACTTGGGGAGCATCATGTCTGCGTATCTTCGAAGTCATTTATTGGTGAGAGGAATGACGTTACATTAGAAAGGTACCGGACAAAAAGATTGCTGTCTGTACTTAGGGTCCTTTCTCGGTGGTGCCGTGGTTAAGAGCTCGGCAAATGCTAGCAGTGTGAATCCCCCAGGTGCTCCCCCAGAGAAAGCCATGGCGGTTTGCTTCTATAAAGAGTACAGCTTTGGGGTCCCTGTGGGGCAGTCCTGGATTCTGCTCTACACCACAGGCCACTATGAGTGGGAGGCTACCAGTGCAGTGGCAATGAAATAGTGGTACAACCAACAGTTGACAAGAGTTGAAGGTCCATATGGTTTACCTCCTCTTGTGTAAAACGAGGAGACTTGGTGACACAGAGGTTAAGTGCTTGACTGACAACCAAAAAGCTGAATGATTATTTGAACCTACGAGCTACTCCACAGGAGAAAGGATGTAGCCATCTCCTTTTGTGAGGATTTCTAGCCTCGGAAACCCTATGGGACAGTTCTGTACTGTCCTTATAGGGTCACTGTAAGCGGAAATCAACTTGCTGGCAACAGATTTGGTTTTTATGGTTTGGGTGGAATGTGATATATAAATCGCATTTTCTGTCTACTGGTTGCAAGGGCCTTGCCCTGCCCCTATTTTTCTCCTTTCCCCACACAAGTCAAAGGGCAACATTTTCATAGTTGATTGAGTCAAAGTTCATGGCACCCTCAAAATCAAAGTTACTGGTATTTAAAATTCACCTTGCTTATTTTGAGACCACAGGATCCCCGGTGGCATAGCAAGCTATGTGTTCGGCTGTTACCTGCAAGATCGGCAGTTCTAAACTACCAGCGGCGACGTGGGAGAAAGATGGGGCTTTCTACTCCCGTGAAGAGGTACAGTCTCTGAAACTCAGGGGCTGTTCTCCTCTGCCCTACAGCGTCGCTGTGCATCAGAATTGGCTCCGTGGCAGTGAGCTTGAGGCACGGATACTCTCTTTCAGTGACAAGGTTCTGCTGGATACTCTTCAACCATGGATTTAATACAGTGATGCCAAGGGACATCCAATGCTTTTCCTGGCCCTTTCAGTGGTGCGAATGGTCCACTCAGATGTACCTTGGAAGACAGACCTGGCAATTTACTTCCAAGAGATCACAGCCATTAAAAGTCCTGTGCAGCCCAGTTCTACCTGGACACACACGGGGTTCTTTGTGAGTTACAACTGGCTCAGCAGCAAGTAGCAACTGATATCAACCATTTAGCAATTCGGAGTCTTTGTGCTGTTCACTGTGTAGACCATCACTCTAGAGCTTCAGCCTCATTTATCGTTATTCAGCTCGAATATCGGTGAGCATCAAATATGCTTCATAAACAAAATGATGAAAGCTAACAAAGAAGTGGATCAATTAAACACATCTCATTTTCATGTCAGCCTTGGGCTTCACAATTAGAAATGGGAAAAGCTTAAAGAGGAATCAGGACAAAGGTCAGAGGACCTTTATCCCTTCCTTGCTGAAAATATTAAGAGGGGACGCGATAATGGTCATCAGTAAGATGATGTGTTAATAGATGCTGTTTATCTATGGCTGAGCGTAAACATAAAACATAAAAGAGCTTAAGAGGCATGAGGGATTCAGGTTAGTTCTAAAATTCTGGCATGCTTCAGGAAATGCTAAGGCCTGGTATGAAATACTGTGTTATCCCATAGTAAGTCTGAGGCAAGACAGCTGGCCCCATTGGTCTGTGAGAGTTTTACGTAAAGTACTACTAGGTGGCAGGGCAGAATAGAAGAACCAAGTGACTTCTACCTGGAGTTAGGCTTTTCATAAAAGTTAAAACACGACCTGGGAAACTTATCTTCCACTTATGCTTCTCCTCCTCAGAAACACGCATGTGATTCAATGGCTGGAACACCCCCAAAGCTGAGTCTGCGAGTGTCACAGGGAACCAATCTTGTGTGAACTGTCTGATCTCCCTGCCGAGCAGTCTTCACAAGCGCTTGGCAGAGGTCAACGGAGAAAACCTAACACCCATAAAATAAGTAGGATAGGGTCTTGTTTGTTTTTGAAAGCTGCTTACTGATTTTTCTTTTTCCTTTATGACCCTCAGCTTTAGGCGGCTTTATTAAAATTGCCATAGAACCACCTAAATTCAGGGGCACATCTTTTAAAACAATGTGTTATTCAGCACCCTTAAGTAAACATGCAGTTTAGGAGTGGGAAAGATGCACATAGTAATCATAGATACGAAGCATGGGGGAATTTCTGTGCCACGCACTTCACACCCCAACTCATCGCGCAGGGAAACTAGAGAAGGGGCAGAACCATTTCTATTATGATAATTCACCAAGGGAAGCCATATAGCTATGCATGCAAAGTCTCTCCCCACCTCTCCATTTACATGCCAGGATTTCAACTCTGTGACACTGAGTCCCTTCATTTAGCCAATTAGTCTTTCCAGCTTCATGTAATGCACGCCAAGAAGAAGGAGAAATAGAAGTGCTGACGTTCACTGCTTTGAAAGTTGCTATTCTAATGCCAAAGCCGCCTCTTGAGCAATTTCCAGAATGTATTAACATGGGAGCAAAGCTCTGTTCCGAAAGACATGGATCACATTATGCAGGGGAGCCCCCTTCAACATGTCACCATTGTACAGCAGCGTCCTACCGGTCCCCCTGCGAGAGCTGCAGTGGTAGTCAGTATGGGCCCAAGCTTGTGGTCTTTCTTTACACAGGCAAAACCCAGGAGGTCTTCCTGAAGAAAAGGGGACAATTTAAAGTATTTTAGCAAGCAAATCACGGCACGCTTTCTGGACCACAGCAATGGCCATGTCTTTGTACAGCCGGAGGAGAAAGCGAACGTCCAAAGCAAACTGGCCTCCCAGCTCAGGGTAGAGGAAAGTGAAAGGCTTTTCAGTTTCTGTCTTTTCTTTTCTCTCAACCAACTAAACTCGAGCTTCATTCTGACAGGCAGCCCTGATGACTCCCCCTGAATATTCAGGACTAACTTGACAATGGTTGATCATTAAACAAATATAAATCTGCTCTTATAATTGTGTAGCTGTGTGTCTCGTGGTGACACGTGCAATTCTGATATTTACAGTGGCTCTGAAATACTCAAACGCACCCAGCCCCCCTCTTCGGATGACCAGCCTCCTCACATGTCAAACAGTGACAGAGATGCCAGTATCACCCTGCCCTTTCCTTTCAGCGACGGTGCACACACGTCCATTCATGTCGTCGGCCTGTTCCACACAAACTCGGCCGTTCTCGCTGAACTCCTGACGTCAGCAAGAGGTGGCTGGGTAAGTCCCCAACCGAGGTGACATCTCTCCGTGGCAGGAGCAGTTGTTTGGTCATCATCAAAGGCTCAGTGCCTCAGTCCTGGCTCTTCTGCCAGTTAGCTCTGCTTACGTGGACCACGACTTTCCCTTTCCTCAAACTCAAAATTGGGGGTTGCCGCAGGGGAGTGCTTAAGGTTATTTCAAGTTTGTTTGTTTCTTTTCCCCCTTCTCTCCCTCAAAAATGCCTTCCCTGTCTTTGGCATCTGCAGCAAAAATTCGTAGTTCAATTTTATCCCTTCAATTATTCCTTCAATATTTCTTCTCTATCTCCCCCATTTGCTGTTACTCACAAACCGAATTTAAGACTCATTGGTAAAAAAAACGTTTTTCTAATATTCATACTTTTGAGTTTATGTAATCAAGCATTTTTTTAAATCCTCTTGTTTAGAGCTGGAGCCCTGGTGGCATAGTGGGCTCCTCTTTGGGCTGCTAACAGCAAGGTTGGCAGTTCAAAACCACCAGCTGCTTTGCAGTAGAAAGATCAACTACTCCCGTAAGACGTTGCAGTCTCAGAAACCCACAGGAGCACCTCTGCCCTGCCCTACATGCTCGCCACGAGTCAGAATGGACTCAGTGGTAGTGAGTTTGGTTTGGTGGAACTAGGGTTAGGCATGACTTCCTCTTCAGAGCATCTCTGCTTAGATGTGCAGCTAGCACCTCACAGGAGCATTCTCTCCTTCCTTTCAAGACTTTTCTCTCATGAGAATTGTAGATAACCAGAGTCGATGACACCATCCACTCTCCTGTTACACTGCTGCGTTTCACAATACCTTTTTCCCTCACCGACAAGGGGACTTCAGAGAGCTTGTGGAAAAGGTCCGTTACCTTGTCATGACAGTTTCCACAAGCTTTCGGAAGCCCTCCAAGAGCCCCGTGCAGCCAATGCTCACATTTAGAAATTACTGAAATTTTAAATTTTATTTTACTATTATGCTTGTCCTGCGATGGCCACAATGCAGCTAAGTCATGGAAGTCATATTCCCAAAGTCATATTCCCAGAGGATTGACTATGAGCATTCTAACCCTGCCCCCGGGGGCCCTGCCCAACCCCACCCCCCCCAATGGATTTCTGTACTACTTGAGATCAACTGTCAAGTTCTGACTCCCAGCACTGAGAGCCAGCCCTCTGGAGTTTTGTTCTTCTGCTCTGTTGGCAAGCTGGACACTAAGGCCACCTTAATCCACCAAGACTCCTTTACTGTCTAGTTTTTCCCTGCTGAGAAGTCTCCTTCAGAACCTCTCTCTACCTTCTCCTGTATCTGTGGAACACTCCCTCCTGCACCGAAGAACCGTTTTCTTTCCTTCAAATTCGATCTTGAACCCCATTTATCCCAGGGAGATTGCCAAGATTATCAGCAGCCAGCTGCCAACCCTCTCCAACTGAAAACTCACTCTGACCCCTTTAGCAGAGGTTTTTCAGTTATGGGCTTTCAAGTGTATATTATAGTTGCTTATAAATCCCACTAGTGGTAGAAAAAAATATAGTCATCACTCAATCAGTATGGGTTTGATAAATGTATTGTTTTATGGCCTCAATTCTAAATTAATTGCTATGAATATTCAAACCAAAGCAAACAAATGAAAACCGTCCTAGGTGATCCTCTTAGTCTGAGAACCTCCAGGTGCTACGTGCATGGTGGGTCTCAGTGAGCACGTGTTGGGTTGCTTGAGGAAGAAGCATTTTAAACAGTTTACTCATGGAGTAGGGAGTAATCAGAAGACTATTAACATAAATATTCCATAATAGCATCTCATCATTAAAAAAATAGAAAAAGAAAGCCTGAAATGAAAGCCTTTTAAACTTCTCTCACTTTTTGATATTATATTAATAAAAATATATCTTTAAAAAGTTCTGTTTTTAAAATACAACATTTGACACATCAAGAATTAGAGACTGGCGAAGTCTCACAATCTGATTTATTTCTCGGTAATATATCTGTCTTGAGAACATCAGCAAGAATACACCAAAGAAATATGTCCCTCCTGGGATCAACTATATAAAAAGATAGAACACATCATCAGCACAAAAATCATTATCCATCTAATTTCTCCCATCCTAGATGGCTCCGGTGAGCCCCTCGATCATTACTGACTAGGGTTAAGATAGACCTTAATGGATTAATTAAACCAAAGCAGGGCTGCTTTGCAGACTGAAAGGATGAAGATCCCTGACACGGATGAGGCTACAATCCTGTTCTCCTTTCATTGAAATGTGCAAGACTTGGCTACTGCAACCACTCCTTCTGACTCCATCAATTCTATTATTTCTCTAGAGTGATAAATGCCATCCATTTTTGAGAGGCGTCCTATTGTTTGAACTTGTGTTTTCCTCGGCTGGAAGAATCACAAATGAAAGCCACAAGGACGACGGAGACTCACACTTGCCTTGAAAACTCTTTTAGGTAACCTGGAGAGACTTCTCAGCCAAACAACCCATTGATCTATTATAAAAAAAAAAAAATACCCCAAGGAAAAAGAGCCTTAGAACCATCAACTACTTGAGACCAATCAGGCAACATCTGCCTCAAAGCAGAGACAAGAAGGCAAGGGGGAGGCAAGGGAACCCGATGGGAATAACTGTGGCAGGTAGGGTGGGAATGGGCACAGTCCTGTCACTCTGGGGGTGGGGGTGGGAACCAAGGTCACTGGACCATCTGTGTACGAACTGTTGAATATGACTTTAATTTGCTGGTAAACATTCACCTAAAACACAGTAAAAGGTTTTTAAAAACAAGAAAGTTCTTTTAGGAACACCATCGAAGCAGTTGGTTTTACAGTTGAATGGTCATTCAGATACTGGAAGTCAATGTGGTAGGGGCAGCCTGACTCCCAGATTTCTGGACGTGCACCCACTCCCTCGATTCTTATGTGCACCCCATCACTGATGGAAATGAGGCCTGCCATTTCCAGTCTAGCTCCATAGTTGCTTTTCTAGAGCCATGGGCAGTGCCTGATACTGAGCCTGTCTTCATCAGCCTCGCCGGTTTGCAGAGTGAGGTGCAGCTGGTAGCTTGTCTTCCCCCGACCTCTCATACCTGCATATTTAATGCTGTGTGCTATAGAGCTTGATTGTCCCCATCATGAGAGTGAGTTTTAGGGAGATGCCATTAATATGCTGACTTGGCTCTGAAATATGGTATACTCCTTCAGGTTTTCTTTCTTCCTTTCTTTTTTCTTCCCTTCTCCTTTATTTTGTTTCTTTTCACAAGAAGAAAAGAGACCCTAAACTGTGTCCTTTGGATGGTCTTGTTCTCCTTTTACATTTGAATGTTAAAATCCTCTTTAAGTGAACAATTCTCAAGGTTTCCATTACAACAGCTGCCTTTGGGTGTGCCCCTGGTGACTTTATGACCGTGGGCACTTCTTCCTTTCCGCTCTTTGTGGCTATTCTATGCCCAGGCCCTATTTCAGAGTCACACTGGCATTCAAACAATAACCTCTCCCCTAGTTGGGTGCTTCTCGATTACCAGAGCGAACACTCAGGCCCCTAGCGCTAAACCTCTCTTCCAGATGCTCCCCACATTGCTGAAAGACAAGGGAAGTGCAAAGTTGGAACAATGACTTTTACTTGGGTACCCCAAATGTAAAGGTCAAACCATGAATTTTAACTGTCCTATTAATCGGGACACATTTTTGCTCTCAGAATTTACCCCAAATTCTGAAACAGAGCTCTCTCAGAGCCCTGGGGCTCTGAGACTGCCAGGTCTCTGAAAAGGGATTTAGATCCAGGATAGGGTGGGCTGGGGGGAAAGCAGAGAACTGGCTGGGCCACGCGGTCGCTCCGTGCAATCTCCACATTGCCGGACTTGCCGTTACATGTTAGTCGATGGTGAAGCACAGTGCTTTCCTTTGACATGAGCAAAAATGGACTCGCTGGAGCCTAATGGAATCTGATTGGGTCAAGGAATCTGGCCGGGGAGATAGCTCACTAAGAGTCCGTCTAATATAAAGATGTGGTTCTGTCACGTAGGCATCTCTTAACAGAAGGGAGGAGAGAAATAACATCAGCGTGTTTACTGTGTCTGGATACTATGTTGGGTACTTGGGTTAATGTGTTTCCACTGAATCTTCACCACCACCCAGGCTGGATTCGTGTCACTGCTTCTTCGTGTGAAGAAACCGAGGCAGAGTGAGGCCGTGTTCTGAGCTGACTCACCAAACCAGGCAATCACTAAGTGTCTTCCACATTTGGATCAAGTGTGTCCATTTAGAACATCTGTGGTCCCTGCCAGAATCTGCTACGAGACACTCCAAGGATGAAACAACTACGGATACCACTGGGGTATTTCCGTGCTTATCTGCCAGGTGGTGTTAGATTGTGTGTAGATGTTAATGCAAACATAAACATGCATGCTCTGCAACCTTGACATGTAAAAACGCTAACAATCGAGGTTAACATGGCTGGCCAACCCATCCTTGTGCCTTTGATCGAATTTTACATCTGGTTTGATTAAACAAAGTGACCAACATCCTAAATTTAAGCATGCTACAGTCAGGAAACAAGCGCCCGCAAACCCCCTTCGTTTTCAGGCTGGGCAACCTCTTTGTGCTGACACAGAGGCAGTGTAGTAGGACTGGCCGGCCCTCTCTTTGGGAAATGGAGCCCAACCCACTGTGCCATTTCACTCAGAGCAGAAGGAGCTCAGGTACCACCTATGCAAATGGTGGCCCCTGCGACAGACACGGGAGCATGCAGTTTCCTGTGGGCATGGCCTCTGGAGAAGCAGTGTGAAGGAAATCTGCTGCTGCTGCTGAACGAACTGTGATGGCCACGGTGCGCACTGGGACACAGAGTTTCTGGTTGGAACAGTTCACGGCAACTGAGTGGAGCCAATAGCCCCAGCATGCACAGCAGCCACCAACTTACCAACCACCACATGACCTTTAGAGGCATGGGCCAATCACCCAACCCAGCAGGGCAGGCATGACATCCAGAATAAGTTTTCCTTACCAATACCAGAAGCCCTTATAACCCTTCCAGAGGGGACTGCTTTATGTTTGCATTAACATCTACACCTAAGTAACATGTCCCCAGGTAACCATACGTTTCCCCCTTAGAATCCCTACCTACCTAATGAATAAACATAATGCCCCTCTCCGCCTCAAAATCTTTATCAACCCTAGTAAGGTTTCCGTTGGAGAGACAGGGGTAAGCACTGACTAGGCCCTCCCTCTCTGTGCCTGCAGGCTCCTCCTCCCCTAAAACACTTTCGCCCTTCCTGATTTATCTTCCACAGTGGAAGGCAAGCTTCCTCTTCTACACTGCAGGATGGGACACAATGCCTCCAGTGGCACTCACATGAACAAAACGACATTGGACCCACAAACTAGGCTATTAACACAGAACAGTCGAACAACTTAGGTTCAAAGAGTATCCTTTTCAATTATAAAAGAAAATTGATCTGACATTGCAGAGTTATCATCATCCAATCGATGCTTAAAACTATAAACAAAAGAACCTATCCTAAAATTCTTTCAGCACCCGGCAAGGATTATATAGTATCCCCATAAATATGTGGCAAGTCAATTCTCAGTGAATTGACAGTAGATGAGGATTTATCTTCAAAACACTCTGAAGGTGAGCACATAGCGCGAAAACGGTTTCATTTTCAATCCAGGTTGACGTTTTCAGTTTCTCCATCCCTTGTCTTTTGTAAAGTGTGGAAAGAAAAATGGTTTGAATTTTTCTATCACATAGAAAGGCTTAGCTTCTGGAAAAGGCAGTCTAAATGAAAACACTCAAATGTTTTTCCTAGTGGCAGCTAGGGCATTTGAAATCCTTCTTCTCCCTATGCCCACTACAAGCGTTTGACACACACACACGCACACCAGTCCAAGCTTTCTCCTCTTAACCTACATCATGTCGATAGACAACGGAAGGTAAGAGAAGGAAAAGTGGGAAGGAATACAGACAAAGAAGGAAGAGGAAGCAAGACTGTCTAAGGGCACAATGTGGTCCCTCCACGTGCCCCAGGAAGTGCAAGCATGCCAAGCGCCTCCCTGCCCTCCGTGGAGGTCTCTCACCAGCTCCACAACCAAAGCCCTGGGTGACCACAAGGGCACTAAAGTGAGGAGACCAGACAGTGACACTCAATACAGATCTTTTCAGGCCTTTCCTCACCACATATAACAACAGTTACTCAAGAAATACTGTAATTTCCAAGAACATATACAAGTACAAATGCAAGAAAGGTTGTATCTTATCATTAAATAGGACAATATGAGAATTACTCATTATCTTTACAGGTAGCCATGCAAGGCACAGACAGTTAACACACTTGGCTGGAGATTCAGGTTAACCCAGAGGTGCCTTGGGAGAAAGGCCTGGCAATCGATTTCCCAAAAACAGCCACTGAAAACCCAGTGCTACTCTGGCACACAGGAGGTCACCCTGAGGCAATATCAACTCAATAGCAACAGGTATCTTATTATTCGCTATAATTATTTATCATGTATTATCAATCTATGACACTGCAGTCTTCCTCAGACACTAGACGATCAAGACTTGGCAAAAGAACACTTTTAATTGCTTTCTTAGAGAATTTTTTTTTAAAAAAGGGAGGGGTGGGCAGGGGCTTGAGGTAGATAGGAATTTGATCTTTTAGCAATAACAAAGACAACGTCAGATAGCCGAATACCAATAATGGGAACGCCAACAGGCTGGCCTAAAAGCCTAGGTTTTCCTTTAACTTACGCAATCAGCATGAAAGGTGACCCCGAGGGGAACAGGGAGCTTTAACCAACATTACTGATGGTCACTGCAGTTTCTTCTTTGGGACTAAAACTCGTACTGGGATCCCAAAGATGCACCCACACTGGGAATAGCATTCCCATTAGTTTTGTGGGCATGGCCACACTTGGAGGGGAAGCGGGAGAAGCATGAGCACCCAAAATCAACGAGTCATCCTCGCCCACCTTGCCACAGGTTAGCTGAAGGCCAGGGAGCATAAGGGTGGTGCGGCAGCCGGCTCTGTCTCGTGCAGACAGCAGAGATGGGGAGAACCACACACTTGTATTTTGCTAATGTAAAAGTCCCAGTGGAAACATTAGCACTCAAAGACATTAATGTGGATTTGGGACACTCCCTGAAGGATTTTGATTCCATTAGAAAAAAGAAAAAAAGACGGTGACAGATATAATCCTGCTTTGATATGTTTAATGCCATTTAAAGAGAAACTGCACCCATTTACCTCAGGCTGGGACACTATGAGTTCAAAAAGTGAAATATCATTGCTCAGTGCAAAGAAAAAGCTTGGAAAATATTATGTGAAAATTAATTTGGCATGCTTCTTTGAAATTTTAGATTTCTGGGATGAGCAAATGGGTACAGTTTTCTTTTAACTGTTTTTGAACACCATGTGTTGAGAAGAAAACAACAGAATGGCAATTGCTCATCCAAAATGCTAACTTGTGGCATGGCACAGTCAAGATGGCCTACCACAGCCAAAAAGCAGGTGTGTGCTATGCCTCGCACTTCCCTAGCACGCACGCCACATGTCCCTGCATTCGGCAACCTCTCGCGTTTGCTTTGAGAACCTTTTTGAGGGGGCAGTAAACATGACTCAACAGAATGCCGAGCTCAGGAGGGACTGGCTCTCAGAGCTTTCTGTGAGACAGGCTTTCTGAGGGGGGGGG
>NW_022103902.1:15213070-15263586 GCF_000313985.2 Echinops telfairi
AAGCCAGGAAAAACTGGAATGACTGCCTCTGTTTTGGAATCCTTTGCTATAGCACGCCCTCTGACCTAGCAGGTCATTTTGCCAGGATGAAAGTTAGCATCTAATCAGGGTGGAGAGGAATGGTGGTGTCTCAGGGGCAGGAGAGAGCCTATTAAATTTGCTACCTATTTGGGCCAAGGACACAGTTAATGCAGATGGTACAGAGAGTATGGTTGACTCGAAAAGCTTCCTGTCAGACCCCTCCCCCCTCCGACCCACAGCCACGCTTGGAACATGGGATGCACGACCAGGTTTGGCATCCTGCCAGGCCCAAGTGTCCCCAGTCTGCCACAGCTTCCTAGTATCTATTTGCTATCAGCCTTCCCCACTCTCCGAGGAATGGAAAGATTTCTATATAGATTTCTCTATAGCAGCCCTGGTAAACACTGGACGGCTGACCACAGTGTCAGCAGTTCAAACCCCCTAGCAGCTCCATGGGAGGAAGATGAGGTTATCTGCGCCCAGAAAGATTTACAAAGTCTAAGAAACCCTATAGGGTCGCTATGAGTTGCAATCCACTCGATGGCAGTGGGTTTGACTGACTCCGTTTTCGGTAGGTAGGTGTGGATGAGGAGGAAGTAGGCATGGATGCAATTGAGAGATGGAAGCAGATGAAGGCGCTTTCCCTGTTGCCCTTCTGGGGGCTGATAGACAGACCACATTAAAACATGACCATGTCTGAAATCAAGCCAGGAGAAATCCCAGGATATCTGAGTTGCAGGGTTAAAAAGGTCTGAAGATAAAGAAACAGTAAACCAAAGGTATTTTATTTGCAAAAAAGAGGGGAAGGGGATCATGGCTTTAATCTATGGTTTTCATAAATAAATAAATAATCACTTATTAACATTTTATTATGTACTTATATGTTCAGTCAAGGGTAGGGAGGAATGAAATCTGTAAACGGGGGAGGGCCAGAAGAAAAGATCATGCTTTATGGATATAATTGGGTGAAGTTTTCTGGGAAGGCATTTACAGATCTCAGAAAAAGACAATTTGTTACCAAATATCTACAGACTGCGGCTATTTTCATTCATTCAGTTCATTCACTCATTCATTCATTTTACAAAACTCACCATATACCTTCTATGTGCAATGTTACATTTTAAGTGTGAAGAAGACACAGATTGTATATAAACACATTCTCTGTATTTAAGAAGCTTACTGTGAGGTGGTGGGAGGGGTGAGACACATATAAACAACTCTAATGCAGGAAAATATGTAATCAGTGCCATACGAGCATACAGATGAGTGCTTGAGCCGTGCAGAAGGATCAGCCCTCCCCTGGCGGATTTGGATGGCTCAAGGCATGAGAAGAAAGTACCTGCACCCAGCTTTCCGTCAGCTGACCACTGGTGGGCACAGGGGCCACGGAGGGGAGAGACTTGTATTCTGTGTGTCTCTCACCCTACCTGATCCAGAGTTGGCCCCCACGCAAGGCTTGTCAACACCAAGTGTGGCTAAAAGAGGAGGTCACCGTGGAGGGGCAGCCTGGGCCGTGCGGTTACATCAGCCCTAGATTGAGACGATGACTACGAACCTAGCGTAGGGGGGAGGAGCTGGGCTGCAAATGCCACGTCAGCCGTTCAAAGTCAGCAGCTGCTCCACAGGAGCAAGATGAGGGTTCCTACTCCTGTAATGATTTTTTTCACAGTCTCAGAAGCCAACGAGGCAGTTGTGCTCTGTCCCACGGGACCCCGTGAGCTGGAGTGGACTCAGCAGGAATGAGCATTGTAATGACACCCTTTTCTTTCCATCCTACCGTGAAAGTGTCAGGCTTTTACCCCCTCCAGGGTGAGGGAAAGGACAATTCAGGGCTTCAGAGCGGCACAATGTCCACTTCATGTGCCTGCTGCCATTAATACAGGTATCACAATTCTTGTCAAAGTAGCAGAAAGTGAACCTCCTGCTAAGGAGGACAAGCCAGACCCTTGCTCCCCGCAAACACTGACAAGGGGGTGGGGAGGGAGCTATGCAGGGATCTGTACAAGGCAGGAGAACCCATGGGCAGTGGGAAGCAGACATGGGATGGTCTGGCTTGCAAGCCCGGACTCTATCTGTAGAATCACCTTCCCTTTCAGTTTCGATTCCTCTCAGATAGATGCTCTAGCCATTTGCATCATGAACAGTGGCCTTCTGTAACTGGTGTGTGTGTGTGTGTGTGTGTGTGTGTGTGTGTGAGATGTGTCTTTTTAAGAGGGAGGATGGAATTACTGATGTGCTTTTGTGAAGGATTCAAGGTTGTCTGGATCCCCAAAGAATGCATTTGAAAAAAACAACACTACTGTTTCTTTGAATCAATGGTGCTTACATTTGGGCAGAGTTTTCTTTTTCCACCCTCAAATACGGTGTCTGAGACAATCTGCCCACAATGGAAAGCTTTGAGAGCTTCAAAAGTGTAGGCAAACCAAATCAGAATTAATCTCTGAAAATGGAGACTCAGGCACATGGAAAAAAGGTTAGGGGGAAAAAACTCCAGGCAGGAGGCAACCCCACAGAAGGGTGTCTGACATCTCTCCCAATTGAAGAGAAGCCCAAGTAGGACAATTGAGGAAGGGGGATGAAAGGCTCCTGGTCACTCATGTGGTCGACCCCCTTTTAACTTGGTTCGGTGAGGCTAAGGGGTCCACTTGATTTGGTCCCAGCATGTACTGTGATCTGACGACACTGTCCCCAGCCCCAATCCCTATAAAAAACTGCCATGGAGCCGACTGACTCCGGCTCCCTGGCAGCGCGAGGTGTGTTAGAGGTTTGCAATGGCCACTTGGCAAAGGATGCGGATGCCCAGGCCTTCCTGCTGAGAATCTTCTGGGTGCTCCCCAAACCGCCAAACTTTCCTTTTCCAGCCAGGCCTTTAACCGTTGCACCGCCCCAGGGCTACATGAACCCAAACAACAGCAACAACAACAACAACCCCATTTGCATCAACCTGGTTCTGACCCCTAGAGACCCCTGGAGGACCCAGCTGCAGTGTCCACGGGGTTTCCAAGTCTATGCTCCTCATGGAAGCAGGCCGCAACGCCTCCCCTGGAGTGGGTGGCGAGTTCAGACCACTGATGTTTCAGTTATAGCAGCCACGTGCTCACTCCTGTGCCAGCTGGACTGTAGGACCCTGAAACCCACCCATGGCCACTCAGTCGATTCTTCCAGTGGCCCTGCGGGACAGAATAGAACTGCTCCTGAGGAGTAGCTGGTGGCTTTGAAGGGCCAACCTTGTGGTCAGCAGCCCATGTGCAGCCCAGAGTGCCACCAAGTCTCATGGAGCAAGGAGAGAAGAACACAGGAAGTCTAGGTTCAGTGGAGAAAGGTTATTCAAAGAGGGGTGGCCAGATCAGGCTGCAGGCTACCCCTCATAGTATTTCCTTTTTTAATTACATGAGAAACACCTACTTTTATTGAAACAATTAATTTGTTGAGAAATAAACAAATCGCTTGCAAACACAAGCCCAAATGTGGTCAGATAGATAACAGCGATCGTCTTTGAACACTTGATACATGTCTGGCACTGTTTTTCTTTACCCAAGGTTTTCCTGAAATATGTTCTCATTTGGTCCTCAGACCAACCACGAACAAGATCGTGCCCATTTTGTGTGAGGCGTTCAAGGTCCAGAGAAGGTTGGTATGTTTCCTCTGCTCACACAGCTCCGAGGGACAAAGGCGGGGTGCAGCCCCCCGCTGGGAGGCCTTTAAGCCCCTGCTCTCGGTAGGCCAGACTCCGTGGGCTGTTGGTTTTTTTTTTTTCTTTTCATGGCATGAAATCCGTGTTGGGGAACTCTGCCCAGCATCTCTGGTTAGCAGAGGGAATTACTTTTATCATTTGCCAACATGTCAAAGGAAACAAAACAAAACAAAACAAAATTGAAAAGAAGAAAAAGAAAGAAAACTCAAAGCTCTAGGAGATCTTCTATTAACCACCTGAAGGTTGGCTTGGTTGCACGTAATGTGAATCTCTGACAATCTTATGGAAAGTCCGAGAGTAAAGAATGCTTTCATTCCTGCTGGCTCCTCTGCTCAAACAGCTCCGAGTCCTATGTAACGAGGCGCCTGGGGAACGCTCTCGCACTGACATAAACTCATCTGAAAACGCTGAAAAGTCAGAACTCGGGCCTATCTACTGAGTAATGTTACCAGCTGTGAGTCGGCTCGAACATCAGTGACACGCTATTTCCTGCTGCAATTTGATTTGGTTAAGATGTGTTTGAAGCTCACCCTTTTATTAACTAGAATTACCACCTCCTGTAACTGGAGGCCCCCTGAGAGCAGGCTGCCAGCGCAATCCAACCTCCCACCCGCCACTGCTGCATTTCCTGGCAACAAATAAGATTAAATTGATAACTACAGAAATAGGTCAAAGTGCCTTTTCAATAGTTCCTAATGTTCCCCTAATGCTCTGTCGCCTCCCTTTGATTCCTGTGCGAACATTTTCTCTGGAAGGCAGGAGCAACAACTAGTAGAGAGAAGTGAGTAGAAGAGGCAGCTAGATGCCCGAGAAGGGGCTCTCTTCGGAGCTCCCCAAAGCAACAGATAAAAAAAGCTGGACCTCCCTCGGGGCCCCAGGACCCCCCAAATCTGCCAGTGAGTTGTGTGCCTGCCTCACGCCCCTCATCTGTGCAGAGAGGGGACCCAGGATGACTGGGGATTCAAATTTGAAAACTGCTCAGAGTTCACCTGTGCACCACCTGATTTATACGACTTTGACAACGGTACCCATCAGGGCCTGGCCTAGCCAAGACAGAAACCGATTTTCATAACAAAAAAGGCAATCATTGCATGGTTGATGGTTCCCCGAGTAATAAGCCTACATGCTCTCTCTCCCTCTCAGTGCATGCGCTCTGAGTTCACATCACACGGGTGACCAAAGAAGGAGAGGGGAGGGTGGGGATGGGGTGCAGTACAGCTGCACCTGGAAAGGGAATGGGGCTTCTGGGACACAAACTAGCTTGGCTTAGAAGGGACGGACGTCACCTACAGAAGACAAGAAGCATGAAGAGCCCCATGTTGCAGAGGCAGACTTCAATCCAGCACTTCCTGGATGCTAACATCCCGTGGCAGGGCATAGGGGTGGAGAAAACCATTGGGCGGTTAGGAATGTGGCGCTGGGGGAGGGCTGGAGATCATTTGGTAGCACCAGAAGTGCAGGGGCCATAGGGTTTAGTTCCAGAACTCTTCACCCAGCACCCACAGGTGAAGAGGAAGGGAGTGGCCAGGACTGAAAAGCACTCCGTTTCCTTTGTCGTTTTCACCGGTGGACTGCCATCGATTCCCCTGCCAGGGAATCAATGCTGACTCTTGGCGACCCCCTGTGGCTTTCTGAGATGGTAATTGTTTACTATGGTGGGCGTAGAAAGCCCAGTCTTTCTCCCACGGAGCTGCTGGTGGTTTTGACCTCCAGATCACGGCTAAGGTTGGCAAATGATGAAACTATACCTTGGGAGGTACCAAGGGTTTGTCAATAATGCTTCTGACCCTTTGCTGCCCCTGTAGTGGTTACATAATTCCATGTCAACTTGAAGACATAAACGTGAAGGGGTGGAGTTTTGTCTGTGTATAAGGTCTCAGATTGATGATCTCATTTGGAGGTGCCACTGAGGTAAATGGCCCTCTGGAGGCAGGACACACTCTCTCAGTCTACCCATCCCTAGTTTGCTGCCATGCTGAGACCTGCTACATTCCTGTGATGCATCCACTACCACTGGATCCACATGACTTTGCACTCACTGGCCAGTCATCTTCCTGCATTCTGCATCATTACTTGTGGCTGCATTAATCTGAAGAGGGACTTATGGATTAGTATTGGACTTAAGGACTTGAGTTGGACTGGGCTGGGCTGTTTTATTGATGCACAATTACTCCTTGATATAACGCTCTCTCTTGCATATATATTAGTGTGTCTGGATTTGTTTCTCTAGTCAACCCTGCCTAACACGACATGTTTGGACTCAGCTAAAAATATGCAAACTCTGTCTACATGGTTCTTTCAAAGTGTAAATATAACAACAACAAATCCTATCGGTGCATTGGGTTATGCACTGGGCTGTTAACTGCAAGGTCAGCAGTTCAATGCCACCAGTAGCTCCTCAGGCGACAGCTGGGGCTTTCTACTCCCATAATGACTTATAGCCTTGGAAACTCACAGAAGCAGTTCCTGTAGGGCCACTTTGAAATCCACTCGATGGCAGTGAGTTTGTGCTGGCGTTGTGCTGTCGGGGCAGGACTGTGTTCTAAAGGGTTTCTAAGGAATGTCATCTTAACATGGAGGGTCAGCAAGCGGCGAAGGCCCTGGACCAGAGAGGCTGACATTGTGACATTGTGGCTGCAACCATGGGCTTAATTAAGCATACATAGAAAAAAACTGAGGGTGGCGCAAGTGTCGTTCTGTTGTGTTTTATCTGGGTTGTAATCAATTCAAAGGCACCTGACAACACAGCAACAACAGTCTTACAAAAGCCAAACACCAGGCCTTTCTTCCGCAGGATGGCTGGGTAGATTTGAATCACTTCTCACCCCTTTTAACAAGTAGCTGAAAGCAAATGGTTTGCACCATCGAGAGCCCTCCAACGCCCTGCCCCCTCACTCTGCCTCCTCCCCCATCAAAAAGCACTCCCCCCTTCCGTGTCATGGAGTTGATTCTCACTCATACCAACACTCTCGGACAGAGTGGAACTGGCTCTGTGGGTTTCTGAGACTGTAAATCATTGTGGGAGAACGCTTCAGCTTTCTCCAGTGGAGTGGTGATGGTTTCAAACTGCTGACCTTGTGGTGAGCAGCCCAGCGTGTATCCCACTACACCGCCAGGGCTCTAATCTCCCATCATGTCTACTCACAAAGAGTCTGTGTCTCCCCATCTGATTTTGTCTGTTTTCTCCCTTCCATAGGGGAGTAAGAATAGGTGTGTGGAAGTGAGGAGATGGGAGAAGAAAGAGGAGGAGGAGGAAGTAAGAAAAGTTAACCCTTCCTCAACGTCAATGGTGGGCGAGGTTCTGGGTTCCGTACCTCCCTGGGTCCTCCCAGAACCACCCTGGAGGTATTGTTCTAGGTTCAGAGCAACTAAACAACTAACTTGGGATTGTTCTTTCTCCCACAAGACTCTTCTAGTTCCCAGCTTCTGGAATATTTTTCCTCCTTGTCCCAATGATACATTCCTGACAACTGGCTAGGTGCGAATCATGTAGAATTTACTTTTCTTGAATGTTGGCATCCCCCGGCATCATCAGAAGCATCACTGATTGGGAATCAGGAAACTCATACTCTTTGGGTTTGGGCTTGGCCCTAACAAACTATGTTACTGTGGACCATCCCAGCAAACCCTCTGGGGCTTGGTAGAGGCTCCGTAGTGGTGGTGGTGGTGGTGTTAGGTGCCTCTCCAATTGGTTCTGACTCACAGTGACCCTTCATACCACAGAACCAAACACTATCCGATCCTGCACCAGTCTCACAGTCGATCTTGTGTTTGAACCACTGTTCTTATGTTTGAGGTCTATGCATAGGCTCTGGAGTTCCGTAATTCACATTTTAGCACAGTGGGGTCCGTGGCCAGTGTGTTCAGTAAGAAGCCTTTTCATGAGGGGCCACAGGTAACTTAAAAGAGGGGAACACCCTCCTCCTGGTAGTGGTTGTGAACGAGTGGGATGAGAGGACTCTCGGGGACTGACGTCAGAAGGGAGAGGAGAAGAAACGCGCACACAAGCAAGCAGCTGGCTGGTCGGAGCCAGGCCACGGGAGCTGGGTCACCAGTCTGCTTCTAGAATACACTGTGTTTTTTATGGCACTGTGACAGGACGGTATAGGCTAAGAGAGCCTGGATATGCTCATCTTGCCAGTAGATGCTCTTTTTTAAATAAAAAAAAACAAAACAAAAATCCCTACCTCATGTTAATGATCAAAGCCTATTTTATCTGTCCATAAAGGGTAAAGATCGCACTATCATGACACAACTATTTTTCCCAAGTATCGACCTCTGGCCAAAAAAAAGCCCTGCACTGTGGGCTGAGACAACTACAGAGGGTCTGATGACGACACCAGGCCACTTCAGTTGTAACCGACTCCAGGTATTTGGAGGAAGAACAGGGAGAAGTGGTCTTCTGAACTATATTATATGGACAGAAACCTTCACGGAATTTGACAGAGGAGTTTGCTTCTGAAAAATCAAAAGAAGAGAACCAAATTCAGTAAAAGAAAAAGACAGATTCCATGTCCTTCAAGCTACATAATTTGTGGGGCGTCAGGGCACAATGAAAACACGGGGTTTCTTGTAAAATTGCTAGAAATGTCAAGAGCAAACCAGGGTCCACTGTCACCGAGTCCATCCCAACCCACAGTGACCCTACATAGGTTTATCAGGACTGGAAATGATTATGGGAGCGTACGGCCTCATCTTTCTCCCTGAGAGCTACTGCTGGGTTTGAACCTTGGACCTTGCAGTTAGCAGTCCAATACTTATCAAAAGCACCAGCAAGGGTGGTGACAGCAGGGCATTTCTGATTGCAGGGCCCTGTGCCCACGATACGAGCATATGTCGTTTTATTGCGCTTTGCTTCATTGTGCTCTGAAACACAGCGCTTTTTACAAATCAAAGGTTGTGGCCAACCCTGCTGCCATCATGTCTACTGGTGCCATTTCACCTACACCATGTGCTCACTTAGTGTCTCGGTGCCACGTTTTGGCAGTTTTCACAATATTTCAAACATTTTCATAGTGCTGGTGCCCAAACGAAAACGATGTCAGCACAGCTTTCATACGCATTGGGAAAACAAAAAGGGCATGTGCCTCCCTGTATGGTGCCGTTCGCTTTATTGTGGGGATCTGGACCCGAGCTTGCAGTGTCCCTGAGGTATGTCTGTTCTAGTCCCAGAGCTGCTGCGATCACACTCAGAAAGGCGAATGCCCAACTCTGCACGCTCTCAGCAGAACCAGCCTTTCTAGGGTAAGGACGCGAATGAACTGCAGCCAGGGCTGGGAGCAGCACAGGCTCTACCAACATTCAGGATGGCCCGCAGCTGCACTGGCTCCTGTTCCCTTTGTCACAGCCACGCAATCCCACCAGGGGCACAACCTAGGGACGCCCAAGAGAGTCAAGTCTGCAAATGAAGCCTCTCTTCTAGAACTCACACATTTCCCTGGGGGGTGGGGGTGGGGGTGGGGGTGGGGCAGGGAAACACAAAACCAAACAAGCAGAAAGTTCCTACAGAGAAGGACGTGGCTGAGTTTCTGAGCTGAGTCCTACCTCTCATTTCTTTCTGGCCTTCCTTTGAGCGGGTCTTGGGCATGTGCGTACAGGCTGAGGTGCACAGGTGAACTACCACAATAACTCTTTTCAGTTTGGGAAAAAAGTAGGGGAAATAGGAGAACCTGGTCATGGCCCAGTAGAAACTCGCTCTTTTCACTAACACAGTGTGCTCGCTCCCCCCACTGCCCTTATTATGCTAAGTTGGAGGCTTAGCTGCCATCTCCATAGAAGCAAAGTTTCTTTTTCTTGGACATTTGGAATGGGCCCCCAGAAAAGCTATTAGAGGGTAATGATCATGCCTTTAAAAAAAAAATCACAGCTATTTATCTTCACTTTTCCTAGAACGATCGGGGCCCTGGTGGCATAGTGGTCACTCATTGGGCTGCTAACCTCAAGGTCAGCAGATGGAAAGCACCAGGTGCTTTGCATGGGAAAGCTGCCCTACTATGCTGTGAAGAGCTACAGTCTCAGAAACCCACAGGGGCAGTTCGACTCTGTCCTATAGGGTTGCTGTAAGTTGGAATCAACTTAATGGCAGTGAGTTTGAATTGCCCTAGATTAATTGCTATACCCTTAAAACATTTTTCCCCCTAAAAGATAGTCATTCATTGGCACAGTCCATGATTTGTTTGGGTTAACAGGTAAAATCGGAAGGCCACCAGGGTCTACACAACCCAAAACCAAACTCGCTGTCATGCAGTGATCTTGACTCAGCGTGCCCCTGCATAGAACTGCTCATGGGAGTTTCCAAACCTTTACTTGGGCAGACAGCCTCACTGTTTTCCTATGGTGTGGCTGGTGGATTTGAGACACAGACTTTGTGGTTTGGTTAGCAGCCCAATGCATAACCAACAGGGCAATCAGGACTCCGTTAAGGTCCACAAGTAGGTGGAAATGTGTTTAAATCACTATATCCTTGCTTAGATGTCAAAGTCTCCCATTTCACAGGGGCGATGTAGGCTCAGTCCTCATGTTCAAGTGTTTTAACAATTACTAATTAGTAGAGGCAGTCTTCAAAGGAGAAGCATACATAAAAGCCCGATTCATTTCTTCCTAAGCCACTCTACCCCACTGCCACTAGAATCTAGTATATACATGTATACATATAGATATATACACATATAAATGTATATGTTACAGTTATCTAGTCACTAGATAGCTCTAATATATACATTTGTATAGTGTGCACAATCAGCCTTAGCTGTGCCGCTGCAAAGTAGATGAGGACAGATGATTTTCTATTTATCTGACAAATACACTATTACATAGACAGGTTAAGTGATTTGTCCTGCAAAGAATGGTAGAACTGTGAAACAGAACAAAACAAACCTGCCACATCTGTTGTGAGGTTCATCAACTGCTCAAGAATTGGACAGCCAGCGCTGTTTGCGAGCTGTCTGATCTACATGCAGTAAAAGCCATTCTCCTGACAAAAAGGGAGATTTTGCCATTTCTTTGTCAATCCCTTCCTTATTCTTGCTTAATTCCTTTCTCAGGGATTATGATAAGTGTGGCTGCCCCAAATTCATTCTTGCCTATGAGGGCTGTTAGCTATTAAGAAAGTACAGAAAGAATCGCTTCTGAAATGTAAAAGTGGAAAGCATCCTTGGGAGAGATCATGGAAATTAATAGCACTGGACATGTTGATATTGATATAATTGATGCTGGGGCCCTCCTCTTCACAAGGGGCAGGCCACTGACTGATGGGGCACAAGGGGAGGCAGAGCTCACTTAGAGGCAGATCCCGCCTGCTAGTCATGTTCTCTTGCGAGCTCTGACAGGGCCCGAGCTTTCTGGTGCACCTTTTTGATGAACCTTTTTAACGTGCGACTGTTTTCTAGGTTGTCCTAAAGCCACAGTCTCTCTGTTCTTACCCTTAGATGGTCTTTTTCTATTTTGGTACATATTTGCATGCCCCTTAGGGAGACATGTTGGTAAATAATGGGCCCTACTGTTATTTGGCCAGAGTAAGACTCTCTGGGCATTATTTTAACGTCTTATGATCTATTTTAGGAGCCGTGGTTACACATGGGGCTGTGGACCCAGAGGTCAACAGTTCGAAAGCACCAGGAGAAAGGCGAGGCTTTCCAGTCTATAGAGCGTTGCAGTCTTGGAGACCAACTGGGCATCGGGTCCCTAGGGTCAGCAGGCGTCTGACATGACAGGATGGCAGTGAGTATCATCTGTGTTGCTGGTGCTTTGTTTGAATGGAAAGAATCCTACACTGCTGTGTCCTGTCATGCTCTGCTTAATGTTCTCCAGTGTCCCCCAGAAGGCGCTTAGGAAAGAAGCTTTTATTGGAGTAAATCCTAAACCAAACCTATGTTTCAAAGAAAGCCGGTAAAGAAACATCTGCATTGAATTTTGAAGCTGAATGTAATCATTATTTAGTTCTGATATTTCTGCCCCGCTTGCTCATTTATATTGGACTATCACATTCCCAAGAAATGAGTGATCCCTGCTGACCGGTCCCCCTTATGGAGTAAAATAAATGAATGAATGAATGAATGATTAGGGAGGCATAAGTGTTAACACTGAGGGGATTGCAATAAATTCGATAAAACAAAATGTGCATGAATTGTTGGATGTCAAACTGCTGACATGCTCCGTAAACCTTCACCTGGTTCACAATACCCCAACTCCAAGGCCACTGAGTCAATTCCAAACCACAACAACGCTCTACCTCAGGGTGTTGAGGCTGCGAATGTGGACGCAAGCAGGGTGCCACTTGTCTGTCTCCTGAGAGATTCAGAATGGAAAGTTTACAAACAGAGCACAACAAGTTAAGGGGTGAAGCGAAGAGCTTTTTGTGTGATACCACATGCTGGTAGCTGAGTCCTCTCTGCTGTGTGAAACTGGTTGTCAGGACCCCCTCATCCAGGGTCCACCAGGGTCCACCAGAGGAAGCTGCTCCTGGTTGGGGCCCAGGGTGTCTCTCTCTCCACCGGAAGCTTGACTGGCTGTCATGCCATCAGGTACCCATTCTGCATTGCCACGCGGGCATGTAGCATGTATGCTGGGGGCGGGCACACAGAGGACAAGGACAGAAGACAACCAGTCTGTTGGACCTGCCCGTTCGTTGTCAGGACCTAGTTACGTGCACTACCCCTACTCTGCTCCTTTCCATTCTAGGCAGCACACCAGTGAATATAATTCATAATGAACATATTCAACATTTTTCCGATCAGTTCAATATATTATCAATACGAACTTGAGATGGAAAAGACCTTGCCAAAGTCTGAGTCCGAACCTTTGTTCTGCCCCGCACCCCCTCCAACTGTTGATCCTAGTTGCCAACAAGGATGGCGAAGACGACGCAGAGAACCAAACCAAATCCAGGCCACCAACACATTCGCAAGCTTCCTGCGTAAGAAGGAAGCTCCAAAGCCCTCCATGAGCTTCCCTCCGGTGGAGCTCACCCAGGGCTACGTGGACAGGGCAGCTCTTTCTCTATAGTATGAACACAGGCTAAGGGGCAGGCGGGCGGGATGCCACTTGCTCTACTTGCGGTCCCAATTCAATGTGAAGCCCAAGAGGCAATACCTTATCTTTCGCGTGGTTTGTACTATTTGTCTCTCCAGCCTGGTGTGGGCTCTCTCTAGTTAAGAGTTTGAGATACCGATGATAATGATTAAAAAGAAAATGTATAAATGAATAGAGAGTTAAAACTACTAGAGAATGCTCCCTGGGATTATCTGTACTATCAAGATAGGAAAACTTTGCAGATGCTACTGTCTCTCTAGAGGAATAAATGCTTGCATTTTAATATTCTCAGCAGCTGGTTCCTGTTGAATGCCATCAGGATGATTCAGCCACCCACCAGGAACACCAGTAACAGCAAGTGCACACAGAGAGATCTGCAAAACTTTCTTCTCTTGATGCCAACACCATCACCCTGGCAAAATCAAAACCCTTTATTGAGTTACCAGTTCCACTAAGTGTGACCTTGTTCCCCTCACAAATACCAGCTCACTCTCAAATAAATTGGAACTTCTAGCTGATTAAAACACGACGTTCTCCCTGCTTTGAGCATGCCCTGCTGTCCGGCTCCTCACAGCCATGCCCATGTAATCAAACTCTTTTTGATTGTCTCACTGGTAAGCCTAACCTTAAAGGGTCAGCAAGAGTGATGAACTTCCCCGAGTCCATCTTCTATGCGTGTCCCATGTACTTCATGCCATCACATGGTACCTTTGCATGTCCCCAGTTACTTTGTCCTTTCTCTTGTCTTTGGAGCTTCCCATTTCCACCCGATGCGGCTGCATTTTAGTAAAAACAGAAACGGATAGGTGCACAGAACTGACTATTATCTTCCTTAATACAGAATCAAGCAATACTTAAGCTAGGGGAAATTGCTCCACCAGCCCTCTTCTTCAAACAGAGACCAGATCAGACACCAAAAGGAAGAAAATCTCAAAGAGGACAATTTAAGTATCAAACCAAACTTTGTCTCATTGCCTTATATTCCAGTCTCTGGAGTAAAATCTAAGAGCATTCAGTACAGATTCTGGTGCTCTCAACAGCCATGAAAATATATGGCTGAAGAGGGAATCTATAAATGTAATGAATACACAACTGGCATATAACTGATACAACCTAAATTAAATTTGATATCTTGACCTGCTATCCAAAGTGAAAGTTTCCAGTTTAAGCTACAGACAGAAATATGATATGCTCATTCATCACTAGCCCAAACTCTAATTTGACAGGTCTGGGGATGTTGCAAAGTATAGTCCTAAATGGCTCACAATCTGCTGGGGAGATTCTGAATGAGAAGGTGGCACTGCCAATCTACTGCTATCAGTACGGCTATCTTTCATGGTTTACACGGGCCAGGCACTGCCCTGGATCACCCACTATTCTGAACCTCCAGGTTAGAACTGAAGCATCCTGTAAGGAAGATCTAACGTAGATTTGTTTATAAAGGTTCAATCTATTTTTTATTTAGCTCCTCTTATGTCAAAGGAAGAAGCCCTGGTGGCATTGTTGAGCCTAAGTGTTGGAACACTAACACAGGTGGGAGGTTCAAATCCTCCAAGCCCTCTGAGGGAGAACAGTAAGGCTGTCTGCTCCCTACACTATGCTTTGAACTGACCCAATAGCAGCAGGCATGTAACAAGAGCTGGTTGGTGGTGTCCACCAGTGACTAGGGAGGCCGGAGGTTAGAGTCAACCAGAGGTGCTTCAGAAGAAAGCCCTGGTGATCTCCTTCCTGGAACTCAGTTGTTGGAAATCCTACGGAGCACAGTTCCACACGAAGTCATCACCAGTCAGAACAGACTCCATGGCAACTGAGTTCTGGGTCTCAGGATGCACAAAGTCATTGTTCGTTGCTTCTAGAGACAGAGAATGCTGTAAGATCCATCTATGACCCCAAGAAGATGACGCATGGGAAAAAGTGTCCAAGTAACAATGACAGCAGCAATTGCAATAATGAAATTGTGCTGGTACTTACTCTAGTTTATGGAATTCTGACATTCTTTCAGCAAGATCTTTAGCATTTTCCTGTTTGCTGAGGTGCAGGGTGGAAAAACAACAGCTCACTGCCATCAAGTCAACTGCTACACATAGTGGACCAGTAGAACTGCTCCTGGGGGGTTCTGAAACGGTAACTCTTTATGGGGGTAGCAAAGTGTCTTTGTTCCACCGAGCAGGTAGTGGTTTCTAACTGCTAACCTTGCAGTGAGCAGCAGAACATGTAATCACTACACTAACAGGGCTCTGGTGAAATTAGGCACGTTATCCAAAACGATGCGACCTGCTCTCTAAATACAAACGGGAACAAAAGTGACCAATCAAGAAGAGAGACTATAACAAGAGCCATAAAAAGGTATAGAATATTGTAGAAGAGTCAGATTTTGCCTCTCTGGGAACATCCGAAAAATTATGCAGGGAGGGGAAAATTTGGAAACAGAGTAGTCCAGTTTGTAAGGTGTTTAAGCTTGTTGACTCAGGCAGGGCTTCAAACCGGTTCATCCAAGTTTTCTGACTTCCTGCAAAAAATTTGCATTTCCACCTCAGATATACTGAATCAGGATCTACATTTTAACAAGATCTCTAGGTGATTTTATAGGTCCCCAGGGGATCTTGTTAAAAATGTAGATTTTTTTTTAACAAGATCTCCAGGTGATTCTTATAGATCCCCCAGTGATTCTTATGTATACATAAGAATGTCCTTGGGATCTTGTTAAAACGGAGATTCTGATGCAGCATAGCTTGGGTGGAAGCCTGTTGCACAGGATTAGAAGCCCTGGAGTCGACCCTCTGATGAGAACTCATAATTTGACAAGGCCCTAAGAACCTGCAGTGCCTTATACCTGATCACTTCGACATAGTGAATGATGGGGGGAGTGTGGAGCGGAGATCCAAAGCCCATTAGTAGGCCACTGGAGAGCCCCTTGCAGAGGGGTCTCGTGGAGGAGAAGAGCCAGTCAGGGTGCGACGTAACAACGATGAGAAATACAACTTTCCTCTAGTTCCTAAATGTTTCCTCCCCGCTCCCACTACCATGACTCGAATTCGATCTTGCAAGTCTGGCTAGACCAGAGGAGGTACACTGGTGCAGATAGGGACTGAGGGTGCAGGGAATCTAGGGCGGATGAGCCCTACAGGACTGGTGGTGTGAGTGGCGAAACAGGGAGGGTAAAGGGAGAATGGGTAGGAAAGAGGGAACTGATTACAAGGAACTCTATGTGACCTCCTCCCTGGGGGACAGACAACCGAAAAGTGGGTGAAGGGAGACATCGGACAGGGCAAGATATGACAAAATACCAATTTATAAACTATCAAGGGCTCATGAGGGAGGGGGGAGCGGGGAGGGTGGGAGAAAATGAGGACCTAATGTCAGGGGTTTAAGTGGAGAGAAAGTGTTTTGAGAATGATGTACAAATGCGCTTTACACAATTGATGTGTGTATGGATTGTGATAACAGTTGTATGAGCCCCTAATAAAATGTTAAAAAAAAAAAAAAAAAAAAAGAACCTGCAGTGACCTATAGAGGAAGGTCTCTAGGAAGGACTTCTCTCCAAAGTCCTGACACACAGGTCAAAGAGACCAAGCATTTCCAAAACGTTTACATTTTTTTCTTCCTGTTCCTAGTGTTTGCAGAGGTAATAGGAAGAAGAGGGATGAGACACAGGGCTACCTTGGAAGGTTTAGAGGTGTCTAGGAGCAGTATGAAGTCCAAAGTCTGTCAGGAGTGCATGGGTCTGGGTGTGCTTTACTTCATTTCCACCTCGTCCACCTAAATGGAGTTACTGGTATAAAACTAGAAGCCCAAAGGGCTTCTTTTGCACTCATCTTCAATTAATCTTGGAGTAGCATTCATTTTTCAAGTTCAAGGATGTCCTTTAGAGAGGTCCCAGGTTTGCCTTTCTCTACCGTCTGAAGAAAGTTGTATCACCACTCTATGATTAAATTTTCCTATTGACAAAGTGAGTGGTTTGAACCCAAACTATTTCTCATCAGACAGCATTTCTCAAACTGTTAGATCTCCTACCCATTTGGATTTAAAAAAAAAAAAAGGACATTGTGCTTTTCTGTAAATTGTGTTACTTTCCTATTTATAATTTCTGGTTCATGAAATCCACTACAGAGCACAATTACTCAACATACATTTGAGAAGCTTTAGTTTCTTTATTTAAAAAAATATTTTCCTTAAGTTTAATTTTCCAAATATAGACCACTGTCATATGTAAACTATGTCTCCTCCTCCCCCCCTCCCCACACACACTATGTGGTCCCACGCTAGATAACTGGCACTCCTTTATAGAGAATGTGCTAACCCACTCACATATTGAGATATCTAAGGCTCCTTCAAGCTCCAAGATGAAAAATCATGATTCGATGACACTGACATTTGCTTTGTTGATAGTCACAGCAGAACTTTTCAACTTCAAACAACATATAGCAAGTTGCTACCACAATCGCACATATATGAAGCTTTATGCAGATGTACACGACAGCTTTTTACAGCTATTATCAGGCTGGACAGGCCAAGTTTATGTTAACATTCCCCGCAACAGTAAATTCTACAGCTGATAATATCCTACAGGAAAAAGTATTGCTTTTCTGAATTGATTGACTCTTCTTTTCCATATCTGCTAATTTTGCACCCTGCCACAAGCTCTGAGCATTCCAATAATTTAGTCATGAGTGCCCACTTTGTCATGGCCCCTGTGCTTCACCCTTTGACCTTGCCCACAGAGTTCACTGCACTGATGTAGCCACACATGCTTCACTGTAGTTACATTCGTCACAGTGTTCATTAGAATTATCATCATTCCCACTATACCTTAGTTCAAATAAATGTGCCCTTACAATTTGTTGCTGTTAATTTTTTTTCCCAGCTAAGAGATTTTTATTTACTTATTTATCTGGTCAATAAGTAACTAGCCAAGTATGTTTGGGAAAATTGGTAGAAAACCATTCATTGGGATAAAATGAATGTTTTTTTTTAGAAATCAGGACAATAGCACTTCATGGGCATGGGATCCACAAGGTTTAAGATGTATTTGTAGTAATTTAGTCTTCTAATTTACTACAGTAAGTTTAGTGCCAAATATTTCTGATCTATATTTGTGTGTATGTTGAATTTAATACATAAATCAAAGACTCAGGGGTTTCTCTTTTGAGCATTATTAAATCTGTTCCATACTGACCCAAAGATGGTATTTTCACTAACTTTGAAATACAGCCTTATTTTTTAACAGTTACCACCTTTTACTTAAATACAGAAAGAACAACAGCTGTGAAGTGGCAATGTAGTCCACTGTGGCATTTTATGGATTCCTTAACTTGCTGTGTCTACAGACAGGGCATATATACAGAAATAAATCCACACTAGTTTAAGTCTAGGAATTTCTGTTTGAATAAATTCTAAAGATATAGCTTCAATAGGAGCTGGAAGCTTAGTATCTCTTCGTTACTGTTTATACGACAATGTCTACAATGCCACTTTATGAAAGATATATTCGTTCATTTTCATGTTCCAGCCAAAGAGTTCCGTTGCAGGTCTGAGGATGGATTACAGATTAGTCCCTCCTGGTTATTTTTGGCTGTGAGTATATTGATGACTTTATCATCTTCTTGTCTTCAACTGCTTTAAACACAGCACAAATGTTATTCACATCATGCCAGAAATGGGTTTGGAATTGATTTTGAGTTTCCATCAATTTCACTCTTTGCTCTCTGTGAGAAGTTCTTCACTTGCTTAAAGGTGACAGCAGACTTTTGTTCAAAAGATGTCAGGGTACAACATTTAGAGATCCCTAGATCCTTAGAAAAGTCAGATTTCCTACTTTACAGAAGAATAAATATTATCCTTGATTTTTTCCCCCCGTGGACTTTATTGAATTAGTAGGGGATCACTCATATGAAAGCAGTGTCAAGGGCCTCCTCCCTCTCTTGCTTCGTGTAAGTATTCAACAAAAGCGTGTATCTTCTGAGAAGGCAGCCTGATTGGTTCAGGTTGGCACCGTTTCAGTGTTTGGCCTACGGCGGCTGCTTAGGAATAATTTTGTCTCATCCTCTGTATTTTCCTGGACCATATCAGACTCAGACACGTGGTGTGCAAAGGAAATCCAAGTCCTTTAAAAATGCTATTTCTTTCAGTACTAAAGACAAACCCAGTTTTATTTAGGCCAAATGATCTTATCAAGAGTTCACAAAAGATGTTCAGTAACATCTCCAATCTGTGAGAAGACAACCCACTAAGGAAGAGAATTGATTACAGACAACGTACATAGATTGCCCCCTCCCAGCCCCAGGAAGGGACATGATCAAACTGATCCCATTGGTTCTGAGAATAATAAAGCACTGACAAGTTTTGTGGGAATTTCTCATTTCAATGGCTTAAAAATAACCCCCAAAAAACAAGTAGCAAGCAGCTTCTACATGACGGTAGGTATTGGATATCTAATTTCAGTTATTGCTGAAAATATTTTGGCTTCCAGAAAAGCACCTTACTAACACAGCTGCTTTGCCCTCCACGACGCGGTCACAATTCACAATTTGTAACATTTCATCCAGGTTCTCTAAACTAATTGGACGAGACAATTGCAGTACAGTATTAAGATTCTTTTGCAGAATCAAATAAAGGGAGAGCCATTCAGTTCGGATCGCCTGGAAGATACGCAACACATGCAGCCCAAATCCTGTATACCCAAGACATTTTTTCACATTGATGGAAGTTATCACTTGTATAGTAATTGCTAAGAGTTAAGCTCGCATTTAGGAATATTACCAAGCAGAGGGAGAAATGTAATGTAGCCACTCCGTTTCCCACTCCACCCTTATAGTTCCCCTGTACTAGATTTTGCGTCTCATCTCTTTTGGTAAATGCCAAGTAATCTCTTCTTGCAGCTATGATGCCCTCCACTTTACATGTTTCCCATGACACACCTTGAAGCAGCAGAGAGCCCCACAAACTGGTGTGGGGCATGGATTTAAATACAGACTTAGGGGGAAGAGCTCCATCTACTGCATCCGTTAGTTCACATTTTGCACCCTATAGTTATCCCATTCACTGCTTGCAACTACTCTGAGAGGCTACAGAAAGAAGAGGAAAGTTACAGACCTGAACAGCACAGAATACAGCTTTGAGCCTGATGCCATTTAGGATCGTTCCCAGGTACCCTGGACCCTTAACTTTGCCCTTCCCAATGTTCAAAGCAGAAAGCCATTGGTTATTGAAGACAAGCCCCAGATTGCTGGAGGGAAAGCTACAGAGGGCACACCTCTTTACCTGGCAACTTGAGCAGCCCAGAGACAAGCAGGGAGAAGAGAAGGGGAGCCTACTTACTCCCCCTGCCTTGCATCATTGCTGAAGAAGTCAGCAGCCACCCAGAATCGGCTCTTCTGGGCTCTTCCCAGCTGCACAGTGTTGCTGTGGCATTGGGAATTTGCTGTGGCTTCGGAAGATTATAGGGATATGCTTCAGCAAGCCAAACGAGTAGCAAACAAAATTCAGGAGGAAAAAAAAGTACACAAACAGCTGATTTTATTGGAGAAACTCTTGGCATTTTTCTACATATTTCACAATTTTCCTATGGTCTTTCCTGGTTCCTGAGATCAGGAAAATGATCGTATCATCTTTATTACTGTCTCCCCACCTATCCCCCTGGCATTTTTTTCTTTCTTTTTGGGGTTCTGGTGCTAAGGGGAGATATAGTGAAAGATTTAAGTTCCCACTAGTGTGAAGGCTTTCTAGGATATCATAAGATTAAAAAGGCTATCTTTTTTAATAGCTATATAGGCATTATATACATGAAAAAATAGCCACACTCTTTCTAGATCAGGAAGGAGGAAACTTTTTAATACCGTAGCGCGGATGGAACAGAGCAAATCCTATCTGCACAAACTTGAGCACTAATATAACTGCACCAAATTCAGGCATGTGCAAGAATTATGAAGTATGGAGATATGCTTTATATTAGATTATTAGAATAGATAGATGTCGGCAAGTATAGGCATACATTAAACATTCTGATAGATGAAATCGTCCGGTGGATTTTTAATCATAGAAAAATAATATAATAAAAGTTTTACATTTATGCTAAACCTTTCTCTTTTATGCAAAAAATGGAATATAAATAGAACACGAATTTGTGTGAATATCTGTATGTAAAATATACCCGCGCAAGGTATTACTGACTCATATTGAAAGGTAGTATGTTGCCCTAGAAATTAGAACTTTGAATTATTTTAAAATAGGTATTTAAAATATCATCATTGTGATAGCAAGGTATTTCTTTTTGCAAATTTAATTTTCTGGACCTGTTGTAAAGCATGCAAAGGAAGAAAATAGAAAAGGATTGCATATCAATAAGTATTTTATAAAAATTCTTTTGCATTTATTAGAATATTTAATTCTCAAACACGGCTGATTGCATTTCTGTAAGCTTTTTCAAGACAAGTTCAGTTCTGAGTGAAGAATAACTATGAGAAATTGCACCTCCAAAGGTAATTTGTTTGAATAGTTATAAAGGCCAGAAACACGAGACTATCTCTACCATAACTATAACAAAACTACTAATGAATACGTACATTTGGCAAGAATCAGTAAGGACTGCAAAGCCTGAGAGGGTCATCGCGGACTTGTGAAAGGTAACAAGGAGAGGAAAGTCTAACTGAGATAAAGCAGTCTGAAAAATGGAAAGTGTTAACAGTCACCGACAGGAGAGACTATACCTCAACAGCAATCAGAAAAGCACAAAACAAAACCAAAAACCTCAAAGGATAAAATAACATGACTGCAAATTTGACAAGGGCTTCAAAAAATTTGTGGGACATTCAATGATGATTTTGCAATCCCATTTCCCCTCACTAACTTTTTTGAAACCCTCTTCCATATATCTCTAGAAGCAAAGGATGGCTACTGATTCAGCAAGGAGCGAACCTGTGCTTGGTCATGCCGTTTTGGAAGCTGAGCATAAAAAAAGAAAAAGAAAAAAAAGTTGCACAAAAGATACATGTGTTCCTTTCTGGTATTATTACAGGCCCCCCTAGATCGAGCTTTCGATTCCAGATGAGATTAGGCATGTTCAGACTAGCACATCTTTGCTCTGTAAGCACAGAGCTGCTATCACTTTACTGGCAAATTTTCGTATCCCCAAATTTACCCACAAGAGACATCCTTAAAAATCTGCAAATATCCTACTTCAGTCAAATGCCTGATTGACTTAAATATTTTCTTAATTTACTCTGCCTGTATTCCAGTTGAAAAGTGAAGGCAGGCTACTTCTACAAGAAAGGAAAGTTGAACAGTACTTACCCTAAGTATAATGTGCAAGTCTTAATTGGGGGAATGTACTTGTGCTCTATAATATTTAGAAGGGTGTCCACCTCTAAACCCAGCTCGCGCCCTTTCCCTTCTGGAAAACTGAGTAGACTCACTGAAGGTGGCTCTGAGAAAGAGCACACAAATCAACAGCCTTACCTGTGGCCATTCAGAAGACTGCACTTTGGTGTGTGTTTAAAACTATGAATAAAGTCAGATACGGCGCATGCTCAGCAGCAATTTAAAAATATTTATAACATTGTTATTTCCAAAACAAATTTCTTCAAACAAAGCAAAACTCACATTTCTTATCCAGGCCAAGTTTAACATTCTGAGACAAAGCTGTTTTTGGAGTTTTCCGCTGGGGGGAAAAAAGCCTTCTAAATTTTTTTGTAGAACGAAAAAATAGTTCTCCCTTCCTTTTCGGGTATCTTGAAAAGGGTGGAATAAATTTTCTTCTAGGTTTCACCAGGTTTCATTCTCGCCTAAGATAAGGCATTAGGAATTTAAGGTCTGTCAAAAATATTTTCAGAGAAAGTAGCAGGGAAGTACTGCAAACTGTGGTTTAGAGAAGGCAGTGGTCATCTAAACCTTTGAGGCAGCCCTGCTTGCTACCATACGAAAACATATTTGGACACATGCAGCTATGTAGAAAGAAGATTAATGTGTGTACCACCCTTTGCAGACCCAGAGAAATGATGTTTTTCCTTTTGCTAATGAAAATCTGAACTCTTCAAAACTGAAAAAGAAATTTAACAAAAATGCAGGAGAAATCCAGTCATCATGCCAGTATAAATCATCTGGTTTTCATAGCCAGCAGAGAGAGAAAGGCACTCACAGGGCAACTGGTTAAATTTTGAGTTACACAAAATAGAAACTTGCTTAAATAAGGTTTACTCAAGTATAGGACAAATTGCAGCAGCAACGCCTGCATCTTCCCTGACTGTAAGCTGCCCTCTTCTCGAGCAGCCTCAGTATCCCATTTTACCATCCATCACCAAACCCTGCACGGCCGGCCCACCGAGCTCACAGAGCTCATTTAAATCTCACTGAATTGCTAAGTCTCCCACTGAATCTCAGCCCTGCGTCTCCTTTCCAGTGGTGCTCAGCTGGCCTCACAAAGCCTCACAGACACATCGCTCACTATCTCTGATGCTTGCAAGCTCAGCAGAGGGTGCCAAAAAAAAAAAAAATCAATGATTAAAAAAGTTTATTAAAGTGAAACTAGACGAGCAGCTTTGAATAAGTTGCTTCTACTTTTTATATCCCCTGCAACTCAGCACAGGTGTTTCCTAACTTATACAACTATGCATGCTGGTGAGGGGAGGGTGACATTAAGTTGAGGGAGTGGGCCAAGGGCGAGACCAGCAAGTATTTAGGATCTTCAGCTTCATCTAGTCCTAGATGTGCTTAAAAAATGGACCACCACCTCCACCCTTCCCTTCCAAAAGCCTAGAATGAGGTTTCTTTTTGGCAAATGATTAATCCAATATACTGAAATAATTAAAGCTTTGTCCTTAAATAAAGCATCAGATCAACAGAACAAAAACAAAGATAAAAATTGCACACACATATGCATGTGTGTGTGCGCACGCGCATACACACACACACACACACACACACACACACTCACTCACAGACATGTAAAACTAGCGGGTGAAGGGAGAAGGAAATTAAAAGAAAACAAACAGCGTCCTAACAGGCCATTCTCCTAAAAGGAATCTAAATAAAAAGTCATATGATATCTGATAGTGCAGGACACGTCGCCAAGAACTGGAGCGGATTGCCCACAGGAAGAAAGGGCCAGTGTATTCCAGCTCAAAGAGCTTTTCTTTCCTCCTCCTCGATATTTTTTCCCCTTTTCTCCTCGACTGTGAATGTGTTACTCTCAGGTCAGATCCATGAAGAATCCCAGAATGACAGCTATCACCTTTCACTGTCCTCCTGGCGGCGTAACAAGCTGATAGGAGCCGGCTGAGTTGGGATCAAGGGCGAGTGAAGCTTCGAGCAACAGCCTCTGGTGCGAGCTCCTCCACCCCTTTCACTGAGGCCCTGGGTCACAGAAACCTCTCTTTAGCAGAGCCAGGAAAACGTGCTCCCCAAAAGCAGGCGGGCCAGCCTATAGGAACAAAAGCCTTCAGGTGGAAATCCAGACCATTTTTCAAAAGTCAAAAGGGAAGATAAGCTCTCACCTTTCGATGTAAAACTTTTTAAAGACCACGTTCCTTTGATCTTATTTGGAAACCAATCCTTTTAAGCCTTTTTTTCTCCTTAAGCACTATTAAAGGTAGTAAGAATGCTACAAGAATCTAAAAACTCTGAAGGTAATTTTCTCCGAAGAAAGCACGTAAGCATAAGAAATGAGCTACCCTAGAAAAATTTGGATGTGCCCAGAGTTCCCCTAATTCTAATGTCTTTCAGCGAGTTCAAGCGCTAACACTGGCCACCTACCTCTTGTTTTTTTTTCTCTGAGGGTCATTATGGAGGCAACACATACACAGTAAGGCTTCCCGAAAAGACTGCTTGTTATCAAGTTACTTCAAACATAAGGTGCTCACACCTCCCAGCCTGAAAGGCTTTCTGATGAGGTGTCCCACTTTGCCCTGATATGAATTACATCTGTAAAAAGCAGTTCTAGAAATGCAATTCTACAAATAGGGAAGAAAGAGCATGTCTCTACATTTTTCCCTACAGTTTGGAGATATGAGTAGGTTATATTTCTATGAATGAAAAAAAAAAAAGAGTTCTGAATCTGGACACAACTGTTGTAACTGGTTTCCACTCAGTAAAATAGTTATCGACAGTTCAGCATTGCACATAAATACATATTTAAATATTTTTGAGATGCTTGTGAATTTCCCCTCCTTGGCTTATGTCTGTTAACCACGTTAAAAGAGATTTCCAAATGACAATCAAAATATAAATTCATTGGGGGGGGAGGGGAGCTTTTAGGAAGAAAATATTTTCTTGCATCTACAATTCCATATTATTGGTAGAAAGATATGCTTGTACAGCATAGACCAAAGGTGGGATCATTTACTACATTTTGTACATACAGGTCACATCCTGATTTCATGCCCCCCCCATTTTTTTGGAGTATTACTTTGAAAATGATAAGCATGCTGGAGTGTTTGCTACAGACAGAAAATTATGGTAGAAATAATATATCCACAGGCAAAAAAAATCTAATGGAGATGAACACAAAGCTACATAGCACTCAGAATCACTGAAAAATCTTTGTCTAGACTGTATTTCCCTGGAACTAGTGTATAGAGGATGGGGCAAGTAATCTCCCTGGGGGTGGGGGGAGTTGTCATTTACGTAATTCAGCAGAAACAAAAATAAAATACAAATATCTGCTCTCTTAGTACCTTCCCCTAATCACTGACAAGTAACACAAGCGGTGCCTTTTAGACAGATGGATGCAAAAACTTGTGAGCCTGAATGAACTAATGCACCCCCTTGGTATTTTGGGAACCCAAATTCCATAATTAACTTTTTACCCAAGCGACAAAAGTGGATGATGTTCTCGCCACTAAATTGGTCATTTGGTGGACTCTTGTCCTCTCCATCACAGAATTTTGGGGACCCAGCCAGAGGAGAAATGGTACGAGAAGATGCACCCTGAACAACTTTACTGTGAGTAGGTAAAAATAGAACAGAGTGAGCTATAAGAACAGTTGGATTTAAAAGATTAAAAGGAAAGAAAAGAGCAACGTATCCAACTTAATTAGTCCTTTTCCTTTTGATTTTCAGGTGTATGTACAGGGGTCAGGGGGAGAAAAGACAACTGGGTTTCTTTCTAATGTCTTTGTGTTTGTAGAGTGAATGTTCTGTTCCTATCTCGTTCCTTTTAGTCAAAAAACTAATAAATATAGAAAAACATATATCAGACATTAAGCTCACCCCCCCCCTCAACCCCCACCTTTTTCCCTTTGTAAAGAACTCTTTGTTCTCTAGTGAAAATGCTGAAAAATCCCCGGGCAGCTACTCCCTGAAACAAGTGCAAAACACTTAGAGGCTTTTGGGCTGGCTGAGAGCCAGGAACCCTCCCGCTGTCTGGTTAGAAGAGGAAAAAAGAAGAGCAAGGGAGAGAGGGGAAGAGAGGGAGAGAGGGGAGGAGAGAGGGGGGGAGAGGGAGAGAGAGAGAGGGAGGGAGGGAGGGGGAGAGGGGGAGAGGGGGAGAGAGAGAGAGAGAGAGAGAGAGAGAGAGAGAGAGAGAGAAATTGGAGCTTCCTTTAATAGACATAGGAAGCAGCGGTTTTTTCTTCTTTTTCTTTCTTTCTTTTTTTTCCCCCCCAAAACTGGCGGTCAAGCGTTAAGTAACTCCCGTCTAAATCCACCTGCTAGAAATGAACTTGGGTAACCCCCCAGGGGTGCACAAAGACAGGGAAGACAGTAACATACTCCATACTCTTTCCCACCCCGGTGCACTGCTTCCATTCTCTCTGCTCCGTCACACAAATGCCCACAGCTTCTCACACCGCCCCCCCTGTACCCCCCAACAACAAACAGACCAAAATACATGCTCCCTCAGTCTCCTTAAAAAAAAAAAAGGCTTTTCCATCTCGGTTGCGACACGGTGATAAGGGGTAGCGAACATCTCATACCTGGTGTGAATGCTAATCAGTCAGGAGTTCTCCTTTTCCCAAGACAGGGAACTGTTTCCTTCCAAATTTATTAGAACCTCCTCCACTGCCTCTTTGAAAAACCTTCTTTGTCACCCTCTCCCAAGTCCCGATACTTCTTTAAAAAAAAAATGGCTTCGGAGCTCCTTCTATTCTTGATATTGATTCTCTCTCTCTCCCCCCACCCCTCCTCCTCTCTCCTGTCTGTGTCTCTTCTGAGTGGTCTATTGATAAGTCCCTGGAGGCACTGGGTCAGCCTGCCCGTAGGAAACCAGACACAATGCACAAATCTCCGAGTGCCATTCTGCCATCAGCAAGCAGACCACGTTTAGGAGAGAGAGAGGGAAAAAAAAAACAGTAGAGCAAGAGACAGAGAGAGAGAGAGAGAGAGAGAGAGAGAGAGAGAGAGAGAGACCAACCGAGAGAGGAAGAGAGAGACTGAGAGAGGGAGGGAGAGAGGGAGAGAGAGACACGACTGAGGGAGAGAGAGACGGAAGGAGAGAGAGTGTGTGTGAGAAAAAGACTGATTGGAACAGGAGGGAGGGAGAGAGAGAAAGGGAGAGGGAGAGAGAGAGAGAGCGCGAGAGGGAGAGCGACACTGCCAGTCAGGTTAATCATCCCTACTTTAATTAGCTGTTCGGCTTAGACATAAAACAATTGAATTTGAATGATCTGTCAGCAGGCTCGGCTGAACCAAAGGGGAAAAGCGAATATTACAAAAAGACTGTTGGTGTGTTCTGATAAGCAATACTGCTCGTACTGACAAATCCTCAAAGGGGGAACTATTAAAACTTACAACTAAACAAAAAGTACATATAGAAATGGCACGATATAGAGGCTGTTAAAAAATTGGGAGCCCCCACCCCCACCCCAGTTTATGAACTGCAGATATTTATGTGCAGGTGCCAGCATATGAGAGGGTCTCTGTGATGTGTGAAAGTTTATTAACGATGGTCTTGGAGTAGAGCAGACAGATGCTGCAGAGACAAGACAGGTACAGTCGTTTGCCGAATGTAGATCTTGGAGGGAGATGGATGCTGTAAGATGAGGCACCGTGGCAAGAGATCAGAACAGACAGCGTCAGTGGGCAGACAGACAGGCAGACAGATTTTAGGCACTGCATGATCTCCTCTAAAAGGCAAAAGTTCTGATGCAATAATAGGTGCAAAACAATCCATCCAGCCTCCTCTCAGGGTGCACTCCAAGGTGCAGTTAAAATGAATTAATCTCTATGACAAAAAGAGCTGGCATGGCCGGCTATGGCAGACACCGAAGGCGATTTGCAGACCCAGAAAATGCCAGAGCCAGAAAAAACCTAGAGCTCAAGCTCTCCAACCCCCTCATTCAGCTCACAAGGAAACTGAGGCCCACGGAGTCAGGGAGATAACTCACACAGGCAGTGATGGCGCCGTCCACACTGGAACCCAAGGCTTCCCTCCTGCCACCTGTCTCCAGTGATCTTGAAAAATTCTGAACCAACAGGTATGAAAACTATCTTTGTCTCCAGAAAAACAAGAGTCCTTCCTGTATACAGTTAGTCTGCAAACATCCAATTTTAAAAAATGTCTGGAGTCAAGTGGAAACAGATTTTTTTGTCCGATTGAAAGTTAGAGGTAAGGATTAAGCCCTTAACTCACGCACAGAGCCTAGCTGAAATACAGAATATGGGGAGTCCTGTACAGCTTTGTGTCACATTCCAAGCAAATGAACCCTAGTGGACTGATCTTCGAAGACCTCAGCCAGACTGGGCAACTCCCTCTCCGAGCGTCATCTGCTAGATATCACCATGTTTAGACGGTGTGGTTTTCTCACACAGCTAAATTATAGAACACCGTTTTTACCTAAACTATATGCTGGGTGAAGGTATCTCCTTAGGCCTTTCACTTTACAATGTAGTTTTAAATCACTGATCATACTTTCTACCTGGAAGATGAGCTATGGTCTAGTTTTCCTATAAGTTTCATGTTAAAATGAGCTACTGAAATGAAAACAGGAAACTATAATTTATCTATAAATTGCATGCATGATATCTTCTTGGGGGGCGGGAGAGGTAGAGATGGAGATGGGGGCCATCTATCATCATTTTCAATAAGGCCCTCTCTTTTGATAACTGAATACAGACATAAACACATACATACATACATACATACATACATGAACACACACATATACTTTTTAAAATAAAGAAAATAAAAAGGTAACAGTGAGATTGGAGAGATTAATTTTCTTGTTCCAAAACAAGAATCCAGGTGCACAGTACGTAAAACAGTATCTCTCGGACCCGCTTCTGCAACCATGTTGTTAGTTAGGGTGAAAGAAGAAAAGAGGAAGAAACATGTCACCCGGGAGCCCACTCAGAAGGCAGGTAACGGAGAGAAGGCATAGCCTGAGCCAGGGAGTTTATTTGCAAACCAACCACTTTTAACAGTGGCTGTTGGGACATGCTTAAAACACATAGTCAATCAAATTATTGGGGGACGGAGAGAGACAGTGATGATTCTGACATTAGTATACCCTCTTCCCGCAGGTCCTAAAGGACCCAAGGATAGGAAAGAGCCAAGACCAGGGTAAAAACATAGTAAGTGCATGCTGCAAAATAGAGGGAAAATGATTAAGAGCTTTTTGGAGACCAACAAACCTTTATAACATTACATAAATCACACTCTCAGAGCCTCAGTTTTTCTATCTGTAAAAGGTGATAATAAGGTTGATCTCATAAGGGTTTTTTTAAGGATCACATGAACTAAAATATGTAAAGTACATGATCAGTCGTTACAGTACATGGTAGTTATTATTAGGGAAGGTATAAAGTAAGGATATAAATCCATGTATTATGGATCTGCTGAGTGGCTTATATTCAAAGCATGCAGATTCAAGGTATGAAGACAGCTAGTAAAACAAAGATCTAACACAGAGACTTCTTTTGGAAAGAGTTGGCAGCAGAGATGATGAAGTTAAGGTCCTACATTTCTAAAAATATAAGCTTAGAGAATGTTCAATCATTTTATCTCCTTGTTCCTAAAATTTAGAATATTTACTGGCTCATAATAACAATGACCAATATTTTACTGAGCATTCAACTTGTGACAAACACTCAAAGGTACTTAAAACAAACGAATAAAGAATGAAACAAAAACAACAAACAAACCGTACTTGAGTGTCACAACAACTCTATGAATTCCAAAAAACCTATTGACTTTGAGTTAGACACCACTGATATTTCCATTTCACAGAGAAAGAAACTGTAGCACAGAGGAGGCTAAGCAGCTAGATCAGAACCCCCAGACCAGACCCATTGCCATACTCTAAATAGCAAAACAAACTCACTGCCACTGAGTCAATTCAGACTCATAGTGACCTTACGGGACAGGGTGGAACTGTCTCTGTGGGTTTCTGAGACTGGAACTCTTTATGGTAGCAGAATGGAAGCTTTTTCCTGTGGAGAGGCTGGTGGGTTTGAGCCACTGATCTTTCGGTTAGCAGTCAAGCACTTTACACACACCACCAGGACATTCCCTACCAACTAGTTGCACGGCTAGGAAAGGTGAAGCTGGGGAGTCATTTCAGGCACTAAAGCCTCTGCCTTCAACCACATGCCTTGGAGCACATGGTAGGGAGTCCGTGAGGACATGCTGAATAAATTAGCAAGTGCAGAAATCCCCAGCATTTTGAATGAAGACAACAACAACAGCAGCAACAACAAATCAAAACTGTGCACAACCACTGGAGAGAACCTTGTGCTTGGATCAGAGGGGTCTGCACTTCGGGTCCGCGCTTCTTCTGTAGCTTGTTTCAGGTGACAGGTGGGCCTTGCGCCTGTGCGGTGTTGAAAATGGATGAGGGGAAGAGTGCTGGCCATGGCCAGCCAGGGCATTTAAATATCTGATGACATTTCAGCACTATGAGGGGAGTGTTAGCACACGGGTTATTAATTGGCTTAATTCCACTTTGGATAATTACATCGTGTCTCTTTAATTTTCCCCCGACTATGCCATTCTTCACTTCCTGTCACAAATGTGCTCTTTTTTTAAAAAAAAAGGCATATGAACACACACAAACACATGCATAGTTATATCTAAGGTTTGCATAATAGTTTTGGATTCCCCCCTCCCCTTTTTCTTCCAAGTGATTAGCATACATGTAGAGTAACCACGTAATACCAGATGAATGAATGGGAGAAAGAATTAAAGAACTAACTAGTTGAAGCTATGATTTTTGTTTGGCACTGAAATAAACATTTAAAAACCACTTCCTTGGTGACAGAACTCCAAGGCTACTCCCCAACCCCCCCCAACCCCCCAACTCATGGGCAGGCATTTCAAGAGCTGATGACTTGCTCAGGATGAACTGACTTCCTTAGAGTCTGAGCTTCCACCGTGGAAACTGGCAATGGCAACGCTGGTCCTTTCAAGCAGGAAGTGAGGCTCAGTCCTGAGGAGTACTTGTTGAACATACTGAACTCATCGGCTTTAAGATAGCTCGTAATCCAGTTGTCAGACCCCGTCTTTTTTGGCAGGCTATTTTATTTTTCCTTCTCAAAACAAATATTAGGGTAATCTTCAAATTATAGGTGAAAGGGACAAAGGATCCTATTTTAATAAGCTTATAAATGCTGGATAGTCATAAATAGACACATGCCCTTTGCATCTCCCAAAGAATGATTTGACTCTGAAAGACTGTCTGTACAATCCTGAATAGACTCTCTTGGAGGGATACATTTTGGTCAAGTGCATAGATATTTAGATGGACCCCGTAACAAAGCACAGGGTCTGAGTCTGCTCCATTGTGTGTGCACAGGAATACGTCATCAAATATGAGCACGGGAAACAGGAGATTAAAGGGTTCATTTATTTACTATGCACAAGAACGTCTCAGCCTTTGCTTCCTCAGCTTTTAGTTCACAATTCTATACGTACTTTGCACATAATAAATGCCATAATTCAATGTATGTCGTAATTTGATTTACTTTCAAACACCTTTTCTGATTCATCTCTCAAACCCTTACTCCTCATAAGCCGACACCAAATTGTTGTTATTATTTTTGTGTGTGACCCACTGCAAAATCATCATTTAGTTGGTATCTGTGAGATGATCTTCACGATGCAGAGATTTGTATCAAAGTAACCAAAGTCCCTTTAGGACAGTGGTTCTCAACCTTGCTAATGCCGCGGCCCTTTAATACAGTTCCTGAACCATAAAATCATTTTTGTTGCTACTTTATAACTGTAATTTTGTTACTGTTATGAATTGGGTGACCCCTGTGAAAGGGTCGTTCGACTCCCAAAGGGGTCACGACCCACAGGTTGAGAACCACTGCTTTAGGAGAACAGTGGTCAACTTCCATGCTCTGAGGATAAGCCAATAGGATAAAACACTACAAAAAAGTTGTAGAAAGTTTTTCTCTCAGCCCTTTCTCACCGTTTTGGCCCCTGTATTAATGATAGCAGTCCCTCTGTGACCACCCTCTAGTTTGTCACTCAGGCATACAGATTGAGCTCTTCAGGGACAAAGTCTTAATGTTCTGCTTGGCATATTTAATGTATTTCCTAGAATCACATCTGCCTATGGTGGCAACTGATATCCCAGCAGAACTCGAAGCAACCACAGTTGCTTTTTCTAGTTCTTCATATGCAACTGCAATTCGCCCTCTCCCGGCCTCCAGTTTCCGATGTGTGAAAGAGGTCGACTGTTATCCTAAGAGTGGTGATCTGACGCTAAGATGAAGGTAATAATTGTTGGTTCAGATATTTAAGGGCTGTCAAAATCGGTAGTGGGCTAACAACAACCAGTGAAGGACACTTGTCTTTGTCAGTTTCATAAAGCTCAATTCTATTTTGCAGCAGGGACACCTTGGTTCATATCATTCAAAATGTAAAAGAAAAGTGGGCAGGGTACATACTGTTTATTATAGACAGTAAATAAGCTATTGGTTTTAAGTTCAGATGCCATCTAGAAATTGAATGGGAGATTTTTATAAAAACCTCGACTCTTAGACCCTGGGGACATTTAGAAGACCCTTAGCTTCCCTCAGAGAAGTGAGTCACAGAGGCGCTTCATCTGACTAACTTAAAGTTACATCCCCTGGTAGGAACAAAACAATGACAAGAACTCAGTTCATCTGTCTCCTGATGCCAGGCTCTCTGGAGCCACACACACAAGTTGACTTTAATACCTTGTCTGCTCATCCCTCTCTCATTAATGAGCCCCTCAAACTCTGCTGCTAAGAGTACCATTTTCCTAACATGGTCTCAAAAAAACAAAACAAAAACAAACAGACCAAAGGAACTACAATAAGCCAAAATGTGGCACCCCTCAAAGAGACCCATATCCTGATTCCCATGGGTGGCACAAGTGGTTAACCCCAAAAGAATAGTCACCACCTTAGAAAGTTGATGGGGTTCTATTCTATTCTGCACACTTGGGGTTACCATGAGTCAGAATCAATTTGGTGGCCACCACTGCGACCACCACCACTAATTCCTACAAGCTGTGCACATTACCTTATATGGCAAATGCTACTTCATGAGGGGGAATTCAAAAAGCTCAGGGACAAATAGAATTTCAGGGTAATGGAATTTTGCCAGGAACTCTTTGAAATCCCCTTCATAGAGAGGGTTGCAGACGTGATTAAGAATCTGGATAGGAGGCTTGGAATACCCAGGTGGAGCCCATGATGTAATCACGAAGGCTATTATGAAAGGGATGCAGGAGGATCAGTACTAATAGGAATCGATGGGAAGATGGAAGCCAGGGGCTGGAGTGGTTCGAGGAAGGGGTCATGAGTTAAGGCATGCGGGGCATGTCTAGAAGTGAGAAGAGGGCAAGGGAAAGAACTCTTCTCCCCTGAGAGCCTCCAGAAGGAATCAGTCTTGCTGACACCTTGATTTTAGCCCAGTGAAATGGATTTCAGATTTTTGGCCTCTAGAACTACACGTGAATAAATTTGTGTTATTTTAAGCTGCCAAGGTTGGGGATAATTTGTTAGAACAGTCATTGAACAATCAACTTCCTTAATCTAAATACTAGTTCTTAACACAGCTGTAATATTTCTTAGCTTTCTTCCTGCCCTGCCCACCCTGCACCCCCAGCAGATATATTACCTTGTTGTTCCAAACCCAGTTTGCTATGCAAGAACTTAACATTCTTCAGATAAAGATATTGAACAAGACAGGTGACTGAAAATTTCCTTCTTGGTGAAAAAGATGTAATTTACCTAAAGATTGTTAGTTAAGTAGCTAAACCACATAGAAGAACCTTACTAGGCTGAGAGTTTGGGTTAATGGTGTTGAAGCAACCCGGGCAGAGATAGGAAGGATGGGGAATCATTGTCAATGAACTGTACATGCAAAAATTGTTGAATGGGTGTATATTTTATTGTGCATGATTTTACCAAGATAAAAACAATGATTATTGGTTAAAGAAGAATTTGCCCAGAGATCCATCTAATCACATTTGCCAATGTCCACATGTCCAGACTCATGGAAACTGTTCATCAATGGACTGACAATCCTATCTCCTAGTTATTCTACAACAGCAGGCTCAAGTTGGAAGCAAACTAATTTGGACTAAATGTCTTGTGGGAACCAACGTTCAGGTGACATCACCTTGATATTTCATATTAATCAAGGCTCCAAGAAAACCCCAGTAAAAAATGTGTAAGGAACTCAAGATGCCAGTTTGAATTCTCCAAGTCAAAATGAAGGTTGTGTGTCTGTATGAGTTTAGAAGATTCTATTGAATAGAGGACTCACTGACATTATTCGTTTCCTAAGCCAAGTGCGGAATTTCTTTATGTAAGACTCTGCTTTTCCATGCTTCAGGTAAACAAAATTGGGACGGCTTTGACTTCCACATTGGCAATGACTTTGGGCCACAAATCTCATACCAATTTCAGTTTTAGTAAAGTGGCCCATGACTTACAGCTTTCATTTCCCTTCCATATTCTTAAATAAGTACAGAACTCTACGAAGCCAGCTCAAAGACAAGTAATTATGGTCAGCAGTCTCTCTATGGAAAATATATAACCCTGAATAGGTGGCAAGAATTGTCGAGATCAAGATTGATATATTTTTATATACTGAAGCCCAATCTGCTGGGAAGACACATCAGATTAAATCTTGGAAAACCATCAGGATTTTATTCAATCTGTGAGTAAGGAAAATTTAGAGTATTTACCAAGGGCTCTGAGTAAGTGGGAAAAAACACCTCATAAAAGATAACTAATCACCTCTTCTCCTTCTTTCCTGAAATCTTAGCAAGTCTGCCTTCTGGCCCAAGGGCTCTTCCAACCTCGGAAGATTAAAGTCTACATGTCACATTTTGGTTACTCCTCTCTGCCCTGCAGGACAGTGTGCTGTGGCCAACATGCTATTTGGGTTTCTGCTTCCTTTGATCTGGTCACAATGTGTGCATCAGTGGACACAGCTGTACCTTTTAAGAGCACTGTATCCTTAAGCAAGTCATCTTCCCTTTTACAGCCCAAAGGTTTCTCCTTAGTCAAATGTGGCTAGTCTGTGCATTAGCCAGCTCACAAGTTGTTCTGAGGCTAAACTGGGCTACAAAACACTTTGTAAACTAAAGATCCCATTGGTTTGGCTTTATTGGTATTATTAATATTCCTATTGACTCTTCAGCTGGAGACTGAAGACCCATTCCAGCTCATGGTGACCCTAGAGGAGGTCATAGGAGAACGGCTCAGTAGGGTTTCCCAAACTGTAAATCTTTATATGGGAGTACACAGCCTTTGAACCACCAAATTTCTGTTTGCCTGGTGGAATGCCTGGTGGGGTGGGAAGCACCAACCCGCCCCCCGTCAGCAGCCAAGCACTTAACCACTTTATCACCAGAGCTTCTTTCTTGTTATTTGGTATCCGTAGAAGTATATGGCACCCAGTTGGTGAGTCTTCTACATGGGAGGGAAGACCACCTGCATGGTCCTTCTCTAGGACATCATTCTTTGTAAAGTAGAGGAACAGTGAAAAAGTGGAAGACCTTTGAACAAGACAGACTGGCGGATGGGCTCCAACATAATTAGAATGGGGGTGCTGATGCAGGGCTGGTCGGTGTTTGGTTCAGTTGCACACAGGGTCACCACAAGGTAGAACTGACTCGATGCCACCGAACAACATCTTTTAACATGAACCACTGATGTCACTGTGCAGAGGGCACAGCTGATTGTTTCGAACTCTGATGTAAATTGTTAATGGTATACAACTTTACCTTTCCTGTCATGCATCCTTAACTAGAATATATGCTCCCTGAGGGCAAGCCCTGACTTACGCTTCTCGGAATTTCCCACTGGCTCCAGTACAGTGGTTTACAAATAACATTTGCTTCCAAAATTATTTGCTGTTTAATTGGATTCTCTTCTTATTGGCTGTTATTGGGGCAATTAGTGTTCATAAAGTGCCCATAGATAAGTACATCGTTATCACTGAGGTGAAAGCTGTGATGCATAATTTAAAAAAAAATTACGCATTAGGCTACTTGTTTTTCCCATATGACACTTAACCTGACTAATTATTGAAATGAAAGGAAACAGCCACCACCACCATCACCATGATTTTCTTCCAAGGATCCCTCTCTGTGCGATGGTTTTAGGGATTCAGCTCCTGTGTCGTTCTGCACAGCGACGGTGAAGGCACAGTTCTGTGTTCTATAGCTTGGGCTCAAAATATTTTAAATTAAGAAGCAAGCTACCCATAAAATTACATAAACATTAGCATGCACTCTCCTACAAACACATTTGCACACCCTTAAACTTAAATTAATGCAAGGGAAAAGATATATTCTTTTGTTCTAGTGGAATACAAATGATGAAGACTAACAGATGAATAAATAAAGCGCTGGGTAATCAATGTCTGCTCAGTTCTGGTCAAGGAGGTGAGGGGAGGCTTCCCTGTGAGTCAGAGCATGTCGCGGTTGAAAAGGACGTGGAAGCTGGGGGGTTTCCTCAGGCCATTGCCACCCAGCTCACACACTGCTAAGAGGCTCCTTTGCAGGAGACTCTTGGTTGCCTTTGTAACGCTTGCTCCAGGTCCCCTAGCGCATTAAGTGCCACGTCACAGCGCTACAAGAACAGGACTGAGAGCAGGAAGGGACATGACAAGGCTCCTTTTTTTTCCCCCCAGAGCCAAATGTCCAGGAGTCTGTACAGATTTTCAAGGCTGTCTTTCCTTCGTTGGTGCTATTTCCCTTCTTCCTCTCTTCACGCACTACACTCTTTCAAGCAGGAGATGGAGAAAGAACCACTTGTTTTCAGCAGAAGCCTCAATTTTTGTGTTTTAAAAGACCGACCACCTATCAAAACTGTGGGTTCATACAGTTAATCATTTCCATAGGTAGACGAGAGTTCATTTTAAAAGGGAAAGAAAAAAAAAAACCAACCCGGGTCTGATTGGCAAATTTGCCCTTGATTAAGGATTTAGGCACAGTTTAGTAAGTATTTGTTCTCTATTAGGCTTGGTGCATATTAATTGGTACATATTTTAACATTTCACTACTGCATTAAATTATTAATAATTTGACATTATTAGCTGGTACTGTCACCATTTCTCTGAAACAGTGCCACCTATTTCTTCTAAGTTTGGTTCAGAACAAAAAGTCTGGAATCTCATTTGTCAAAAAAAGAAGAAAAAAGTCACCCCCTCATAAAACCAAATGTGAAGTTCAGGGAAAGAATAGGAACCACCGAAAGAATGAGGTCTAATTTTAGGATGATTAGGGAGAAGAACAGTTCATTTAAACCTCAAAACAAATGTTTAAAAAAAAGTAGGTGCTTTCCTCCCTTGTAGATGAAAAAGCTGCGGCTCTGTAAGGATAAGAAGGGTTTCAAACGTAGGTGCGTCGGACAGGGTCCCTGCTCTCTCCTTTCACACCCACCACCCTTAGGCTGTCAAGAAGTTTCTTTGGAATCTGCCATCAGGTTTTGGGGGCAAAATTACAATTTCCACAATTATGTATACACACATTTAATAATAGTAGCCAGCATTTACTAGCACTTACAATGTCAGCACTGTTTCGTGTACTCAACACCTATTTACTTAGTCTTTCGAACATGAGAATCCAGAATGAAACTTACTGCCACTGAGTCCATGCCTACTCACAGCCACCCTGTAAGATAGGGGAGAGCTGCCCCGGTGTGTTTCCAAGACTGGAACTCTTTGTGAGGGTAGAAAGCCTTTCTCCTGAGAGTGGCTAGTGGTTTTGAAATACTGACCTTGCAGGTAACAGACCAACTCAACCACTATGCAACCGGGGCTCCTCTTAAAATGCTTAAGTTGAAGTTATTATCATCACATTTTACAGATGAGAAAAGTAAAGCACAGAAAGTAAGGGGCCAATTACTTGCCTCTCTCATGATCTTTTCTTATTGTTACTTATTCTTTTCTTATTTTTAACTTTCTTGAACATGCCTGACCTCTGTCTATTCTTTTTAGGCTCTGCTCCCTTTTAAGGGATAACGAATAGATCTTACAAGGTAACTGAAATATTAATCAGCCAACAGTTTACTTGCTAAACCAACAACAAAGAGATCCAATTGGGTGGAAAACTCCCACCTGTAGAAGAGGAAGTCCCCCAAACAGATTCTATGGCCTGGAGCAGTAGAGGCATTATGGGCAGGAGGACTTTCTGGGTCTTGCAAATCAAAATGTATGCATGAATGCAACTTAATTCAAATAAATGAGCACCTACTGTGAGCAAAGGACCGTGTTCAGAGCTGAGCTATAGGAAATAGCTACAAAGGTGTAAGATATAATATGTAGAAAAAAATAAACACCATATAACTAAATGTAAAATAAGGTGACTACCATAAGGTGTCAACAAAATTCTATGAAGTTCATTGACTTCCAGAATCTTTTGATGGTGGAGACTGAGAAAAGTTACTTAAATAAGACAGGATTTGAGATGAACTTTGGGATATGAAACTCATTCTATGTATCAGTCTGGGTAGACAAGAGAAACAAATCCATGGACACACATAGGTGTATAAGAAAGAGATTTATATACAAGAGCAATTGAACATTGAGAAAACATCCCAGCCCAGTCCAGATCAAGTCCATAAGTCCGATGTTAGCCCATATGTCCGACACCAATCTATAAAGTCCTCTTCAGACTCACGAAACAAACGCAATGATGGCCACTGGGTAGAAAATCTTTGGATTCAGTGGCATTGGAAACATCTCAGCGCTGGCAGGGGTCTCTGCATTAGGGTGGGTCCATGTGTCTTGTCAGTTGCTATGTCTCCCAGGGTGTGAGCAGAAAGAGAGAGGTGTCTCCCGCTTCGAAGGAAGAAGTACGGGATTTCCTAGAATTCTCAGGAGAAAGCCATGCCCACACAGAGGCCTCATTGGCTGTGATCTGATTGACAAGTTAGACTCTACCCCTACACTCTTAATCCTCAAATTGACAAATGATTCAATATCTACCACACTCTAGTTAGAAGTGGTTCCAGGCAAGGGGTACAACCTGCAGGATAGCATGAAAACAGGAAAGCACAAAGTACGTGTAGGGTCACTTGGATAGGTTCTTGAATGCTGAAGAATAGCAGCAGGAGTTTGAGAGGCTGTGCGTGGAGCAGTCACATGAAAATGGTGGCAGCTGGCAGTTGCCAATCCACATCTGGTAGTACCAGAATCTACGGGTCAGTCCCTTCAGGGAGGCAATCTGAACGTCTACTTGCAGCTGCACATGTTCTGAAAAACTGCTCATCGATCATAAGAACTCAGTGCGGCAGGAGAGCAAGCTTGCATTTTACAGGCATATGGGGCAAGACTTGATGATGGAACAAAACAGATCATCGAGATACATAGGAGGACCATGTAAACAGACACCATAGAGCCCCCAGGAAAAGTAGGGGTGAGTGGCCAGAACATTCAGAGGATCAGAAACAACGAAACTAGCAGTCCCCATAGGAGTAGGTGTACTTAAGGACTGGTGTGTTCATCAATGCACTTAGCTTTGGAAGGGCCATCTCTTATTCCTTCTTGTAGTCCCCCATAGACTAATGTTTGTACACAACCACACAAAAATATCATTTTCTTCTGAGAAAATAAGTGGGTTCTATTAACTCTGAGTCACCCAAACTATATTTGGAAGTTTTAAGATTATGGAGTGAAGTTCCAACTTTATTGTTTGGTGTCTGGCTTTACAAGTTTTTGATGCTCAGGTGATTCCTTGGTGAACTGGGAATTCATTCATTTTTGAATTCAACAAATATACATTTGAGCCTCTCCTATCTGCCTGACATTGTGTTAGTGATGGGACAGCAAGCTAGCATGGTTCTCATTTGCATACTTTGTTCCCTAAGGTTGGCACCAAGTTGGTGCCTTTGTGATGATGAATTTCAGTCCTAAAAACTATAACAACAACAATACACACCAAATCTACTGTTATAGAGTCGATTCTGGCTCATAGACCCTGAGAATTCTTGTGTATGTGTTATTAAATGTGTATTTGTATCAAATCTTACAGTTTCAAGACTTTTAATAAAATTTTAAAGTCACGTTTGGTGTGTGCAAAAGATGTGTTAGAAGAACAAACCAATCAAGGTCAGCATAGGATTTAGTTCTTTTGCTTTGCCATCATCACGGCAGTCTGGTTTTTAGACAAGCAGCTGGTACTTTTTCAAGATATGTAAAACAACTATGGAATAAAGGCAAGGGTGAAAATTGACTACAAATAGAAAACTGAAAAAAAATTATAGCCTAGATGTAGCTCATGGATCATCGGTTTGTAACCTTCAAATTAAAGAAAAAAAAAGTAGTGTTTGAGAATAAGTTTCTAGGTATGCCATTAAGCAAATACATTCCCCACCCAAATTTCAATGCATGTGACATGAAGAAACTGAACCTCAGTGTACCAATCTGGGAATAAGGCTAATACTGTTCCCCATTTTATTATGCAAGCAAGGTGATAGGAATGTTTGAATTTCTCAACGACCTATTTTAATGGTCTAAAACTTTAAAAAAATCATTTTATTGGGGCTCATACAACTCTTATCATAATCCATCCATCCATCCATTATTTGTCAAGCACATTTGTACATTTGTTGCCCTCATCATTCTCAAAACATTTGCTTTCCACTTAAGCCCTTGGTATCAGCTCCTCATTTTTCCCCTCCCTCCCCGCTCCCCCCTCCCCCCTCCCTCCGGTCTAAAACTTTTAACCAGAATATGGTATGATGACGTTGAATGATTCTCTCTCTCTCTCTCCCCCATCTGAGCAAATATTTCCCATTAGCACCCACCTGCACTTCTTCTTTTTGTACAGAGGAGGTGGTATTTGGCTATGTTCTGGTTCTGATTCATAAGAAATCAGCCCAAGCCCAACATTTCTGTTCTTAACAGATTTTGGTTTTTAAATCTGAAGAACACAATGTTTCCCTGGGCTGAGTTCTAGCATGCCAAGTTTTGGCTGGCCACAGACTTTGACATCTGAGTGAAAAATCTTTCAACAATGGCATTTAAACTGAAGAATCAACAGACCTTTAATTATAACACTGCTTGTAATCCCCCCTCCCCTCATATCATGATGTTCAAATTGCTCCAAATCAGTAACTGCATGGACAGCATGTAATTTCATTTGCCATTGGAAATATCATAACTGAGAAACTTGGTGGCTTGAGATTGTATATTAATTTTTGAAAAATCAGTATTACTTTATTCACCATAAATTAAACAGGCATATGGAACAAAGGTCAAAATGATGGTTCCTTTAGAAATAAGAAACAACAACAAAAAAACCCCAAAACACTCAGCATATGATTTCTCGATTTATCTAAAATGTTCAAGAGTTATTTAGATAAAAGCAATATTTCTACTTGGAGATTGGGCATTTAATACATCAGTATATGGAGTCTTTTTAGAGAGGTTTCGCTAAGTGCCTCTGTACTGCTCCATAAAATGTTGGGTAACGGTTTCTCTCAGTGTCTTCCATGATGCAGCCTCAGATAGCTTCACAGTTCCCTCCCATTTCCTCACAAAAGACATTCTAAGGAGGCTCTGAGGATCCCGGGAAAACTTCTCTTTTAGAAATTAATGTTGTACAAGTGCTTAGCTTATATCCAACTTGTCTCTCTTGATATTTTTACAGGACAAATTGGAGTTAAAAAGATAGATGTGGGAAATGTTTATTTCCATAGTAGCTGGCTAGGTTTCTGTTTGTTTTAGATAAATGTAGCGGTTAGTTATATGTGGAAGGTGGGCATAATTGCAGTTCCCTTTTCCGCTTGAAGAGCACCTGAATCTAAATTTTCAGGAAATGTATTTGTTTAGACCAAACAATATGCTAATCTCCTCCACATAATTTCTAAACCTTACAAATATAGCTACAAAATAGATTAGTATCACTAATCTATTACTGATAGGGAAACTGTCACCCAGATGCACCCTTTGACTGAAACTCTTCCGGTAGATTCCCTCCACCAGTGAATTTTAAGGGGGCTCTGGATTCAAACTCAGGTCTAGCTCTAAGGCCTCTGCTCTCCTCTCCTCTGTGGGAGAAAGGAAAGTGGCTGAAATGAAGACAACTCTTGCCTGGGCCATCAAACTTGCTTTCCTAACACAATGGGTCATCCGAGAGATCATATTCTTAATTACGTTTCAGCTACCTTGTGATTCTGAAATTCATCCTAGACCAGAGTATAAAATTCACTCTTCTAAGAGTAGGGACAGGAACCACAGTCTCTCATATCTTGGAACAGGCCTGGTTTCAAATCTCGTCTTTATTATTCTTGTGAATATGCTTTTATATATTGAATTTGGCACTAAATTTTTTGTTCAGAAAAAAAAAAAAAAGGTTACTGCCATCATCCGCCTTGCAAGTACAATGAAGCTGCAAAGATCTGGAGGGAAACTAGTCCCAACCAGCAGGTCCTCCGTGGTACCAGTAGAGAGAATCTAAGTAAAAGCTATTAAGGGCAGAGAAGATAATACATGATATGAAATGCTTCTGGCCCAATTCATAGACTCATATATGACAAACTTAGTCCTTTCAGTACCCCGATCCTACAAATGAGGGGAAAGAAAAACCTTGGAGATGTTAAATAACTCGTCCAAGGCCACATGCCTAGTGAGTTGCCATTTGACTGTAGAGTTTGTGCACTACACTGTCTCCCGGAACAGGAGAACCATACCTACAAAGACAAGTCCGAGAGTAGTCTTAAGACTGGAAACAGATTAAGAATGAAGATGGTGGGTCTAGCATGGTTGAGGTCATCAAGTACATTTAAAGCACAGAGACTCTGGGGATATAGAGTGACATTTAATGGGCAGGTCATCCCCCACTCTGTGTGTGTGGTGCGGGTGTGTAGAATGGGTGAGGCAAGCGAGTGAAAAGGAAGGTATGACGGAGCTGCTAAAGTAGATGGCCGCTTGGCTGATTCCATAGATTTCCCTCCTTTGTTGCTCTGTGCCTCTGTGCCGATTCCCACTCATAGCAATCCAACAGTACAGACCAGAACCATCCAATAGGGTTTCCTGGGGTATAGGCTTCACAGGAACAGATGGCCAGGTCTGCAGAGGCAGTGTGGTTTGAACCACCAACCTTAGGTTGTAACCATTGTGTCCCTAGGGTTCCCTTTTCTTCTTTACAAAAGTCAATCAAGTTTTGTGTACTGGGGAGGAAGGAATTAGAGAGGGCCCCAGTTCCCTTTGGAGGAAAGCAGTTGTCCAAAACAAGTTTCTCTTTTTCCTATCAGGCTTTGAATCTTTTCATTCCAGTTTGACCCCCTGTAAGAATTTGCATTCCCACCCCAGGTACACTGCATCAGAATCTGTACTTTAATAAGATCCCTGGGTGAATTACCTGGGGCACTCGAAGAATCATCTGAGGATCCTGTTAAAATGTCCATTCTGATTCGGTGTAGCTGGGGTGGAAATGCAACTTATCAGCAGGGAGTTGAACCAGAATGAATTGGTCAGAAGCCCAGTTTCAAAAATACTAAATTCTCCAAGGAGGGTTAAACCTCATTCACACCTTGGAGTAAATTACTTTAATGAGGTTACCAGACCACCAAGCTGAGTGTAATTAAAGCCAAGAAGCCCCAGGTTGAAGGGAGAAGAGTCATGGAAAGCGGGGGAGCTACAGGATGGGAAAGGGGTGATGGTGGTGGTACAAGTCAGGATGAGCGAAGGATTTACCTACAGGCACGAGAGGGTACCAGGCATAATTCTTCGAAGGTCTAAACAAGTGAAAAGCACTAGCTTCATCACAGGGAATCACCGGATGGCACAAAAGTGTCGGTGCTACACTACTAGTCTACGAGTAGACTAGACTACTAATCGAAAGGTTCGTGGCTGGAACGCACCAGAGGTCCTTCACAAGACAGGCCTTATGAGCTGCTTCTGAGGCGCCAGAGCCTTGACATCCCTACAGAGCACAATTCTACTCTGCTCACTTGGGGCTGATGGCAACAAACACTAACAAAATATCGGCTTTATCATTAGTTCAACCCTGCATTTCCACTTAGAATTTACATGGTAGCCAGGGTGCAATTAAAAGCATTACAATTGATGGCTAGTTTCTGGCTTACCTCCTGAGCCAAATGCCCTACTTATAGTAAGTTCTCAATACATTCTTGTTGAGCAAATGGGATGGCAACACTAAGTTAGAAGACTGCAGATGTTCAGATTTCTCAAATTCCAAACTTTTATCCTGTCTGGGTTAATCGAATCCAACCTGTCAAGTGTAGCTAACTGTTTCCTCACTGGGAAGAAGTGAAACAAGAAAATGGGAAGAAAGCGCATTTCCATGGGGCATTCAAATGCTGCACTCCGGTCTCACCTCTTTGCCTTGTCCCCTCTGATGTGGCCCAGCGTGCTCCACATTCCTGAGTCTTAGGGCCTTAAGAACCAGTCTCCTATGAATGCTTAGGCAGTGCTGTAATTAGGGGCGCTATGCAAAAGTTAAATGACGAAATGTTGAATTAAAACAGAAGCAAAACTAAGAAGACATGTTCACGACACACGTTTGCCCCTTAAGGAAAAGGCTCATCTGACCCCACTGGAATCTCAGTAGGCACCCTTGTTCCTCTCTTGACCTGAGCTGCCTCTGCCTGGAAGTCCTCCTGGCATGACAGTAGCAGCTCAGTGGGAACCATGAGTGGTGGCACAGGGACTACAAGGCTTAATAAGTACGGCATTAAAATAATTGCCACGTGCACGCACAGTTACATTTGGGACATGTGACTAGTTTCGGCATCCAGAGGGCATGCTAGAATAGATAGAAGCAGGTGTCTTTTTCTCCCTGGCTTTCTTACCCTTCCATCTTTCTTCTGCTCACCCTCCCTCAACCACACACATACCTTTCACATTTTATGACACCACAGAAGGCTTCTAAATGATCATTTTTTCAAATACACTTAATTTATTATATATATCTATATCTACATACTACTTAGATACATTACTCAAAGCCTAGGAGGAGGGTATTTTGCTATCTGTGAACTGAATTTTACCATAAGTTTCTATTTTGTATGTCTTCTCATGTGGGAGTTGTAGGAAAACACACACATTTTAGAACCTAAGAGCACGAACGGACCTTAAGGGGGTTAACTTACCTTCTGAGTACCAATGGCTACGCATCAGAATCACCTGAGGAGTTTTAAGAACTTTAATTCCTTGGCCCGAAAGCCCACCCTTCCCACCACAAGTGATTGATCTTCATTCAGTTTATGGGGTCAGGGATCTTCATCCCACTGGTCATTTAACGGAGGGGGACCCGAGGCACAGAGCAGTAGAAGGACTTCTCTAAGGCCACATTGAGTATATTCTTTGTGAAGACATGGGTGAGATGAATATGAAGGTAATGGATCATGTGAAATTGACTCCATTACATATAGATAATATATTACATAAATTACAAACAGTTTCCGTTATGTGGGGATCTGTCCTGTATGTTTGCTGTGCTTCCCTTATTTACAAGCCACTTATGCGGTATTTCAAATACAATAAAATACAGACAGGAAGTTAAAAAGACCTGCAAGCCACCCAAACTGGCATCAGATAAACCACGCATTAATCTCTCAAATTGTTCAGACAGACTCCGCCTCTAGGCTCTCTGTCAAAGGGACAGAATGACTGACTCCAAACTTCACTTCCAAGACTGACCTTTCTTCTGCACTCTAGTCTCGCAACTCTGCAAGCCCAGTGGGGTTCAGACAGATAACTCAGTCAGCATCTTCACTGTGTAGTCAGAATTAAATGAGTGTTTCCCCCTCCCAAGCCTGCTCCTGGTTCCATGGCCCTCTGTTTCTGTTTATGGCACCTCTTAGGCTCAAAATCTGGGAGATGTCTTTGGTGCCTCTCTCCCTTGATTCCAAATGTAATGGAATAATTCTCCTTGTGGCACGTCTCATAAATCAGCCCATCCTCCTGCTTGCTCCCCCCGCCCCTGCCCTAGTTAGGGCCCTCATTGCCTTTTATCTGGACTACTCTAATAATCTCCTACCTGATCTGTGTCCTCTGGCCTCTCCCCACTCCAACCCACTTTATTCATTGCTGCCAGGTTAATCATCCTGAAGCACAGCTCTGATTATGTTGCCCTCCTACCCAAAATTTTCAATCGCTCCCCATTGTCTACTGAATAAAACCCAAATCCCCTGGCCTGGTAATCAAATCCTTTCACATTCTAGTCCCAACCTACTCTCATCATTTTAGTTCTCACTCTTCACCTTCAGATGGTCCATGAATTTCACTACTTCTTTGTGGATTCCTTAACTTTTGATTCTCCAAGGCTTTGCTTATGGTTTCAGAAATCTTCCCTTCACCTTTGTATGTCTGAATCCTACTGGCCTCTCAAGGCTCGACTTTAGTGCTGTTTAGTGAAGTCCTTGGCCCGATGCTCTGAAATCTAATAATACTTTATCTGGACCACTTTTTTTAGGGAGCCTCGGTAACCGTATGTGGTTAAGTGCTCAGCTGCTCGCTGTGAGGCTGGCAGTTGGAGCCCACGGCTGCTCCGTGGGAGAAAGATGTGACAGTGCGAGTCCTAAAGATCATAGCCTTGGAAACCGGGCAGAGCAGTTCTGCTCTGCCCTTGAGAGTCGCTGTGGATTGGAGGGTTTTACAGAGAATGTTGCCTTCTACGATGGATTCTAGCAAAGTAAGCATAGGTCCTCTTTCTGTTGCTAGATGAAAACTTCCTTGAGGGTAGGAATTGTCTTATTTACCAGCATGCCTTCTCTAGCACTAAGTACACAGTACTTTGCTCACATATATCTGTCAGCTGAATGAGTACAGGCATGACCTTTATAGATATTCAAACCAACTTGGCTATTTGTCTGCCTGGTTCACAGCAGAGTAGATGGAGTGCATTAGAGGAGGAGTGAGGCTCCCAGATGGTTACACAACAAGGAGTAACTGGATAGCTAAGGAAGAGAAATAAAAACTATAAAAAGAAGATATAAAAACTAAAAATATTATAGAAATCTGGGGGAAATAAGCACAGAGGCTTATAGGGTAAAGGACAAAATGGGAAATGCCACATGTGCGTACTAAGTGTATGGTTAAAGTGACAGCACTGTGGTTCTCATTGAACATCCTCATCAGTGAAGCCACAGTGCCACTGCTGTCCACGATGATGGCTGTGAGTTATTGGGGGAAGTCAGAATTAGAGTAGTTACAGTCTCAGAAAGCAGAAAATGCACAATACATTATAGAAGCTATATATTAGCATAAAATGTTAATAAAATGAAAAATCACCCTTCGAGAACTAAGATGTAAAACCTCAGTTTTCTGGGACATTCTGTCACATAAACTTTATTTCCATAATAAAGCCGGATCAATAAATGCTCTCCCTTTACACATGGATACACCTTTATGTTTTATGAGTCATAGGGACATCCTCATATCATATCATATCATATCATTAAAAAGGTACTCATTCTAGATAATCTGGAAAACAAAGGAAAGAGATTTGCAAAATGGGAAAAATCCTAGATTTCCAAGATTCTTAATGTATTGTTGAGACTTTTTGATTGTACAATATTTACAATTATGAATGCCACTTAAAATAGGTAACTTAAATAGTCCATGCTATTATAAACTCTTCAAAAACATTTTAATGACTCTATAAATGTATATTTATAAGATATGTCATGATATATTTACCAGTCTCCTAGCGTTAGACCCTCAGCTTATTTCTAGTTTTGTAATAAAAACATATCCAAGAAGATTTTCTATGAGTTGATCGTTATTGAAACTGAGTGACAGATTCATGAGAGTTTAATATGTTGTTCTTTCTACTTGGTATATGTTTAAAACATCCACAATAAAATGGCTAGATTTATATATCTGTGATAAGCAACTCATGCAGAATGGTTTTTATTGTGGTGATATTTTTTTCCCCTTAAAAAAATATAAAACCAAACTCACTGTCAACCAATGGACTGTGACTCATAGTGACCCTAGACAGGCATTCCAGTTTCTAAATCTTGATGGGAGCAGATAGCCTCCCCTTTCTCCTATGGAATAGATGGTGGATTTGAACTGCTGACCTTGTCGTTAGCAGTTCAAAGCGTATGAAAGTGCAGAGGTTAGACCTAGATCATCTGGCTCAAGGTTTGACCCCATTACTACCTAGTTATGTAACTTTGGGCAATCTATTGATGTTTTCTAAGCTTCAATTTTCTCATCTGAAAAAAAAAATTGGTATGATAACTGTATAGGATTGCTCAAAACAAACCCAACCTCACTGCTGTTGGGTTAGTCTTCCTAACTTCCTAGTCACTCAGTCTTCCTAACATGCTAACCCCACACCAGACTTACCAACACCATATTCACGCTGACTCACAGCGACCCGCAGTGACAGGGTAGAGCTGCCCCTCGGGGTTTCGGAGACTGTAACTCTTTATGGGAGCAGAGAGGTTCCTCTTTCTCCCGCTGAGGGGATGGTGGTTTCAAACTGCTGGCCTTGTGGTTAGTGGCCCAATGAATATGGGACAATTTGTGCATAAAGTGCGTCTGGCACACTATTTGTGTTTCAGGTTGAAAAAAAAAAAAACCCACCCCAAAGGCAGGTTGCATAATCACATGTGTTGTGGTTCCCCACCCCCCCCACCCCCACCCCCACCCCCAAAAGAAACATCATGTATCAACTAAGAAACATGGCAGGCAGAAATAACAATGTCTCTATCTCCAGGCACAAATCACGTGTGGGAGAGAACAGACTAATTCCATCAGCGCTGTCAATGCTAAAATAATTTAGATCCAAAACTACCTCTTTTGGAGCCGTCTTCTCTGTGGCCAATACTGGGTAGAATGCTTCACATCTAAGATTTCATTTAATTTTTGCAGGAGTCTCTTGAAGTTGGCACTATTACTACTCTTATATTAAGACCCCAAACAGCAAGGCTTAAAGATTAATTTACTTATCCCACAGAACCTACATTGTAGGTGGCAGGGCCTATTCTCTCTTGGAATTGATCCCTGAGTTCTTGGAAACGACCTTTGTGCCTTGTGCTTTTTTGCACAGACTTTTTGGTCCTAATCTTTATCCCTCAGAGGCAGATTTGCATTCTGGATAACATTTTGGTCCAATGTTGGAAGTCAGAGGGGTATATGTTTTTCCTTCCTTTCAATTTAATCAGGATTATTTATTTTAAAAATTGCATTCAAGAAAATAATTTTAGAAAAGCAGAGTACTTGGTAAAAAGAAACTACCCTTTAGGAATGCATATCTTCCAGTCCAAAAAGATTAATATCAACTTTGGTTTTGGATTTCTTATTGGCTGAATATTATATCCACTGTAAAATAATAAACACACACACACACACACACACACACACACACACACTTTCTAGCAAGTCTACAAAGAGGGCTCGCTCTATGTGCTTCCCTTCAAATATGTACTCTTAGCAAGCTGGGTGGGAGGGAGTCACATCCCTGGGAAGCCTGAATATGGACGAACGTTTTTATGTCTTCAAGGTAGTTTTATAAAAACATTATGGAAAACAAAGTCACAAGAGGTCACATTTAAAAAGTAATGCCAATAGAAAGTTAAGTCTTTAATATGGGGCTTGGAGAGGCTTCTGTCATGCAACATGCTATAGACCAAGGCAGTCAGGAAACACCAAAGGGGGATGCTGGGACTCAGCTGCCTCTGACAGTACATTTATGCATCTGTATTATAAAAAATGTGCCAGCTCTAGCAAGCTCACAGTACTGAGCAAAGTGCTACAGTTACAGCTGGGAATTTGTCTTTCAGGGCTGGCTCTATTGACTGGGGTTTTTTGGGTTTTTTTGTTTGTTTGTTCCTCCCTGGGGGGCCACAGTGGGGTGTGTTTTTTTGTGTAGGGCAAGCGGATGAAGGAAGGAATTTTTTTGTGAGTTCTATTTTGGATTTTGGTGAATAGGGCGATAGAGACCTTGCCAGCCTGTTACTCAGTTAGACTGAAACATGATGAGAACGGCCTCAATTGGGAGCACAGAAGGTGCTGAAACATTTTTCTGAGGAGGTCTTGAAATATCAAAGCTTTTCTTCAAGAAAGGATTTATTTTTCTCAAAACTCCCCTGTAAATAATAGAAGCATGTATTGTCTCTTCTCCCACACGTGACCCCCCCACCTAAGCCACTACCCCAAACCAATGCACTCTAACAGTCCCCAGAATAATAGTTAAAAAGGAACCAAGACTTCCTCATCCCAGGAAAGTATGCAGTGGAATATGTTTGGGTGTGAACACACACATGTAAGCCTTCTTGACAAAGTCACTCCGACACACCTATGCTGTCAGGCATCTGGGCGTTAATGTTTGAACAAGCTGGATTCCCATATTTGCCTTGTCCGGTCCATTTTCCTGAATGTATGTGTCCAGTATAAACATCCAATTGCATGGATATGTCTCTATGT